>NW_017729028.1:13689043-13693078 GCF_001723915.1 Gavialis gangeticus
AGACAACAGGATAGTGTGTTTGCAACTATCTGGACAATAGGCCAGTAAAGAAAACTGGTTAAAACTCATGTCAGGTCTGTGCATTCCTCCAAGCCTGTTGAAGTACAACCAGGCTCAGTGGGGCTATTGATTGGCCAGATCTAGAGATCTACAAACCATTTTTTTTGCTCTGAGGCAGACCGTTGGATTACTGAATTAACACCTGGTGGAACAGGCGAGGGTGTAGGGGTGGATGGAGCCCTCACTATACTGAGGCAGATATCAAGAGTGAAAATGTCAAAACCCACACACCACAGCATTTTGGTTTTCTCCCTTAACAACAAGTCATGACAGGAGATAGTGGATGTGCGGGAGAATCGATCAAGATGTGGTGGGCTTTGGCCAGCTGGCCGAAGTGATAAAACAGTCTGTGTGTAGAAGACAGAGTGAGAAAAAAGAAAAAAATGCTCAGAAAAGGTGATGAGCACTACAGACTGATTAAAATACAGAGCAATGGAGGCGCACATTGGTCCCAAATAGGGGCTGGACTTTGGGTAAGAGCCCTCCTTAGGACACAGGGGCAGCTGTCTTCCTGGCCATATGGGGATTGAGACCTTCTCCCTGCCTGGCAGAGATCAGGACCTGCCCCTGTGACCCCTGCCAGCTTACAGGGCTGGTGCCCAGCAGACCTTGGAGCTCCCCCTGGCTGCTGCAGGGGGCAGAGAAGGTCAGAAGCATCCCTGGACTGGGATGCTCCACTCAGATACAATTTTCTCCCAACAGGGGTGCATGTGTAGATATGTGCCTGGGAGTACATTAATGAGCCTGAATGTTCTGCACAGAAAAGTCAGGAGCATTAATTACACATGTAGGTGCACCCTCTTACTATCAAACAGGTATGTAGCTATGTAAGTATCATTTAGCCAAAAAGATGGTGAAATAGGATTCAGTCTCAAATATATATATATGTAAATGGCGTGGATGGATTTGAAACAAAGACCTCTTATATTTTTCATTGTGCCTCAATTCCTCTTCTATAAGAGGCCTTTTGCTATTCTTTGTCTAATTTATTTAGATTATTTAGTCCTTCCCTCTGGGGCAGAGACTTCTGGGGCAGAGACTGTCTTATTGGGTGCATCTACACATGCACTTTAATGTGGGTAGACTTTTTTACTGTGCATTAAAGCAACACATAAAAAACACGCAATTACGCTAAAATAGTACAGTAAAATAGGCTACTGTTCAGTAAGCATCACATTAAAACCGTGAGCATTTGTTACTGAACATTAAGGCAACCTAATGCACATTCCTTTACTACCTCACAATGGAGAGACTAAATGTAATGTGCATTAGAAAAAAATGCCTTCCTGCACATGTAGATATGCCCATTGAGTGTTAGTATAGTACCAAATCCAATGCAACCTGTTTTGTACTGACTACATTTTTCAGGTTATACAAATAATTAATTGACTTGATATTGCAATAGGTCAGAGCTGCAAAACATGGATTATATTTTATTTAGTTTTTTGTACCACACATCACCAGGATATCTGGGTTCTTTTCAACATCATTGCAGAAGCCAATGTTTGGAGGTGGCTAGATGCAGAGTTTTCATTGAAGTAAATGTCTAATTTTTTTAATGGACTAATTGTAGTGATATAACATATCAGAAGCATTGCAAAGCCAGCTCTTGTTTATTTTGCAAAAAGCATTTGTTAGGTTTTTAAGGAGAGCCATTATGTTTTCCCTGTAATTAGTAAACTATTGCCAAGTATTTGTACATACACGCTGCTTTCTAAATTCCACTAATAACAAACCTTATAAATCTTTAAAAATTTGCAGTCCAAGGAATTATTATGTTTTTCCACAGTTTTTTGGTAGTGCTTTCCTGGACATGCAAATTAATGACCCTAATGAAATAATCTGGGTACCTTGATTTATGACTTTTGGATGATACATGCCAATCTAAGACCTGTTTTTAGAGAACCTTCTGCAGGAGTTGGATTGGTAAATATGTTACTCTGTCAACTATATATTCCTTTTTAGGCTCCTGTTATTTTGTTGTGCATTTTTTTTCCTTAACAACATGAGAACCTAACCTATGTACATATACCCTTAGTTCTGTTTTTGGTCATCATACCCATAGCTATACCCTTACAGAACAGCGGACTATTTGCCAGAAAAGGTGTAATAGTCCTACAATGTGACTGAAATAAAGTATGCCACCAACTGGATCTATTTGAGGTCCTCCAGCCAAGAAAAGGAAGCTGTTTTTATAGCATCTCTATGTGTTACTTCTTCCTGATGTGTCTCTAAGCAAAAGTGTTTTAATAATTGGCATTGGTTTTGATAAAGCTTACTGCAAACTGTAGCTGAAACTAGTACACAACTCCAAATAACAGTGATTCTGAACCAGTGACCCCTTCATGATGGCCCAGACAGAATGGTGATAATCGGATAATACTGGTTTTCTGTACATTTAGCCTCTAAACTGCAGTAAAATAAGCTTAAATGGCTAAGCAGGAGAATTGGGTCCATGAGACAATCATCCTGTTAAGATACTACAGGAAAAACAATGGAAATTTTTTCTTGCTAATGTATATCATAAACCCCCTTCAAGCTGCAACCTAATAAGGGTTTGAAATGACCCAGCATTTCTAGTGGAAGATATTCTGGCATGTGATTTATACTGTATTACAGTATGTTACTAAAAGTAGAAATCATAATGCAAGCCTTAGTACTGTTCTTATAAATCTGTTCATCATTTCTAGTCTGTCATGTTGGAGGTATAGTGCTACAGGAACATCTCTATTCATACACTTACACATTTTAGAAAACAGTTGTACATTTGAGGAAAAGGTTGCTTAAAATTTCAGCAACCAATAGATGCCTTCATATAATGCACCGGCTTCATTCTGACTAGGTACAGCCATACAAAAAGCCCAAAGCAGAATCAATCTAAGTTATGCAGTTTCCTGTAACTGGTATAGTTTAGATTGATAGTAAACAGTACACACATTCACTCCTTGGTGGAGTGGGGTGCTAAATGATCTTAGACCAGGTTCCACCATTTTTAAACCAATCTATGTGTGCCGAACTTCTATTCTGTTATGAATATAGACCAGTTTCTGATCACTTATACCAGTAAACATGTACTGTCTGTACCTGGCCTCTGTAACAGTTTAACAATTGCCAAAATTGAGAATGCCATATTTGTAGATGAATTGCCAGCAGCCCACACCATGTACATGCCCCTCCTGATTACTGGAATAGACAAGAAACAAAAACAAAGAGCAGTGAAAGGAACGGGATGCTCTAAGGGAGATAATGTAGCAGTCATTCATTCTAAATTGGGTTTTACTTAAGGCTCAGGAGGAATGATATATACCATCCTGACAGAAATCCTGCAGATGATTCCGTATGCTTCTAGCACATTTGTTTGAAGACAACAGCTACTTTAATCGATCACCCTGGAGTGAAAACTTTAGGTTTAGGGCCCAGATCTCTACAGGCAAAAGTTTAGAATTACAACATGAGATGGATGGGACAAAGGAAGAAGCTGGAATTGCCCTGTATACTCACCATTTTAGAAAAAGACAAAAAATCTCTAAGACACAGTCCATGGTGGGTTACCATTAAGGGCCACAGGAAAACCTGTGCAACTAGTGTAAGGATTTTTTTTTCTTAATGTTGTCTGCAATACAGCAGGAAGATGAGTGACCTGTTTTGTGTGCTCTTGATTTACACCCAGGTGTCCAAGAGCTCCTTCTGTTCTGTGTGTAAGCACTGAACAAGCTATAGGACACATCCAAGGTCATTAACCTTGTGCTGCCTTCAGTTGGCTTTTGATCAGACTTGTAAACCTAATGCAAAAAAAGAACTTCTTAGAAAATGCCTGAGATGACCGTGGGGTATTTTAGCAGTGTACTCCCCACTTTCCCCACCCCTAGCCCTCAAGAACTAACTAAAATGCTTTCAGTTGCAAAAAGGTCTTTGCAGAAGTAAAGAAACCCACAAGACAGAATGTCCTTGTGTGACAGCTGTGAAAGTGCCTAG
>NW_017729028.1:13694118-13694430 GCF_001723915.1 Gavialis gangeticus
ACCTTGCACTTGTCAGTGTTGAAACACATCCTGTTCTCATCCGCCCACCCCTGTAACCTGTCTAGGTCCGATTGCAGCCTATTCCTCCCTTCTAGCATGCCCACTTCCCCCCACATCTTAGTGTCATCTGTGAATTTGAACAGGGTGCTTTTTACCCCCTCGTCCAAGTCGTTGATGAAGATGTTGAACAGTGCTGGGCCGAGGACTGAGCCCTGTGGAACCCCACTGCCGACATCCCTCCAGGGTGAATAAGACCCGTCCACCACCACTCTCTAGGTGCCGCCCTCCAGCCAACTAGTGTCCCATTTTACT
>NW_017729028.1:13699430-13699761 GCF_001723915.1 Gavialis gangeticus
GAGATGACCGTGGGGTATTTTAGCAGTGTACTCCCCACTTTCCCCACCCCTAGCCCTCAAGAACTAACTAAAATGCTTTCAGTTGCAAAAAGGTCTTTGCAGAAGTAAAGAAACCCACAAGACAGAATGTCCTTGTGTGACAGCTGTGAAAGTGCCTAGTGCTTGGGGGACCCCCAGCACTCCTTATAAATATCCCCTTTATGTGGCAAATTCCCCTCTATGCAGCACTGATGAGACCACAGATGGAGTACTGTGTCCAGTTTTGGGCACCACACTTCATGAGGGATGTGGATAACCTTGAGAGGGTCCAGAGGCGGCTTACTCATATGAT
>NW_017729028.1:13709880-13710457 GCF_001723915.1 Gavialis gangeticus
CTGTGAAAGTGCCTAGTGCTTGGGGGACCCCCAGCACTCCTTATAAATATCCCCTTTATGTGGCAAATTCCCCTCTATGCAGCACTGATGAGACCACAGATGGAGTACTGTGTCCAGTTTTGGGCACCACACTTCATGAGGGATGTGGATAACCTTGAGAGGGTCCAGAGGCGGCTTACTCATATGATTGAGGGCCTGCAGGTAAGACCCTATGAAGACAGACTGAAGGACTTGAATCTCTTCAGCCTCCACAAGAGAAGGTTGAGAGGCAATCTTGTGGCTGTTTACAAGCTCATCAGTGGGGCCACCAGGGAATAGAGGGCACTCAGTTTACCAGGGCACCCCTCAGGGTTACCAGAAATAATGGCCATGAATGAAGGAGAATAGATTTAGATTGGACATAAAAAAAGAAATTCTTTATGATAAGGGTTGCCAAAATATGGAATGGGCTTCCAAGGGAGGTGGTGTTTTCTCCTACTTTGGAGGTTTCGTAATTTCATAGTTGTTTCATAGTTGGTAGGGTTGGAAAGGACCTGAGCAGATCATCAAGTCCATCTCCCTGCAATGGCAGGAAAGA
>NW_017729028.1:13715457-13719792 GCF_001723915.1 Gavialis gangeticus
CCCCCTATGTATTTAAAAAAGGACTTCTTTTTGTCCTTGATCTGGGAAGCTAGTCCCAGTTCCATCTCGACCTTGGCCTTCCTGACCGCCTCCCTACAGCCCCGAGCAACGGAGGTATAGTCCTCCCTAGTGATGGCCACTCCTTTCCATCGGGTGTATATCTCCTTTTTAGCTAGGAGGCATTCCCGTATGCTTTTGGTGAGTCATGGTGGCTTTTGCGCCCTCTTGTCCCCTTTGATCCATGTTGGGATTACCTCCCTTTGGGCTTGCAAGAACATCTCCTTAAGGAGCGACCACTCTTCCTGGACACCTGACTCCCCTCCCCTTTGGGACCTCAGTCACTCCCCAACTAGTTTCCTTACCTCATGGAAATCTGCCCTCCTGAAGTCCAGGGCTGCTGCCTCACTGCAGGCCTTTTCCACCATGAGGTGGATGGTGAATTCCAGCAGGCGATGATCACTGTTGCCCAGGTGGTTGAGCTCCCGCAGACCCCTCACCAGCTCATCACCCATGGCCAGGACTAGATAGAACAAGGCCTTTCCCCTGGTGGGGCTGTGCATCTCCTGGGTTAGATGGAGGTCCTGTATCTCTGCTAGGAACCTACATGAGCAGTCAGCCAGACCCAGCAGATGTCTGGAAAATTCAGGTCACCCATAATAACCACGTCCCTTGACCTAAATACCTCCATGAGCTGACTTAAGAATTCCCAGTCTAGCTCTTCCCCTTGGTTGGGTGGTCTGTAGTAGACCCCTACAATTTAGTCCCTTTCCCCTTGACTCCCTTATAGTCTAACCCAGAGCACTTCAGTATGCCCCTCCTCTGACCCCGTGGTACTCATTCAGGATGTGTATTTCTTCTTGATGTAGAGCACCACACCCCAACCTTTCCTCCCTGTCCTATCCCTCCTCTCCAGCCTATAGGCCTAGATATTCACCGCCCAGTCATGCATTGGGTCCCACCACATTTTGGTGATGCCCACTATGTCTGGGTTGGTGTCAGCTAGCAGGAGGGTAAGTTCCTCCTGCTTGTTCCCCATATTATGAGCATTTGTGTAGAAGCATTTGAGGCCTCCTGAAGATGTGTGTACTGGCCCCCTAATCTCGGTACCACCTGGGCCCCTGTTACTTACCTAGGTATTTGATCTGCTTGTCGTCAGTCTAGGCTGGGCTGTTCTTGTGGGTGACGCTTTGTTTAGTGGTCCAAGGTTTCCTCCACCCTCATCTTCCCCTTCCCCCAATGAGCCTAGTTTAAAGCTGGTGTTCAAGAAGAGATTGGATAGGCACCTGGCTGTGGTTACTTAACCCCAGTGCTCTATCCTGCTTGGAGCAGGGGGTCGGACCTGATGATCTGCCAGGTCCCTTCTGACCCTAGAAAACTATTAAATCTATGTGCTACAAAGCTGTATTTTTAATGCTGTTTTAGTTATCATATTGCTAATTTGTTTTCAGAATTTTACTGAACTAGCATAATGTGAATGCAGTACAGGTTTCCCTTGATTTATGCGGGTTCTTTATAGGCAAATATGCTCTTATGCAATAAGCATATTTAGACCCATAATTCATTATATGTGAGGTAAATTTGCTCTTATGTGATCAGCATTGATGGCCCCCCCTGCCCAAGCAGGTAAGTCTGTGAGGGGGGGAAACGGCCATGGCCCCACTCCTCCCAGCCCTGGATGCAGCAGACCCAAGAGCGGCTGGTGCCAGCTGCCTGCAGCCACTGGGCTGTACTGGGATCTCCCTGTCCCCCACCCCTGGGCTCTGGGGTGAGCGCCATGCCCTGCACCACCCACACTTGTCCACACTCACCTCTGCTTCTAGGCTGTGTCATGCCCTGGTGCAGGCAGCTGGTGTCAGCTGCTTCCGGAGCCACTTCAGCACAAGTGGGGATGAGTGTGGATATGTGGAGCCCCGGGTGGTGCAGGACACAGAAGTCATCCCAGCTTTGGGATAAGCCAACACCAGCTGCCTGCACCAGGGCATGGTGCAGCCCAGCGGCTGCAGGCAGCTGGTGTCAGCCACTCCCGGGGCCTCTCCAGCATGGGAAGGGGTGAGGGGAGACCATCAGAGCCCTGTGGGGTTTGGGGCATGGTGCAGCCCAGATGTTACAGGCACATGGTGTCAGCTGCTCCTCAGGCCGGGGTCAGTACCGTGCTCTGTGCTGCCTGGGCCTCTGCTTGCTCACACTCACCACAGCCCATGCTAGAGTGGTTCGGAGCAGCTGACACCAGCTGGATTCACCAGGACATGGCACAGCTCAGCTGCTACAGGCAGCTGGAGTCAGCCACTCCTCGGGCCACTGCAGCCAGGGCTGGCACGAGTGCCACTCTATCCCCTCTGGTTTGCTGCCTTGTACAGTCCTGAGAGCAGCACCCTTCCCTCCATCCCTTTCCTAGTCCCAGCCTCACTCCCTCTGTCCCTCCCTCATGCCATGGGGACCTATCCCTATTTGTAACATTATAAAGTGGGTTCTTTTTATGCAAATTCAATGTATGTGCCATTCTCTGGGAATGCATGTACCGCATAAATTAAGGGAAACCTGTAAACGTAATCACTGCTAAAAAGCTGTAGCATCTCCTCTCAAAAGCCAGTGTTCAAACTAATCTTTAAAGTCTAGTTTATTCTCTGCCTTGCTTAAGTCAACTTTATCCTCAATTTCCATTTCTTGCCTCTCAGCATTTTTATCATTAGCCATTTTTTTTTCCACTTTCACTAATGCAGATGATCCCATTCTATACTATCACTAGCTATAATGATTTCAATAACCAATTTTGCCTGGGTGCATTCTGTGATGGTATATGTACCTCCCTTATACACCTTCTACCCCTTGCTATTAAAACAGAAGGTTTATGATCCTTTTGGTTAATTGTGGCCCAAATGAAAGAACAAACTTTAGGTTGGAAGTATGCTGGGTAGATTCTTTGAGAGATCTGTGCATTCAAGGATATTTGTATAAAAACTCCTGCATTTAGCTTTATTTAGAAATACTTCTTTCTTTAAATTGAAAATCAGAGTAAGGTATATCTATACATAAAATAGCACACTGCGATAAAGAATGAACAAGGGCAGTTTTTCAGCTAGTGTAAATCTCATTAATTCAACTGACTTCATTATAGCTCTGAGAATTAACACCAGCTAACAAATTGGCCCATAGTGATTCAAGATGCTGGGCAGGGGCCCAGGGTCTTTAATATAGTAAGACAGATGCTTTTACTAGATATACCAAAGCAGAAATGGTTAAATAAGAAGACATTAGTAAATATATATACTCATACATACATGATTGTCTAAACACACACTTTAAATGTAAATGGGAAGACTTTTGTGTTTAAATGATTTAGGGTCACCTTTAAAAATATATCAGTGGCTATTTTGCCTATTACTGACTTATGAAGATGTAAGTATCTTTCTTGGATGTAAGAAATATTTTAAAACCATTGTATTAGCTCACAGGGGTTCATCCAGACAAGCACACAAGTGCAGTATGTGGCACATGTTGCACATGCAGGTGTTCCCCATGCTGCTAATTAGCATGGGGAGGGGGAAGGGGGGTTGAAAAAAGCAGGCTGGTGCACATGGCAGCAGTGTACACTGCCTGAAACTGGAGCCTGGCCAACCAGAGCCATGCTCTGGTTGCCAGCCGGGCTCCTTGCTGGTGGATCACCACTGCTAGAGCCCTGGGAGGTCCCCAGGACCCAAGGTAATGCTGCTGTGGCTAGCCCAGGTTCTGGCCTCAGCCTCCCCTACTGTACCTGGGGCAGCTTGCTGTGCACCAGAGCATGTGTGTACCAGCTTTCCCTAAGGACAAGTAACAGTGGCACAACTATGTATTGCTGCTGTTTGTCTCTGTGAAAATGCACATGCATGCTCATTTGGACTCACCCTAAGGTCACATCCACACATGCAAGTATGTGAGCTTGTAGCAGCTCAAATAGAAGTGGTGCAAATTTGATCTGGGGCTTTTTGCATCAGCACACATGCTTGAACATGAACTTTGTTGCGGAGCAAATTGTGCCACTTGGGACAAAATAACTCTTCCTGGCTCCTCCCGGATTTGCAGCCAGGGGGAGTTAGAGCCCAGGGCCAGCACCTGTGCTGTTCCCAGCAGTATAAAAAAATGCCCTGTTCTGGCCCCAGCAGTATAAAAAGCCACCCTGGCAAGTAGCTCAGGGTTACTAGCTCTCAGGAGCTTCTGGGTCCCAGCCACTTGCTTTCTGGAGACACTACCCCTTGTGCCAGCTGGACTACTGATGAAGCCCTGAGACTTCCCTGCACCCTCTACCCACTGCAGTTGTCTGGCAGTGGGGGCTGCTGCCTGGCTGTGACCTGCTATGCA
>NW_017729028.1:13720255-13721238 GCF_001723915.1 Gavialis gangeticus
AACTCTAAATACATGTTTCATGAATTCATGAATACATGATTATATATTTTGCTGCCCTCCCACAGGGACTATGGCCCCCCAACAGGGGATTTGGTCCCCACACAGGGGCTATGGCCCCTGCAAGAGGGGATATGGCCCCCACACAGGGTTTATGGTCCTCCAACAGGGGATTCAGCCCCCACACAAGGGCTACAGCCCCACAACAGGGGGATCAGCCCCCACACAAGGGCTGTGCCCCCCCAACAGGGGTTATGGCACCCCAACAGGGGTTACAGTCCCCCAAAAGGGGATCAGCCCCCACACAAGGGCTACAGCCCCCCAACAGGGCCAAATGACCCCTGTGGGCTACGCCCCCTGAAAGGCCCACATGCCCCACCACATCCCCCTGATTGCTATCCTACCTGCTCCCATCCCCCAACAGCTGCTGCAGCCCCCTTGATGGCTGCCCCACCCAGCCCCACCCCCCAGGTCCCCATGGCTGCCCCACAATCCAAAGCAACTTCACTTTAAAGAAGAAAGAAAGAAAAAATGGGGGGAAATGGGGAAAAAAGCCTCCATTTACCCTAGAAGCAGAGCTAGGGGGGGCTCTGGGGCCTCCTGGCAGAGGTCCCACTGGGCAACACAGGGCAGCAGGGGGCAGGAGGGGTTGTGCTGGGGCCACTGGGGCTGTCCCTCTGCCCCAGAGCATGTGGGCAGGCCCCCAGTTAGCCAGAAGGCAGTTGGAGCTGTTGGTAAGTGCCTGGGTTTTTTTTTTTGTTTTTCTTTTTAAACTATGGGGTGGGGGCACAGGGATCAGGGGGGCTCGGGAGGATGGAGCCAGGCAGGGAAGGCTTTGTGGGGGTCGTGGAGGCTGGTAGAGGTTGTGTCTGGGCAGAAAAGTGATTGGGGGGTCGGGGAGGCTGGCAGGGGGAGGAGCCGGGCAGGGAAGTGATCAGGGGGTTGCGGGGGCTGGCGGGGGAGAGGGCGGGCATGAAAGTGATTGG
>NW_017729028.1:13721483-13729395 GCF_001723915.1 Gavialis gangeticus
GGCGGGGGAGAGGGCGGGCATGAAAGTGATTGGGGCCCTCAGGAGGGCTGGCATGGGGAGGAGCTGTGAAGAGCAGGGCTGGCGGGGCTGGGGGAATGGGCAGGGCCAGCAGGGGTCCCTCCCATGGTTCCCTCCCCCCTCCTCCAGCCCCCTCGACCCCTTACTTTCAGGCACTGGAACCTTGGTGCTGAACTCACAGCCTGGCTGGCCATGTGTTTCAGTACCCATGCCCATGCTTTTCAGTACCAGGGCTCTGGGACCATGCCCTGCTCTGCTTTTTTAAACTTTGATTTTTTTAGACCCCGGATATCCAGGTGTCAAATTTTCTCCCCACACTGCAAATTTGCAGCACAAGGAACATTTTTTCATTCCCACATGTGCCTCTTGCCCTGTCTCAGAGAGGTTTGAGGCAGGGCAAGAGGCACCTGCACACTCATCTGGATATGCCCTAAGAGTCATTACCTATTGTTAGGCTCTCTTTACACACATAAATAGAATGACGGCCTCATCCCTAAATTTCTGATGAGTTTATCATGAAACTTGTCATTTTCAGTGTCTTAGAGTCAAGAAACAACTTCATTATTGTCTCTCTTATTTAATACTTTGTTTCTATATCATGCATTCAGTCTTTGTTTGCTCTTTTTCTGGTGCGTTTTTGTACTCAGTGATTCATGCAACAGACAAAGGATACCATGAATTTTAAATGACCAGAGGCTCAAATACAATTAACAAATATTTAAAGGGATGAGGTCACCAAGAGGCTACATTTTTTCAGAGCACTTGGTAATGCTTATGTTTTAGGCCTGATAGAGTTCCCCCTGGCTAGACACTCAGCATGCTGCTGTGTTTGGGTTCCCATACCTTAGACCTATGTGTTCCTTCACTTCTCTTGAAGTGTATTGGCTGCAGCATTGTGTGTCTTCTCTGACTCTGGCACACTTCCTGGGCTCAGAGTGCCTGTTATTTTTCATGGAGACGGGACATCAAAATTCAGCTGCTCTAAAGTCGGTGAATCTGTGTTGACTGCTCAGATGATATAGCGATTTAAGCATACTCTTTCCCAGAGCTACCACCTTGTGGGCACTCCAGATTTATAATTACCTTTTCAGGAACATGATAGTAGAAAGAAATAAACACCTAGACATAGACAAATAGGCACAATCATCCTTTACTTTAGTTCGGACAAAAATATGCAGGTTGGAAAAAAGTAATAGACATGAACATATTTCCTTGCTTCATTTTCTTGCCACTCTTGAGTATTCCTTAGGCTTAGGTCAGAATCCTCTAAGGAGTCCAGAATCCTTCCTCTCACACATGTTCCTCTGCCATCCCACCAAGTGATCCAATGCATAGTTAGTTCATAGACTTCTTGACAGAACCAGTGTTATTGATTGGGCCCCTGTCTTTAGCATATCCATCACACTGGCCAGGTAGCTCCATTACTTTTCAATGAGTCTTGGAAAACTGCTCAGCTGACCCAGAGTTGCCATTTTGTGACATTCCATACTGCTAGCAAGAGTCTCTGGAAAGAGGTTAGCTCCTGGAAGTCACATGACAAGGAATACAAGTTTAAACAAGTAAACTGAGTTACATGTAGTATTTTTATAAGTGGGGGAGGGTGTAAGGGAAAATAAAGCCTGAACATATTCTTCATAATGTAACTTAACCATTTCCACTCTAATGTTTGAATCCTGGAACTCCTATTTGCTCCATACTGAAATTTTTCATGTTATAAAAATCACTTTAGCTATATTTTACTATATATTATAACCCACTCATTCAGTGTTTATTACATTGGATTTTCCAGTACATAATGCATATAGGAAGAGCTCAGTGCTCTCACCCAAATGTCTCTCTCTTGCTATGGATAAATGGATATTGGCTTGTATATGGGGCTGTATTTTATAGCACTTAGGAAGCTCTATTTGCACACTACATAAAGAACCTTTCATACTTCCTGAGAGATATGTTGGGCATGTCTAGTAAGTATTTCCATATATTTCTATCTAGCCAATTTTTAAGATTGTTAAAAGGGGAGGAAATGTGCACATAACCACACTGCAGAGTGCAGAATATTTTGACAACAACTTAGCATAGACGAAACTGATCTACCTTTAAACCAGTAGAAGTTTGATCACAATAATCTGGAAGTCATCATAGGCCAACTGCCTGAGCACGTACCCAGCTTCCTGGGAAAGTTTTGTAAGCCTTCATTGAGTTCTTTGATGTTTCACTAAAACTGCTGCTCAAGTATATCTACTCATTCAATTGGTGGAAGAGGCCAGGCCAGGAATCTCCAATGTGGGAAGGATCAAGACCACTGCCACAAAGAGGAAGTAATGGGTGGTTAGAGACTCCCTTCTGCAAGGGATGGAGAGAGCCTCTGCTGCTTGCCTGGATCCCAGATATGAGATTTCATGGCAGGATTACTGAGACTTGTCCAACCCTCTCACTACTACCCCATGCTGCTCATCCACGTGGGTGCTAATGATAATGCCAGGATGATCCTGAGCAGATCAAGATTGACTACAAGGCTCTGGAGCCAAAGGTGAATGGAACAGGGACATAGGTCATGTTCTCCCCAATCCTTCTGGTCAAGGGGAAGGGCCCTGGCAGGCACATCCTGCAGAGCAATACCTGGATGCACAGAGGGTGTCACCAGCAGAGATTCAGCTTCTTCAACCATGGGGTGTTGTTCCAAGATTCCTAGGAAGAGATGGGATCTGCCTGATGAAGACATGGAAGATTTCATAGATTTCATAGAGTTCATAGATGTTAGGGCTGGAAGAGACCTCAAAGATCATCAAGTCCAGCCCCCTGGGCTACGGGCAGGAAGTCAGCTAGGGTCAAAAGATCCCAGCAAGATAAGCATCCAAGCATTTTTTGAATGAGCCCAGAATAGGTGCCTGCACCACTTCTGGAGGGAGTCTGTTCCAGGGCTTGGGGGCTCAGACAGTAAGGACATTTTTTCTTATGTCCAGCCTAAAATGGTCTTGTAGGAGTTTATGACTGTTGGTTCTTGTTTTTCCTTGGGGTGCTCTGGTGAACAGATATTCCCCCAGAACCTGATGTACACCCCTTATGTACTTATAAGCAGCCACCAGGTCCCCCCTGAGCCTGCACTTTTCCAAGCTTAAGACCCCCATGGCTCTCAGCCTCTCTTCATAAGGCCTGTTCTTTTGCCCTCTGACCATATGCATGGCTCTCCTTTGAACTCTCTCAAGCTTCTCAACACCCTTCTTGAATTGCAAAGCCCAGAACTGGATGCAGTACTCCAGCTGCAGCCTCACCAAGGCCAGTACATCATGACCCCCAAGTCTCTTTCAGCAGTGGTGCTAGCAAGCATAGCAGTGCCCAGACTATAAGTATGCTGTGGGTTTTTTTCCTGAGGTGAAGTACCTTACATTTATTGGTATTGAACGTCATCAGGGTTTGTGTCTGCCCATTTACTAAATTTATCCAAGTCAGCCTGGATCACTAGCCTGTCCTCAGACATGGACACTATACCCCAAGTTTAGTTCCATCGGTGAACTTGGCCAGCACACTTCTGACACAAATGTCCACATCATTGATAAAAACAATAAAGAGAACTGCTCCAAGGACAGAGCCTTGGGGGATACCCCTGGTCGCAGAGCACCATAATGATTCATTGTCATCAACCACTGGTCCGACCTCGGAGCCAATTTCCCAGGCATCAAACTGTGATGTAGCCAAGGCCACAGTTGGCCAATTTTTCCATGAGGCGATCATGGGACATTAGATCAAAGGCTTTTTTAAAGTCCAGATATATGACGTCAATCTCTTCTCCCTTGTCCAGGTGATACATCATCTGGTCATAGAAGGAGATGAGATTGGTCAGGCAAGACCTATCTGCAACAAACCCATTCTGGCTAGCCCTCAGGATGTTGCCCTCAGCCATATTATCCAGAAGGGGCTCCTTGATAATTTTCTCGAGAATCTAACTGAGGACTGAGGTCAAGCTGATTGGCCGGTAATTCCTGGGTTCTACTTTCCACCCTTTCTTGAAGATGGGTACCACATTGGCCTTCTTCCAGTCTTCAGGTACTTCACCTGAGTGCCACGAGTTTTCAAATATTTTTGCCAATGGTTGGGCTATGACACCTGCCAGCTCCTTGAGTACCCTAGGGTGTAATCTAACAGGAACAGCTGAATTCAAGGTGTCCAGCCTCTCAAGGTGATCCTTTACTAGATCAACCCCAATGCTAGGTATAAATACACCCTCACCCTGGCCATCCTATGTCTTGCTAGGCAGGGCAGTCCCATTGGACTAATGAAAGAATGACGCACAGTACCCATTAAGCAGGATGGCCTTTTTCTGGGTGTTGGTTATCAGCTGTCCCGTTTGGTTCAGCAGGGGTCCAGTGTTACCCTTGCTTTTTTTCCAACTCCCTACATATCTGAAAAAGGACTTTTTGTTATCCTTGATATGTGAAGCCAGATAGAGCTTAGTTGCATCCTTGGCTTTCCTGATCTGCTCCCTGCAGGTATGGACCGGTGCTGAGTACTCCTCCTTGGTGGTAATTCCAGACTTCCAGCCTTTATCAGTATCTATTTTGCAATGTAGGAGGTCCTCAAGTTCCATGCTGAGCCAAGGGTGTTGTTGAGCCCTTTTTCTACCCTTCCTCTGAGATGGGATGGCCATCCCTTGTGCTGTCAGGATTGCTCCCTTGATGAGCAACCACTCCTCTTGGACTCCTCTTTCTGTCAAGTCATGGTCCTTTAGGGCCTCAACAATGAGTCTCCTGGGATAGTCAAAGTCAGCTTTCCTGAAGTCAAAGACTTCTGTATTGCTGACTTGCCAGCTTTCTGATGGATAATAAAGGTCATGGTCACTATCACCCACCTTTCCATCAATTCTTAGGTCACTGACTAGGTCATTCCCTTTGGCCAGTATAAGGTAAAGCAACACTTTACCTCTTGTCGGCCCATAGACTTCTTTAGTCAGGTAAAGATCATCTATGCAAGTGAGGAAGTTTTGCAACCATTTAGATTTGGTTGAGTACTCTTCCCATGACATGTCTAGGTAGTTAAAGTCTCCCATGACAGCCATGCACCAAGAGCATGGAGCCTCAGCCAGTGCCCTGGAAAATTCCTGGTTCAGCTCTTGTTTCTGGTTAGGAGGTCTGTAGTAGACTCCTACCATGATGTCCCCTGTGCCATGGTCCCCACATATTTTAACCCAGAGAGATTCCAGTCATCCTTCCTGGCTGCCAATGTCAATTTGGATGGACACATAACTGTCCTTGATGTAGAGAGCTACACCTCCACACCTTTTACCTGCACGATCTTGCTTGTACAGGGTATTGCCATCTATACCTGTGGCCCAATCAGGGGTGGAGTCCCACCAGGTCTCTGTTATCCCTATGAGGTCATAGTCATTCTTGTTTAGCAGGAGGACCAGTTCCTCCTGTTTATTCCCCAAGCTCCTGGCATTGGTGTACAGGAAGTTAGGTGTCCCACTGGGGGCCCTTGTCTTCCCTACAGATCGTTCTAGGGCTACGATAGGGGTGGGTTCCCTTCAGTGCCTTAGCCTGCTGGATTTACAAGGGCTGCCCAGTGGGCTTGCAGTGGCAATAATCCCCTCAAACCACGGCGGGCTTAGTTTAAAGGCCAGTAGACCAGGTCAGCCAGTCTGGCTGAGAAGAGCCTCCTCCCCAGTGGAGTAATGTGGAAGCCATCTCC
Organism: Gavialis gangeticus; assembly: GCF_001723915.1. Classification (NCBI taxonomy): domain Eukaryota; kingdom Metazoa; phylum Chordata; order Crocodylia; family Gavialidae; genus Gavialis; species Gavialis gangeticus. The sequence continues at coordinate 13,727,187 of NW_017729028.1, forward strand.
CCTCAGCAGACCACTGCCGCTCTCACCAAAGAGTGGACTATAATCATAGAAGCTGAAGCCTTCATGATGACACCAGCGCCACAGTCTTTGGTTGACTACCTCAACCTATCTCTCCCTCTTCAGCCCATGACCCACAACTGGGAGGAGCAAGGAAAAGATCACCTGTGTTCCCAACCCCCTAAGCCCTGCTCCCAGAGCCCTGTAGTCTCTCATGACCCAGCTGGGATTGCTCTGAGCCATGTCATTCATGCCCACATGGATAAGGAGCATAGGGTAGTGGTCAGAGGGAGAGATACTCTTTGGGATCCTCTATGCTGTGTCCCAGATGCAGGCCCCAGGAAGCAGCAGACCTCCTGAACTAGGGGATCAGGGCAGCATATTGCCCCCTCAGTCCCCATCAGGAGGGAATCTCCCACAATGACCACTCTACGTTTCATCTTAGGGAGAGTAAGGGCAGGTGATCCTCCCATGTCTACAGGACCTGGCAGCTCTTCAGGCTCTACAGGGACTGAAAGAGGTTTATACCTGTTGAAAAGCTTCAAAGGAGAGGGGACCTTGGTGCTGTGGGCCTTGAGGCCCTTGGCCACCTTGGTGCCCTTGACCACCTTGGTCCAACCCCCTGGCTGGAAAGTATGGGAGATCCCCAAGTCGTCCCTTGTCCTGGGAGGTCACCTTGGTCTACCCTCTGCTTCCAGGGGTGATGGGCCTAGCAGTAGGACTCTATCTCCTTCTTGCCATCCCTGGTGGCATGCAGTCTCTGACCTGGAGCTCCTCTATCTGGTGCCCCAAGACTCCAAGAGAATCTCTGTAGACAAGTTCAGTAAGTTAATGAGGAAGGCTTTAAATAAGATTTGCAGAGGGATGGTGAACAAAGGCATGAGGTAAGTGGGGAAGCAGGGGACATAGAGGAAGTGGAAGCAGGATGACAAAACAGGGGAAGCCTCAAGAAACCATGACATGAGTGGAATAACAGAGAATTGGTGGAATAGTTTACATGACTGGAGTACAGTCATGGATGTGTACAAACTGTTCAGGAAGGAAAGGCTGGGGGAAAAAGGGGGAGGAGTTGCACTGTATGTAAGAGATGTAAGATTGCTCAGAGCTCCAGTATGAAACTGGAGATAGGCCTATTAAAAGTCTCTGGGTTAAGATTAGATGGGAGACCAACAAGGGTAATGTTGTGGTGGGTGTGTGCTATAGACCATGAGACCAGGAGGATGAGGTAGATGGAGCTTTCTTCAGACAACTAATGGAGGTTTCCAGGTCACCGGCTCTGGTTCTCATGGGGGACTTCAGTCACCCTGGCATCTTCTGGGAGGGCAATACAGCAGCTCACAGGCAATTCAGAAAGTTTCTGGAGAATATTAGAGACAACTTCCTGGTGCAAGAGGTAGAGAGAGCAACTAGGGGCCGAGTTCTTTTTGATCCGCTGCTCACAAAGAGGGAAGAATTGGTGGGGGATGTAGAAGTGGATGCCAACTTTGGCAGCAGCAACCATGAGATGATTGCTTTCCAAATTCATAGTTTATAGTTGGAAGGGTTGGAAGGGACCTGAGCAAATCATTTACTCTGACCCCCTGCCATGCCAGAAAAGAGTATTGGGGGAAAACGACCGCAGCAACATGTTCATCTAGCCTCCTATTAAAGACCCCCAAGGTAGGAGCCAGAACCACTTCTCTTGGAAGTTGGTTCCAGATCCCAGCCGCCCTGACAGTGAAGTAGCACCTCCTGATATCTAGCCTGAATCTACCCTCTGCCAGCTGGTGACCGTTATTTCTTGTCACTTCTGGTAGCACTCAGGGGAACAGAGACTCCCCCAATGCCTGCTGGTCCCCTCTGACTAGTTTGTAAATGATCACTAGATCCCCCCTCAGCCTTCTCTTGTGGAGGCTGAACAGGTTCATGTCGCTTAGCCTCTCCTCATAGGGCCTGTCCTGCTGCCCCCTGATCATGCAGGTGTCCCTCCTCTGGACCTTCTCCATGTTGTCCACATCCCTCTTGAAGTGCAGCACCCAGAACAGGGCGCAGTCCTCCACCTGCCCCCTAACCAGAGGGGGAGGATCACCTCCTTGGACCTGCTTGAGATTTCATAGACTTTAGGGTTGGAAGGGACCTCGGAAGATAGTTTCATAGTTAGTTTCATAGTTTCTAGGGTTGGAAGGGACCTGAGTAGATCATCTAGTCCGACCCCCTGCCATGGCAGGAAAGA
>NW_017729028.1:13734395-13734961 GCF_001723915.1 Gavialis gangeticus
ATTAAAAGTCTCTGGGTTAAGATTAGATGGGAGACCAACAAGGGTAATGTTGTGGTGGGTGTGTGCTATAGACCATGAGACCAGGAGGATGAGGTAGATGGAGCTTTCTTCAGACAACTAATGGAGGTTTCCAGGTCACCGGCTCTGGTTCTCATGGGGGACTTCAGTCACCCTGGCATCTTCTGGGAGGGCAATACAGCAGCTCACAGGCAATTCAGAAAGTTTCTGGAGAATATTAGAGACAACTTCCTGGTGCAAGAGGTAGAGAGAGCAACTAGGGGCCGAGTTCTTTTTGATCCGCTGCTCACAAAGAGGGAAGAATTGGTGGGGGATGTAGAAGTGGATGCCAACTTTGGCAGCAGCAACCATGAGATGATTGCTTTCCAAATTCATAGTTTATAGTTGGAAGGGTTGGAAGGGACCTGAGCAAATCATTTACTCTGACCCCCTGCCATGCCAGAAAAGAGTATTGGGGGAAAACGACCGCAGCAACATGTTCATCTAGCCTCCTATTAAAGACCCCCAAGGTAGGAGCCAGAACCACTTCTCTTGGAAGTTGGTTCCAG
>NW_017729028.1:13739961-13770971 GCF_001723915.1 Gavialis gangeticus
CTCCGGATCCTGACAAAAGGAAGAAAGGAGAACAGTAAAGTATGTGCCCTAGACTTAAGAAAGGCAGACTTTGACTCACTCAGGGAACTTATGGCCAGGATAATCTGGGAGGCCAGTCTGAGGGGGAAGGGAGTTCAGGAGAGATGGTTGTATTTTCAAGAAACCTTGCTGAGGGCACAAGAACAACCCATCCTGATATGCAGTAAGGGTCTGGGAGCAGTTCGAGATGCATGGGTTGAAGCCCGCTGTGCCCCCGCACCCTAAAGCACCCCAGTGACTCCCAACTGTCATGGAGTGCCCCCACTGACCCTCAGCAGCAGCTGGAGGTAAGTGGGGCCTGTGGTGGGTGAGACTAGCCCCAGCCTAGCCATGGGGAGGCGGCTAAGCTGGAGCTAAGGAGGGTCTTTCTCTGCCCCAGCCCCTACTTGGCCCCTGAACCCAAGGGAGAGAGTAGAGAAGGAGAGAGGGTACTTACTGGCCCCTCTCCAGTGAGGCAGGCCCCCTCCCTTTGCCCAAGAGTAATTTGGATTCAGTGGTGGGCCCACTGCACATGCATATATTTTAAAAGGGCCCACCAACGGAAAAAAAAAACAAAACAGTCAGACTCCAGGAGCAGCACGAGACACGCGAGTGAAAGCCTGGTGTGCCTCTGCACCCCAAAGCCCCCCATCGACCTTCAACTGCCGCGAAGCACCCCTGCTGACCCCCAGCAGCAGCTGGAGGTAATTGGGGTCTGTGGTGGGAGGGACTAGCCCCAACCTAGCTGCAGGGAGGCAGCTAAGCTGAAGCTGAGGAGGGTCTCGCCCTGCCCCAGCCCCTACTTCACCCAGCCCCTCAGAGAGCCACGTAACCGGAGCCATGTGAACAGGCTGTGCATACAGGTGTGCTAGTTAGCACAGGAGTTTGTGCAGGAGGGCAAGCAGGAGGGCCCGAGGCCCTGCCAGTGCACCCCACCTAGGGAAGCCTGTCCCAGCCACAGCTGGCCCACCAGCGGCATGACACGGAAGGGCACATGCCACACCCTGAGGGTCCCCTTGGGGCCTGTGACTTCCCCCTCTGGCTTCTCAAAGGCCTCCACCCAGATGGAGTTTGTAGTTCCAGGCTCCACGTAGACTGAGCCTCTGGGTCTCGGCTGTGGGTGGGGGCTGCTGTCACTTTTTCAGGCTCTGGGGTCTGGAAGCATGGCCACCTCCCCTTGTGAGGTCTGCTCCCTTTTGGGGTCTCTGGCACACCAGCTGGAGGAGCTCCAGGCCACAGTCCAGAGACTGTGTGCCAGCAGGGACTTTGAGCAGGAGATTGACTCCCACTCAGGCCCTTCTCCCCTGGGAGTCAGAGGGTAGACCACAGTCACCCTTCAGGACAAGGGAGGGCTTAGGATCTTTCCCTTCTGTCCAGCCATGGGGAAGGACCAAGGTGGCCAAGGGCCCCAAGGCCCTCTGCACCAGGGTCCCCACCCCGCTGGAGGTTTGCAACAGGTATGAACTCCTTGTAGCCCCAGCAGAGCCTAGCAAGCTGTCAGCTCCCACAAGCAACACAGGCTCAACTGCAGCTACCACCCCTGCTCTTCCCAAGACAAAACACAAAGTCCTTGTCATGGGAGACTCCATCCTGAGGGACCAATCTGCTGCCCTGACCTCTTAGCCTGGGAATTCTGCTGCTTCCCAGGAGCCTGTATCTGAGAAATTGTGGAGAAGATCCCTGGGCTCCTCTGGGCCACTGACCACTACCCTATGTTCCTTATCCATGTAGGCACCAACAACACAGCTTGGAGCAATCCCAGCCAGGTCATGAAGCGTTACAATGATTTGGGAGTGGGGCTTAAGGGGTTAGGGGCACAGGTGGTGTTCTCTTCAATCCTCCCAGTCTTGGGCTACGGGCTATGGAGGGAGAGGACGTTCAAGGAAGTGAACCAAAGATGTGGTGCTGGTGTCATCGGGAAGGCTTCAGCTTCCATGACCACAGACCACTCTTTGGTGAGAGAGGCAGTGAGCTGCTAGGAAGGGATGGCCTCCACCTCTCTCTGCTGGGGAGGAGGCTCTTCTCAGCCAGACTGGCTGGCCCGCTCCACTGGGCTTTAAACTCAGCCTGCTGGGGGACAGGGGCACTACCGCCACTGCTGGCCCACTGAGCAACCCTTGCAAAGCCACCAGGCCAAGACACTTAAGGAAGCCCCCCCTGCCCCAGCCCAAAGGGACATTTGCCTGCCTGTACACGAATGCCAGGAGCTTGGGGAATAAACAGGAGGAACTTATCCTCCTGCTTAACACAAATAATTACAATATCATAGGGATAACAGAGATCTGGTGGGACTCCACCCATGACTGGGCCACAAGTATAGATGGCTATCCCCTGTACAGGAGGGATCGAGTGGACAAAAGGGCAGGGGTGTAGCTCTCTATGTCAAGGAAAGCTACGTGTTCCTGCAAGCTGACATTGGCGCCCAAGGTGGACGACTAGAGACCCTCTGGGTTAAAATCCATGAGGAACACGGTACAGGGTACACAGGTGGGAGTCTACTACAGACCTCAAACCCAGGATCAAGAGCTTGACCAGGAGTTCACTGTGGAATTGGCTGAGGCCGCACAATCCTGGTGCATGGTTGTCATGGAAGACTTCAACTACCCAGACATCTCATGGGAAGAGCGCTCAGCCAAATCCAAGCAGTTGCAAATCTTTCTCTTGTGTGTGGATGAGCTCTATCTGATGCAAAAAGTCAATGGGCCAATGAGAGGCATAGAACTGCTCGACCTGGTTCTGGCAGTGGGTAACAACTTAATTAGCGACCTAATGATTGAAGGGAAGCTGGGTGACGGTGACCATGAGCTGATCACTTTCACCATCCGCTGCAAATCTGGCAAGTCAGTCAGCAATACAGATGTCCTTGACTTCATGAAATCTGGCTTTGACAAGTTCAGGAGGCTTGTTTGGAAGGCTCTAGGGGCCACAACTCAAAGGGGAGGGGAGTTCAAGACAAGTGGTTGCTGCTCAAAGGAGTGATCCTGGATGCACAAGCTAAGTCTATTTCATCTTGGAGGAAAGGCAGCAAAAGGGCACAGCAGCCCCCTTGACTCTCCAGTGAACTAGCAGACTTCCTGCCTCTCAAAAGACAGACCTACAAAGGATATAGGACTGGATCTACCTCCAAGGAGGAATACTCTGCTCTGATCCAGACCTGCAGGGAGTGAACCAGGAAAGCCAAGGCTGCAATTGAATTCCAATGAGCTACAAGTATCAAGGACAACAAAAAGTCCTTTTTTAGATATGTGGGGAGCTGGAGGAAAATCAAGGCCAACATTGGACCCCTGCTAAACCAGATGGGACAACTGACAACCCACACCCAGGAAAAAGCCAACTTGCTAAATGGGTACTTTGCGTTGGCCTTTCACCAGTCCCATGGGATGCCCCTGCCCATTATGGGACAGGGAGGCCCAGCTGAGGAAGATTCCTTACCCCTCATTGATGCTGACCTCGTGAAGGAACACCTTGAGAGGCTCGACACTTTCAAGGCAGCTGGCCCCGACAGTTTATACTCCAGGGTACTCAAGGATCTGGCAAGCATCATAGTTCAGCCCCTGGCATGGATCTTCGAGAACTTACGGTGTTCTGGTGAAGTGCCCGATGATTGGAAGAAGGCCAATGTGTTGCCTATCTTCAAGAAAGGGAGGAAAGGGAGGAAATGGTTACAAACTCCTCCATAAGGAAGAACTTCTTTACTGTCTGAGCCCCCAAGTTTTGAAATAGATTGCTACTGAAGGTGGTTCAGGCACCTACTCTGAACACTTTCAAAAGACATCTGAATGTTTATCTTGCTGGGATCCTGAGATCCCTGCTGACTTCCTGCCCCTGGGACAGGGGGCTGAACTCAATGATCTTCCAAGGTCCCTTCCAGTCCTAATGTGTATGAAATCTGTGAACAAATAGCAAATGTGACAAGTGACTAGTTTGACTTAACAGAGAACTCTCAGGAGAACTTAAACAAATAAAAGCACACTTAAAAGAAGTGGAAGCTTGGGCAAACAACTTGGGAGATGCATAAGAATATTGCTTGGGCATGCAAGGATGAAGTCAGGAGGGCCAAAGTGAAATTGGAGTTGCATCCAGAAAAGGATGTGAAGGGTAACAAGAAGGGTTTCTACAAATGTTAGCACAAGAGGAAGCTCAGAGAAAGTGTTGGACCCTTACTGAATGTGGGAGGCAGCCTAGGGCCAGATGATGAGGAAAAAGCTGAAGTACTCAATGCTTTTTTTTACCTCAGTCTTCACAGGCAAGTTCAGTTTCCAGACTACTGCACCGGGCAGCACAGTTTGGGGAGAAGGTATGCAGCCCTCAGTGGTGAAAAAATAGGTTAGGTACTATTTTGGAAAGCTGGATGTTGTGACAAGGGCAACTCTCAAGCCCAGTGTTAACACTGACATGCCCCTGTCTCTAGGCAAACTGCCCACCTTGCTCTCCTGCCATGCCTTGTTGGTAAGATATTAAGTAGGTGGGAGGCTGCCCTTCAAATGCCCCAGTTGTAATGGGGCAGTGCTTACACACTCCAACCACCTCTTACATGTCCCATGCCTCGCAGATGTTTCTTCCCGTGGTTTGCACTGGGTTCTTCCTTTAATCAGACAAATACACAAACATACACAAACACACTGGGACTGTGGCCCCACAAACTGGTCTCCTGGCCCTTGGTTCCCATGCACTGAGGCTCCTCTGGGGCCTTCACCCCATGGGGCTCAGGTGGCTGCAACCATGCCTGTCCCACTAACCCTGAGGCCTTACATCCTGTGAGGCTCAGGTGGCTGCAGCCATGCCTGGCCCCCTTTCAGGTCCTCTGCAACCTCAGGTCTCACAGGGAGCCTCGGTGTTGCTCCAGGTCCCTCCACCAACCTGAGCCCTGCCTCAGGACTCCTGTGAGCCTGGATTCCCGCTGTGTAGATCAAACCCACCAAGGATGTAGGCCTGGGGTTTTTAGGTGCTCCTCCTTGACTTTCACTGGGGAGGTAATTGGGCCAGTCATTCTTGAGGGCTCCCATGCCACTAGGAGCCCCACCAGGCCACCCTTCCCCAGCAGGATGCAGTTTCAGGTCATGCCCAGTACCAGTGAGGCCTCCTCCTTCCCCATAGCCTCACCCTTACCTCTGAGATGTTCTTGGAGCTGAAGCTCAGCAGGGAGATGTCTGTTCCCTGCTGGCTGTCTGTTCCCTGCTGGCTGTCTCAAACTGCTTTCCCCACCCCAGGGAGCTGAGCATTAAATGACCACCCTCTTCAGGCACCTGCTATCCCCCTGGTCTAGTCCTTGAACTGACAGAGCACTAAGGCTGCTCCATCACAGATGTGTACAAGTCTATGGGACCAGAAGCAATGCATTCAAGTGTGCTGAAGGAATTGGCTGATGTGATTGCAGAGCCACTGGCATTTATTTTTGAAAACTTGTGGTGATTGAGCAGGTCCCAGGTGACTGGAAAAGGGAAAATATAGTGCCCATATTTAAGAAAGGGAAGAGGGAGGATACAGAGAACTGCAGACCAGTCAGTCTCATCTTAGTTCCCAGAAAAATCATGGAGGAGATCCTCAAAGAATCCATTTCTAAGCACTTGGAGGAAAAGAAGGACCAGTTAGCATAGATTCACCAAGGGCAAGTCATGCCTGACCATCCTGACTACCTTCTGTGATGAGATAACTGGCTCTAGAGATGTGGGGAAAGCAGTGAATGTGATATAATTTGAATTTAGCAAGGCTTTTGATACCATCTCCCACAGCATTCTTGCAAACAAGCTGAGGAAGTATGGATTGAATAGATGGACTATAAGGAGAATACAAAGCTGACTAGATTGTTGGGCTCAGTGGGTAGTAATCAATGACTCAATGTCTAGCTGGCAATATAAGTGGAGTGTCCCAGGGGTTGGTCCTGGGACTGGTTTTGTTCAATATAATCATTAATGATTTGGAAGATAGGATGGATTGCATTCTCAGCAAGTTTACAGGTGACACCAAAATATGGGGTATGGTTGATATGCTGGAGGGTAGGGCTAGGATTCAGAGTGACCTAGACAAATTGGAGGATTGGAGCCCAAAGAAATTTCATGGGGTTCAACAAAAACAAATACAAAGTCCTGCACTTAGGACACAACAATCACATGTACCACTAGAGGCTTGGGACCAACTGGCTGGCTAAGCAGCATCTCTGCAGAAAGGGACCCAGGGTTACAGTGGACAATAAGCTGAATATGAGCAGCAGTGTACCTTTGTTGCCAAGCAGGGTAACAGCATACTAGGCTGCATTAGTAGAAGCAATGCCAACAGATTGGGCGAAGTTATTGTTCTTCTCTATTCCACACTAGGGGGGCCACATCCAGAGTAGTGTGTCCAATTTTGGGCCCCGGCTATAGAAAAGATGTGGGCAAGTTGGAGAGAATCCAGCTGAAGCCAACAAAATGATTCAGGGTCTGGGACACATGACTTATGAGAAGAGGCTGAGGGAACTGGTTTTATTTAGTTTCCAGAAGAGAAGAGTGATGGGGGATTTGATAGCAGCCTTTAACTACCTGGAGGATGGTTCCAAAGAGGGTGGAGATAGACTGTTTCTCAGTGGTTACAGATGACAGGACAAGGAGCAATGGTCTCAAGTTGCAGAAAGGAAGGTTTAGGTTGGATATTAGAAAAAAAAAAAACTTTCTTACTAGGAGGGTGCTGAAGCACTGGAAAGGGGTTACCAAGAGAGGTGGTGGAATCTGCATCCTTGCAGGTTTTTAAAGCCCAGCTTGACAAAACCTTGGCTGAAATGAACTGGTTGTGGATGGTCCTGCTCTGGGCAGGAGTTTGGACTTGATGACCTCCTGAGGTCCCTCTTAACCATAATTTTCTACGATTCTATTATTCTGAGTCACAATGCTACTTATTCTAAATCTAGTCCAGATGCGGATTAAACTAGTAAAACAAAGTCAAAGAACACTTCCCCAATTCAGTAATGGTAGCCAGTTTTCAACAGTCCATGAATTATTCTCTATAATAACATTTTTAGGTCATTTGCTTAATCTCAGAGAGGAGGGGAAAAATGAAATATGCTTTGAACTCCATCAAATTCAAAACAGAATGTATTTAACGCACTTTTATCTGTGCTAGAATTATTCATTTAATTTCAAACTTCTGGCCTGTCCTTGCCATTGCTGTGTTCACCATAAATGAAGTAGATGCACATAATTAATGTGAATAACACTAGTAATCATCCTAATATTTGGCAGTTATATCATGCTTTCCATACTTAAGAACTATCCAAACATTACCTAATCTGACTAATCTAAATTAATGACTAATTAATGTGTGATGATTCTCAAGGATTATTTTTTCAAAGATTTGCACAGGATTTTAACTCTGTGATTTCCACCTACATTCTTTTGAGACAGCTAAACCCCAGCATTTTACTTTATTGCCCTAATACATTCTAAGTGCATTTGTCCTTCTTCTAACAAAAAAAAAAAATCAAATACTAACATTTTTGGATTTTATATCATGTAACCGGCAGAGCATTTCTAAAAGCATTTGAGCATATACTTTTATCACACTAAAGATAAATAGAACTTAAATGTGTGACAATATTAAAGTATGTGCTTAAGAGATTTGCTGATTCAGTAACTTAAGCAAGGAAAAATGAGTAAAACAGGAGAGAAAAATGGGGCAGTTAGAGAACAGCAAACACAGTAGAAAGGGCACACATATTTTAATAGTTCATTTGCCTCTGCTTTACAATATAACATTAGGCTGTGCCACTTCACTTGTTTTATACCATCATGTGCTGCCACCTGCCAGAAATAGCCATTTGGATAATTTTAAAGCTACTGGAATATAGCCTTACTGTAAAAGTCAGGGGCAGCTTCTAGTGAGTCCTTTTACTTCAGCAATGACAAGGCTGAAAAATCTCAGAGGATACAACAAAAGGAATTTTTGCAGGCTACTGCACTTTGAAAAGGCATAACATAGATTGTTTCCTCAAGTGTATTTAACAGACTAGTGTCAAGTCAAAGCCAGAGACAGACTCTCATTTTGTTACACTGACACACTTATAATCTCTAAAATCTTATATTGACATATTTATATTCTTAATTCTATCTATCTTTTTATTAAGCATTTCACTTTCCTACCAGGTCTATATCCTTTTGCTTCTATTTGTCTTCCTCTTCTGCACATCATCCCTGCCAACAACAAAAAATTGTCTGCCAACTAGCAAACAGTGAAAAAGACCTTTATGTAAGATATCTATGGCTTAATGTTTGCAGCTGCTGATCTTCCTTCTGAGCAAACCACATGACAGTTACAAACCAGGTTTCCTTCTTACTATTCACTTTTCATCACCTTTCTGCCTTATGTTTCTTTTGTGAAGATGAAGAGGGAGGAGGGTTTGTGCAAGTTTCAGTAGTTGTGCTGAATTCTAATGAGCTGATACTTAGTTCCAGCCTCAACGGCTTTTGTGAGAGATTTTCTTCAAGTATTAAATATCTGACCTGAACTCTTTCTTGTTCAATTGTGGGCTGTATTATCTGAATATCCAGGGACATCTACAGTTGCTCCTTGGGTAGCTGAGCTAGTCAAGAATTTTGTCTAAGAGTCTGCACAACTCAGAAACACTGTAAAACTAAACTAAAGTGATGGTAAGAAGCAGAAAAAAACTCCTATAATTCATAGATATTCAAAGAAGTAGCATGCAGCCTATTTTTGAAGAACCACATATCTTCAAGGAACCTGTTGTATTAACTAAGCCATAAATAATAAGATGCAAATGAATACAGTATTTATTTTATTGAATTAATTCCAGAGAAAAGGTTAGCATTCTTAATATACTAGTGACAGCTTCTCAAAAGACTGAGATATTTGAGCCTCATGCACAATCTACTTTGCTTTTTTGTTACTCTAAAGCTGTACAGGCACCAACAGTTTTGCCTTTCTGAATAACCAGAAATACCTCATTCTTAACTATAGTGAGCAGCTCAGCCTGTACTCCATACTTGGTCACAAGATGCAGATTGAAATGCAAAAATCAGGCACGTCTTCATGTTCGTTTCCTGACAGTCCTGAGCAGGGTAGGTGTTCTCAGAGCACACCTATTCCAAGATGTGGGGTTGAAACCATCTCCTTATTATATAACACACTAGCGCACTCAGGCAGGAGACACCTGAGTTCAACCTGGAAAGTTAAAAATTACTTCTCCCTCCTCTCTAGAAGCTAACCTCAGCATCAGTCTAATCTTAACCCTCCTAAGAAAACTGTGCCAGTCAGTGTACAGAAAGAAATGTAAAAGCCTTGTAACATGCTGTACTTTTTGCTGCTCAACTCTTGATTGGTGTTAGTGCTAACTCAAGTTTGGAGCAGCCAAAACTGAAAGATTAAATCCTTCTCTGCCTGCCCCCACTTGCACAGCTGTGACTTACCACTGGAGGGCTGATGACCAGGATCTCAGCTAGGACCTACAACTTTGAATTACCAGGGGAGAGAGCTGGTGAGCCAGGACAGGCTTCCATTCATGCTGTAGCTGGGATAAGGTGGGGTGATGGATGAGAGGGCATGAACATGAAGCTGGGAAGCAGAGAGGTAATGGGATGGGGGTGGGTAATGTGATGGGAGGTGGGAAGGAAATGGGCATGGGTGGTAAAGTGAAGGAAGTCAGCAATTGAAGGATACAATTAAAAGAATTTGAAATAAATAAAGAGGAAGCAAATCAAAGAAGGTCTCATGTTTTAATAAATTGGGATTGGGATATGGAGGATGCTGGTCATGTTCCCTGGGATGACACTTTTGGGAGAGCTACTGCCACTGCCTCAGGAAGAAAGCTACAGATTATGGGGACCTGATCTGGCCCCCTATCTTGTTCCTCCCCACACCCGCTCCTCCACCACTCCCACACCTGTCTATCTCCTGCAACCTAGCTAATTTGGCATGTGCTCTGCAGGCTGTTCCCATGGGATTGCACCCCTGGTCACGGGAAGGTCATAGCACTGGGGGGAGGGAGGGGAAGTTGGCTTAGTGCTAGAACTAACCCTTGGGCAGTAGAGTTCAAGGAACAGGAGTTTGTTACAAGCAGAACAGGAGGGTCGAGGGGGGACACTGCATCCTGGGATGCTGGAGGACTGAAATGTGGGTGGCTCATTTGTGCGGTGTGGCCACGAATCAATGGAACAGGAGCTCAGTAACACAGGGAGAATTACTTAATAGTCAAGCCACTCACTTTAGACTTGTAGGCCCTGGTCCTGTTTCCTGCTGACATTGATCATCACTAGATTGATTACAAAAACATATAGAAACACAATTCTAACTGGGTGTCCTCACTGCTAACCGATAGAGCTATCAGCACTCTCTTCTATTCTCTTTCAAGTGAATTGTTTTCTGAACAGTTGAAGTGCTTCAATTTGAGGGCAGAGAATTCCTCACCACCTGGAATGGACTACAGCCTGGTGGTTAGGTTACTCTTGTGGAAGTTGTGGAGTGAAGAGGATTGAACCTAGGGCACCCACTTCCTCAGTAAGTGTTCTACATAAATGGTGGGTACCACCACGTTCTTCAGCCTTGGTACCATAGAAGAGTGAACCCTGGTTGGTTCTTTGAGAAAAAGAGTATAGGCATCTCAACAAAGGGGTTGGGACCATAGATCCTGAGTGAAAGGATGCCTTAAAGAAGAGTAGAAATTTAGACACATCTCAGTGTGCACCTCTTTTCTTCTGGTTATCTGCTCAACATATGGCATATTCTGAATTTTATTCTAAGGTGTCTAATGAGGCACCTCATGCACTGCATATGGAGCCTGTGATCCCGGCTGAGTTCTGGGTTCCATTTCAGGGACTCGGTTTAGAGGCTTCAGGCCTTTATTGGATTTAGTGCTTGGTCCCTTCCCCAGATTGTTTATCATATGTTAATTTGTCTGCAAACTCTTTGTGATAAGGGTTATATTTATACATGTACAACCCCTAATATAATTGGATCCTAGGGCATGAATGAGACTCCTAGGTATTCCCACAATACAAATTAATAGTATTCAATATGAATCATTATTTAATGTCTTAAAATATTTCTTTTTCATGTAATGCACAGATCCTCAGCAGGAGTAAACTGATTCCCCTGAAGTTTTGGTGTTTTCTTACTCCAGTAGAGGATGTGGTCCATCATCTTGTGTGTGTGTGTGTGTGTGTGTGTGTGTGTGTGTGTGTGTGTGTGTGTGTGTGTGTGTGTGTGTGTGTGTGTGTGTAATGATATATGTACACATCAATTTGCTTCCAGAATCTGAAACAGTTCTAATGAAAATGACACCAGTACTAGATGATCTTGTTATGTTATGATTACAAGGCATGAAGGCAGGAGTGCTTGTAATCATGATAGTTTTGGCAAGTGTAGCTGTCTATCAGGGTACTTGGTAATGGGCTAAATTTAATAAGCATTAGGAACACTCTTTAAATGAATCTGTCACTGTACTATGGTGCAATTAGATTATAAAGTTACCATTTATTCATCATGATAAAATGCAGTGTCTTAAATTATATGACTAGATTTTATTTTTTGGTGCATAAACTTCTTACACAAGTTAGGGTTATGTATGTTAGTAATTATGAGGCGATAATTGGATTTTAGAATCATAGAATCATAGAAAATTAGGGATGGAAAGCACCTCAGGAAGTCATCTAGTCCAACCCCTCACTTAAAGCTACATCCCCAACGACATCATCCCAGCTAAGGTTTGTCTAGCTAGGTCTTAAAAACCTCCAAGGATGGAGATTCCATAAGCTCTCAGGATAATCTGTTCCAGTGATTTATTACCCTCTCGGTGAGAAAGTTCTTTCTGATATCCAACCTAATCTTTCCCTGCTGCAACTTGACACCATGATTTCATTTTAATCATGGAAAAAATTGGATTTTGGGGTTACTTTTTTAAATCAGAAAATTTGGGATTTTTATTAGAGAAAACCAGGATCTCTGCTTATGAGGAGAGGGGATATATATATATCCAGGGGTATATATATTTTTTTTCTGCAGGGTTTTTTTTTACATCCAGGGGTAAATATATATATTTATATATTTCGAGGGGTAAAAAAAAAACTGCAGAAAAAAATCCAAAGCAATGCACACTCAGGCAGTATGCGCTGCTAAACAGTAAAGCTGGGCCATTTGATGCTGTGCTGCGGCTGCCAGCCAGGCTCCACCCAGTAGGATCACCATTGCTGCAGCTCAGGAAGGCACACAGGACCCCAGGTAAGGCTACTGGGGTCAGCACTGTGCTGGCCCCAGCCTCCCCTTTACCACCCAGGGAAACTTGCGGCATGCCAAAGCACATGTGAGACAGGTAACCCTGGGGACAAGAAGCGGCAGTGCAAGGTGTGCTGCTGCTACTTGTTCCTGAGGAACAAAATGTCAGTGCAAGTCTGGACATACCCATGAGGTTCAAAAAGGACAAAGTGCAAAGTCCTGCACTTAGGATGGGATGATCCCATGCACCAGTATAGTCTGGGGGCTAACTGACTGGACATGACCCGTGCAGAAAAGGACCTGGGGGTTACAGTGGACAATAAGCTGAATATGCCAACAGTGTGCCCTTGTTGCCAAGAAGGCTAACAGCATACTCGGCTGCATTGGTAGGATGGTTGCCAGCAAATTGAGGAAAGTGATTATTCCTGTGTAATTAGCACTGGTGAGGCCACGCCTGGAGTACTGTGTTCAGTTTTGGGACCCCCACTGCAGAAAGGATGCAGACAAATTAGAGTAGCCCAGCAGAGGGCAACAAAAATGGTTAGGGGGCTGGGGTACTTGACTTAAAAGGAGGGATCCTGGTTTTCTCTGATTAAAAGAACATCTCAAATTTTCTGATTGAAAAAAGTACCCCAAAATCCACATTTTTCCATGATTAAAAAGAAATGCCACTAATTTATGTGCTGTATATACCACTATGACTATATATACTGCTACTACTACTATATAAACATTGACATCGGTTTATCATTCAGAAGAACTTGCCCAAGTGTGAGCACCCTGGCTCTCCTCCAGCAATGGTTTGAGTATGTTGTTAGTCTTACACAGGAAAAAATCTACTGATGTCAGACACTATTTACATACCTTAGGTTAAGTATGTACTTGAGTGTTTCACTGCATTGAGGCCAGAATTCTCCATACCTAACTTGATCAAGCCCTGTCACAGAGACTTTGACAGGTGACTGGAAGAAAAGTAAGGGTTTTTTTGCCATACTTTGAACAGTATAGGTAAATCCTCACTGACCTCAGTTTTTAATGGTGAGTGCTGTACTAGCGGTCAGCCTGTCTCATTCAGTATTGGACCTCAGGCTAGTATCTAAATACAGTCCAAGCAGTAGTTATGCATGAAACTACTGAAAAGTCCTCCAGTTTCCTGAAGCTTAGTTTATAACAGAAAACGTTTGTTTCACCTTTCAGCTCTGTGCTTGAACACTTCAGATATAGTTATTGTAATCATTGTCACTTGCTCATGTTTAAAGCAGAAAAACCAGAGAAAGAATTCAGAATTTCAGGACAACCCACAGTCTGTTTATTTTATCCCTGAAGCTCCTATGAATAAGGGAGATTTTACTGACATCTGTAAGACTGGAGGGGGAATCTTTCATCCCTGGCTGACCCAGGCCCCTGAAGCACGTAATAGGTCTCCATAATACCAAACACTAAAAAATGCTTTATAGGGTGAATTCAGCACTGCAAGCCTCAGAATATTAGAGGGCTTCAGTGATGTATATACTGTGTGTGAGGACTATTGTGCAGGAGTGACTGTCACCCTCTTAAACCCCATCAGGCTGAAGGGGCCCTTCAACCAAGGTTTTTCAGGTTCTGGGGAAGTGCTCTAACCATTAGACTATTTATGGAAAATGAAGAGAGTTACTTTACATTGAAAATTAGTGCTGTTGTCTGTTAGGTAGACACACTGGTTTGGACAGCTCTCTCTCTGCTCAGGTCCTGAATTGTGCTAAGACATCTCCCTTTTATGCCTTTGGGAACAACTTGTATTGTGATAGCACAGATATTTCTTATCACGGACAAAGGGCCTTGTTACACATTAATTTTAGGTGGTTCAGGGAGCTCTTAAGCTAGAGAGACTATATGACCCAGTTGGGCCAGGACAGACCTGGATTTCATAGGCTTGTCCTGGCTGGTTGGTGTGAATGGAAACAAAAGCCCTGGAATCATAGGGGAATGAGGAGTGGTTTGGGGAGGTGGATCAGCATGGTGTGCCAGGCAGGCAGGTGGGCAAGCAGCACTACTGCTGCATGGGAGCAAGCCAGGAAGACTGGAGTGGTGCCCAACCCAGCCCACCCACCACCTCCAGATGCTACTCAGGAGGAGCTGGGCTGGGCACATGTGGATGAGGTGGTGCCTGCTGCAGTCCAACCACCTTGCTCCCCCACAGCAACAGCATTGACTGCCTGCTCACCTGCCTGGTGCACCGTGCTACTCCACCTCTCCAGTGGACTGTGTCGTGCGCCCCTTCCCTCTTCCCTCTGCCTGTGCCTGCACTAGCATCGATGACTGGGAAGAGGGCAGTGTCCTGAATTTTCTTAAAAACAATATGGTCACCCTTTCTTAACCCCTGCATTGCCCACACATAAAGGCATGTAAACTAGTTAAGGCCTTGTTACACAGTAATTTTAGGTGGCTTTTAACCCTGGGGTTGTTCACACATTAACACCTTAAAGTGGTTTTAAGCATTCTTCATGCAGCTATAAATTACACCACTCTAGGGCAGGATTCTCTCTGATCCATTAAGGTGTGGCCACTCACCACAGATGTGCCACTCAAGCTGAAGTCCTCCAGTATCCCAGGATCTCTCACACCCCTCCCGTAGAGCAGGGATTGAAGCCTGTCCTGGTTCATCAGCATCTAGTGACAACTCAGAGCTAAAACACATAATCCTACCCCTGCTCACCAGTTCTCTAGTGGCAAGTCACAGCTATGTAGATAGAGAACAGTCAGACAGAGCCAACCGTAGGAATGTGCAGTGCCTGCGGCATATCAGCCTGTTTGGGACCTGTGTGGGAGGGTGCGGGGGAGGGGAGTGCTATGACAAGTGGCCGGAGCACACAGCGGGGGGAAGCAGGGGGGTGGCAAGTGGCTGGAGTGCAAACCCAGCAGTGGGCAGCAGCCTTGTGGAGTGGTGGTGCCCTCAGTAGGCCCTGTACGGCCCTGTCCATGAGGCCTCCCAAAGCACGGGGCCTAGGGCAGTTGCCCCGATTCACACGCCCCGCCTCCCAAGGGACAACTCAGCAGTCAAAGAAGGTTTCTAGACTAAGGGTGTGACTACTCCAAACTTCAAGCTAACACTAACAAGGTGCATCTGCACAAGCCATTTTCTGTGCAGTTGACTAATAACTGCTCAGTAAACATCTCAGTGTGTACACATGTGCCCCTACTAGGCTGGTGTAGATTAATTTACTTTGCAGCAGGAGAGTACTTGTAAATACAAGTACTATTTTGCTTCACAGTAAAATACTCTGAAGTGCACATGTAGATACTGCCCTTGCTGGCTGGGGCACAAGGGTGCTTCAGTGCAGGGATGATGTATAGGGAAGACTAGGGCCTCCAATGGGACACTTACATGCCTGTACACCAATGCCAGGAGCTTGGGGAATAAACAGGAGGAACTGGTCCTCCTGCTAAACAAGGATGCCTAAGCTCTCATAGGGATAACGGAGACCTGGTGGGACTCCACCTGTGACTGGGCCACAGGTATAGATGGCTATACAATGTACAGGAGAGATCATGTAGATAAAAGGGGCAGGGATGTAGATCTCTATGTCAAGGAAAGATACATGTGCCTGCAAAGCAACATTGGCACCCAGGGTGGATGACTGGAGACCCTCTGGGTTAAAATCCGTGGTGAACATGGCACATGGGACACAATGGTGGGAGTCTACTACAGATCTCCTAATCAGGATCAAGAGCTTGACCAGGAATTCACCAAGGAACTGGCTGAGTCTTCATGCTCCCAGTGCATGATTGTCATGGGAGACTTTGACTACCCAGACATCTCATAGGAAGAGCACTTGGCCAAATCCAAATGGTCACAAAGCTTCCTCACATGAGTGGACAAGCTCTATCTGACTCAAGAAGTCTATGGACTGACAAGAGGCAAAGAGTTGATTGACCTGGTACTGGGAAAGAGGGATGTTCTAGTCAGCAACCTAATGATCGAAGGGATGCTGGGAGACAGTGACCATGAGCCGATCACTTTCACTATCCACTGTAAAGCTGGCAAGTCAGTCAGCAATGCAGAAGTCCTCAACTTCAGGAAAGCTGACTTTGACAAGTTCAGGAGGCTTGTCAGCAAGGCCCTAAGGAACCATGACCCGAAGGAGAGGGGAGTACAGGATGAGTGGTTGTCCTCAAGGGAGCGATCCTGGAAGCACAAGCAGTTACTATCCCATCTTGGAGGAAAGGTAGCAAAAGGGCATAGCAGCCTCCTTGGCTTTGCAGGGAACTTGTGGACCTCCTGCATCTAAAAAGAAAGTTCTATAAAGGATGGAAGACTGAAATCACTTTAAAGGAGGAGTATTCTGCACTGGTCCAGACCTGTCAGGAGCGAATCAGGAAAGCCAAGGCTGTGACTAAACTGCAACTGGCTACATGTATCAAAGATAATAAAAGGTCATTTTTTAGGTATGTGGGGAGCCATAGGAAAAATAAGGGTAATATTGGACCCCTGCTTAACCAAATGGGACAACTGACAATGGACACCCAGGAAAAAGCCAACCTGCTTAATCGGTATTTTGTGTCAATTTTTTACCAGCCCTAAGGGACCATCCTGCTCAATATGGTATGGGATGGCAAGGGTGAAGGAGAATTGTTACTCTACATCAATGTAGACCATGTAAAGGAACACCTTGAGAGGCTGGACACCTTCAAGTCATCTGGCCCAGACAGTTTACACCCCAAGGTACTTAAGAAGCTGGCAGGCATCATAGCTCAACCACTGCCACAGATCTTCAAAAACATGTGGCACTCAGGTGAAGTGCCCAAAGATTGGATGAAGGCCAATGTGGTACCTATCTTCAAGAAAGAGAGAAAAGTAGATCTGGGAAACTACAGGCCCATCAGCCTGACCTCTGTCTCGGGGAAGATCTTGGAAAAAATTATTGAAGAGACCATTCTTGACAAACTGACTGAAGGCAACATCCTGAGGGATAGCCAGCATGGATTTGTTGTGGATAGCTCTTGCCTGACCAATCTCATTTCCTTCTATGACCAGATGACATATCACCTGGACAAGGGAGAAAAGATTGACATCATATATCTTGACTTTAAAAAAGCCTTTGATCTGGTGTCCCATAATGTCCTCATGGAAAAATTGGCCAACTGTGGCCTCAGCTACATTACAGTCCGATGGCTGGGGAATTGGCTCTGAGGTAGGACCCAGAAAGTGGTAATAGATGGAAATAAATCATCGCGGTTTGCTGTGACCAGTGGGGTCCCCCAAGACTCTATCCTTGGGCCTATACTCTTTAAAATCTTTATTAATGATGTAGACATTGGTATCAGAAGCGGACTGGCCAAGTTCACCACTGACACCAAACTTCGGGGTAAAGCGTCTACATCTGAGGGTAGGCTGGTGATTCAGGGTCAGAAAATGTGCGGGTGAAAACCTGAAGGCGTTCAACACTGAAAAATGCAAGGTACTCCACCTTGGGGAAAAAGACTTGCAGCATGTTTACAGGCTTATAGCAGCTACATTTGATAGTAGGCTTGTGCAAATAGGCAACTATTTGATTTCTTATTTGGCTGATTGGATTCATCCAATTAGATTCTGAGCTCTGAATCTAATTTTCTGATTCATTTTAGCAGAATCAATTCAGAAAAGATTCGGAGATTTGGCCATAGGGTATAATGGGGAATCAATGAAATATCTATAACATTGTTGTTTTTTGGCATATTCAAATTAACCATGCAGAGATGGTAGCTTCTATGGAGGGTATGAATCCTGCCAAGTTTCAAGGTGAGAGATGCAGGGGTTTCTGGGAAACTGAACCTCAAATCCTAAAAGTAAAACTCATGTCACTTGTGTGCATTAAGCCACAGTGAGGTGAAAATTTCATAGTAGGTAGCTCTTGCTCAGGCCACAAAGTCTGCCAAGTTTCAAGGAGATAGGTGCAGGAGTTTCTGGTACACTTCACCTCAAACTGCTGACAAGCAAAACTCATGACACAGGTGACAGTGCGTGTGTGTTAAGGCACGGGGGGGTGAACACTGCAGGGGTGGTAGCCCCTAATGTGGCCACAAAGCCTAATGTGGCCACAAAGCTGGGAAACTTGTCAGGATTCATGCCCTCAGCAGCAGCTACCATCCCTGCAAGTTGCATCCGAATCAGCCAAAAAACAACAAAGTTATAGGTATCTCATTGATTCCCCATTATACCCTGTTGAGTAATCACCAAGGCCCACGGACCGTGCAGGCACCACCTGCACGTCGCCTAGTGTATCCTCACCTTTAATTGAGGTGTCACACGCGTCTGCTTCGCCTGCCACGACTTTCATGTTAACGGAGTTGGTTCAGATGTCCAACGCGCGCAGTCCAATTATGGGTCTCACCGGCGTCCCGTGGGTCCTGAGTTTCTGAGGGTTCTGCCACCCCTACACCCTCGCCTGTTCCACCAGGTTGGTAGTTGACTGTCTGGTCCGGCCACATATCCACACATCCACTCAGATGATCCACAAAAGAAAAAGAAAAATCAAAACAAACACTACGACCAAGAGGGTTCCCTTGATCGGAGCAGCTGCTCCAGCCGTCTGCAGCAGTCTTCCAATACCCACTTGCCCTCCAAGGGGTTGAACCCCCTTCTTGGCCTTCGAAGAGCCCCCTTGGAGGGCTTGATCAGTTCCCTTCTGTCACAGTTCAAGCTCACTGTTGAGCTGCGCCCCTATTACAGGGACTACGGTTCCCAGAGTCCAATCCTGCCCTTCTATTAGGGTGTTTATGATACCCAGCTCCGGCCGAGCTCTGGCCACTCCTGGGCGGTAAATAAACAGTTCTATGCCCCGCAAGGGCCAGCAGACTGTGTTCAAAACCCTCACTGGGGCTTTGCCCTTTGCCAGCAGTTCCTACCAGCACTTAGCATTGCTCGCAGCGTCCTTTGCAGCGTGCGCCGGCGTGCTCCACCTTCTCCACATCCTCCTTCCAATTCCACGTTGCTCCCGCTTGTCGGTCCCGGCCTCTCTTTTATGCCAGCGAAGGAAGTACCGGCCCCTCCCTTCTCCACACACCTGGGTAAGGGGGATTTCTGCCTGGCTCCTTGGGGCTGCGGACCTGGGGTCACTGGTCCTCCGCTCAGTCTGGGAGCCAAGGAGCCTCCTGGCTCCTTCTTTCCCTCACATACCCTATGGCTGAATCTCTGAATCACTGAATCTTTTCTGAATCTTTTCCAAATCGATTCGGAAGCTCTGAATCATTTTGGAAAGCTTAAAGCTTCTAGTGATTCGATTCAGATTTATAGATTCGGCTTCCAAATTGGCTGAATCCTCCCCGAATCCAAATAGCGATCCAAAACGTTGCACAGGTCTACCTGCTAGCACCACGGCCGAAAGGGACTTGGGGGTCATGACTGACCACAAGATGAACATGGGCCACCAATGCGATGTTGCAACTGGTAAAGTGAGTAAAACTCTGGCTTGCACCCATATATGCTTCTCAAGCAGATCCCAGGATGTCATCCTCCCACTGTACTCAGCCTTGGTGAGGCCGCAGCTGGAGTACTTCATCCAATTCTGGGCTCCACAATTTAAAAAGGATGTGGAAAAGCTTGAGAAAGTCCAGAGGAGAGTCACGCATATGAACAGAGGTCAGGAGAATGAGTCCTATGATGAGAGGGTGAAAGCCATGGGACTCTTCAGCCTGGAAAAGTGCAGGCTCAGGGGGGACCAGGTGGCTGCCTATAAGCATATAAGGGGTGTACATCAGGATCTGGGGGAACGCCTGTTCACCAGAGCACCCCAAGGGACAACAAGGTCAAGTGGTCACAAACTCCTCCAAGACCTTTTCAGGCTGGGCATAAGGAAAAACTTCTTTACTGTCTGAGCCCCTAAGGCCTGGGATAGACTGCAAGCACCTACTCTGGACTCTTTTAAGAAACATTTGGACATTTATCATGCTGGGATCCTTGACCCTGGCTGACTTTCTGCCCCTGGGACAGGGGGCGGGACTGGAAGATCTTTTGAGGTCCCTTCCAGCCCTAATGTCTATGAAATCTATAAATCTATGAGTGCCTACTGGATAGTCCCATACTGAAACGGCATTGCGGCGGCAAGTGGAGAGCTCCCAAAGGCAGCTGTAATGGTGTCGGCAGTGAGGAAGGTGGAGCCAAGTGCTGACCAGCAATTGGTGACCACCCACAGACCCCACCAGCATTGTCAGCTGTGGCCAGCAGCGATCAGAGACCAACTGCAGATGCCACCGGTGGGGTTGCTGGTGAGGGGGAGAGGGTTGATGAGTGGCGACCGCCCGCAGGCACCGCTGGCAGCTTCGTCGATGCTTTTTGTAGGGGATACACTGCAAAGCTCAGGAGGTTCATGTGCACCCATGTGAACCCTGTACGCATCTCCAGTGAACCTCTCCATAGCATGTTGAGCTGTGGGGGAAGAGCCCTGGGTAGGCATTCTGACCTCCAGATCCCCTGTCAGCCAGGGCTTCTCTGACCTGACTTCATGTGCTGTGCCTAAATAAACTTTAAAACTTGTTTTTCCAGAGTTAATTGCTCCTGGGTGCACATTCAAATGGTGCATCTGAGAGCAATAAACTCGGTAGCAATATGCTCTACAGTGTATTCAAGCGCCATAATTGACCATGTAGATTTGCCCACAGAAACTAACATTTGTGTGGCTTACAACATAGGATCTAATAAGGCCCTCAGATGCCCTTTAGACATCTTAAAATTATACCACTCCAGGGCAGGATACATTTCTGATCCGTATTTCCCAGCTGTGCTCCATGAATGTGTGGTCACTTCCCAGAAATAAGCTGCCCAAGTTAGAGTCCTCCAACATCCCAGAGTACAGAGTCACTACCCTCCTGGTCTATGTGGGCAAACTTTGCACCCCCTGTACTCCACTGCCCAGATGCTGGTAGGGGCACCAAGCCACCTCCTCCTCCCATTCCCAGGGGTGTGACTTGTCCAGGCAGCTCACAGGTACACAGACCAGTCCAGGAGGGTAGAGGGAAAAGCAAGGTAGGGGGCCAGATTGGGGTCTCTCTGAGTTAGGATTTCCCTCTGTGGCAGGGGCAAAGTCTCTGTAATCTGGGGGTACCCAGTCCCAAATTTATTGAAACATGAGACTACCTTTAATATGCTTATTTATATAAATATATATTATTTTTATGTCTTTTTTATTTTAGCCTTTAGTGACTTCAATGGCTGACTTCTTTCATTTCACTACCCAACCCCTACCTGCTACTTCTACTTCCCCTAGCTGCCTCTCCACCTCCCATTTCACTACCCAGTCCTCATCATTAAACTCTCCCCCTTCCAGCCTCATCCTCCTGCCCTCTCCAATCTCTGTCTCCAAACCACCCCCACCTAAAGAAGGGATACAAGCCTGTCCTGGCTCACCAGAACTCTTGTGGCAATTGACAGCTGTAGCTTTTAGTAAGGCCCCTACTCACTAGTCCTCTGGTGGCAAGTCACAGCTGTGCAGGTGGGAGGCAGTCATAGATGGATTTTAGCCTGATTGTGTGAGTGTTGTAAACTTGAGCTAACACTAACACTGATCAACACTTGAGAAGCTTAAAGTATGACATGAAACAAAACCCTAAGATTTCTCATTGAGAAAATGGAGATCTGTGCACTCTTTGGATGAAATAGGATTTAGCTGTGGAAGTATCTTAATGATTCCTATTAGAAAAAGATGGAAGAGTGCTGTGATTCTGTGCAGTGGAACAAATTGACACTTCCACAGCACTCTGCAAAAACAGGACAACTAAGTACTTTCACAATTGAAAAATAATCATCCTTGTATAAACTTACCAAGGGGGACCAGCAGGGAACAGGAGAGACCCTGTTCCCTCAAGCACTACCAGGAGGAACTAGAAATAACGGCCATAAGTTGACTGAGAGTAGGTTCAGTCTGGCAGTCAGGAAGCACTACTTCACAGTCAGGGTGGCTAGGATCTGGAACCAACTTCCAAGTGGTGCTTGTTCCTACCCAGGGGTCTTCAAAAGGAGGCTAGATAATCACCTAGCTGGGGTCGTTTGACCCCAGTACTCTTTCCTGCCCATGGCAGGGGGTTGGACTAGATGATCTACTCAGGTCCCTTCTGACTATCAACTATCATTCTGTCTGGTTGCTTTAGCTTGGAACAAGCAGAAACTGATCAGGAGCATCTTCATGCTAAAACAGGAACTGACCCTAAACTGGGTGTCTGTTCCTGAACATTGTGTCTTCCTCAGTGAAGCACAGTTTTTATTGTGGGTGAAATTGCTAACAATAAAAAAATACGTGTTTATACCCAGCTTCAAATGGAAAAAGAACTGCAGCTTAGATGTTATTAAAAGAGGAGGAAGGGGAGCCCAAGGGATTAATACCTATGAGGTACAATGCTCTCAGGTAAACTTGCATCCCAGATACTCTACTTAGGCCATGAAGAGTCTGAATAGATTTTGCGCTAAAGCAAAAAGTTGAGAAAATTAAAGAATACTGAAGTAAGTGTCCCTTCCACCCTTCCTGCTTACTGCAGTCCTTTGCTGCTTTTGTCATTAAGTCTCAAGTCAAATTCACCCATATTCTCTGTCTACTTTTTATTGCTTTGGTGATACAAAACAGTCATAAACCTCGCTTAACTTATGCTGTTGTATAAATGATTGTCAATTAATTTATTCAGTAATACCAAAATGTTGCTCTAAGGAAAAATTTGAATTTTTTATTTTTCTTCATTGATTAATAGAATGGTATTTTAATTATTTAGTCACTGATAAGTTAATGCAAACTGAAATACCTTCCTTGGAAGTTTACTGTTTCTCACAGTTGCTTATGAAGACTATATACAACTTAAGTATTTGATTTCTTACGAATGCTAATAGATCTGAATTTCATAAAAACTAATCAGCTTAACAATCACATCATGATATTTGATTTGTAATTATTTTCTTTGGTTTAAAATCCTTCTTGTGTTTTTTTCTGTTTAAAATCTGTTCTCTGTGCATCTGATTAAAGGACAAATATCTTCTATTATTTAATATTTTTCTCTAATGTTATAACAGATATTGAAGGAAAGAATAATCAAGGATATGGAGGTAAACAGAGAACGGTACAAAACGTGATTTTATCCAAGGGAAGATTGTATCTGTCCCATTTTATATCCTTCAGTGAGAGGATAACTGATTTTTTAAATAACCGCAAAGAAGTGAACCTAATCTATCTAAATGTAAGTCAAGTACTTGATACTGTGCCTCATGGGAAATTATCAGCCAAACTGGAGAAGATGGGGATTAATGCATCAACAGAAAGATGGATATAGAATCAGGAAA
Organism: Gavialis gangeticus; assembly: GCF_001723915.1. Taxonomy (NCBI): domain Eukaryota; kingdom Metazoa; phylum Chordata; order Crocodylia; family Gavialidae; genus Gavialis; species Gavialis gangeticus. The sequence goes on from NW_017729028.1 coordinate 13,763,450, forward strand.
AGGTGATCTATAATAGGATATGTTGAAAAGGAAGTTATCAGATAAGAGAGAGCTTACTAGTTGTGATCTAAAGAATTGATCTTAGAATCCATTCTATTTAACATTATCATTAGTGACCTTGACGCAAGAACGAATTGTCTGCAAATTTCATAAGCAACACCACCATGGAAGATATTACCAATATGGAGAATCAATTTATTGTACAGAAAGACTTGAATAATCTTGTGGAGTGGTGTTGTAGAAATGCTAAATTTAATAATCATGCACATAGGAATTAATACCAACAACTTCTGCTATGGGATGGTGACTTATAGACTATAGGCTGTATAATAAGAGAGAGACTTGAATGTATTGATTGACTGGAAGATGTTCATGTGATGAAACCATGAAAAATAGTTTTCCAAAAAGTAGTAGTTGTGGAGGCAAGGAACCTGAATTTCTTCAACATGGAGCTTGGTTAAGTTTATAGAATGGATAGAATGATAGGATTGATGTAGTAATATGGACATAATATACGTTGATCTGAGTATCTGGTATCCTGATAAATGAGAAGAAACTTGATCTCTTTGTAAGAGGTGGTACTGTTCAGAAATCCCAGGCTCCAGGGCTTCTTCTGATTTCTTACAGCAGCCAGTAATTCTTTTTCCCTATAAATTCATTATTGGGTTTTAGGATTTCCCCTCAGTTCCCAACTCCTCCAAAGAATTGGTAGGATTTTGCTGGCATGTACTAGTTCTCCTGCCAGTACCTAGCAGTTTTCAGTATCTGGCTGGAGTGTCTTTCTGTTCCACTTATAGTCAAACAGATCATCGGGTCTGAGGTCAGGAAGGAATTTTCTCTAGGTCAGATGGGCAAAGGCTCTTTTTATGTAACATCAAATAGTCGCAACTTCCCTGGGCACCTCTTCCAGTCCCACTGCTGCAGGTTTGCTGGTGAGTAAAAGAACCCAAATAGAATTTAGATAGCCTTTATTCATATTATTCCGTGTCTGGTCAGTCCAAGTGACAGAAGAGATAAATGCTAGGATACAGAAATCAAAAGCTCTCCTGAGAAAATATATCATTTTATATACATTATTCTTTAAATCATCCAGTCAGAGCCTAACACGTAAATGGACACACACAGAGATTATTCCTTTCCTTTGCGTGTCTGCATATTACCATTTCATTCCATTTTCCACATTTATTGACTGTCTGTCAACCTCCAAGTCAATCAGGAAGCTATTCCTTGATTAACGAAAACCACTTAACACTTTGACACCTTTCAGTCCTTCCAGGTTATTCACTCTACCCTTGTTATATATACCCTATATCTATACCCTCCTAGGAAGGATAGTTCTATCAGGCAGCCTCTAGGGGACTTTCCTATCATTCTGGTAGCCAGCACAGATATGGTCCCTTTCAAAGTTAATCTGAGTGTGTTTAACCTAACTAACATCCTGGACACTGCAGTGGCCAGGCACTGTCTCCCCTCCCCTTATCTGTAGCACACTATAGATGTTCTATCTTCTGTTATGTTTTCTTAGACTGCTTTGTGGCTGTGGTGTGTGAACAGGACTGGAGTAGTTGATCTTATGGACCTTTCAGGGAAAAAACAACTGGCTACCTAAAAAGGCAAGGGTTTGGACTAGCTGTGGCAAGCCCTTGTTCCTTTTTTTAAAGTCTTTCCTTAGGAGAATGGAATATCATAACTACTAAAATTAAATGTTCTGTAGAAAGCCTATCTCAGCACTGATCTTTGAGCAATGAATATTGTCAGAGGTTTATTTAATGAAAATAATGAATTCAGTATGAGATAGAATATTTATATTGGAATCTCTCCTGGGGAAGTATACCAAAGATATCATATCAGTTTAGGAGTAGCAATAGTAGTCATAGCTGAATATTTTACAACATGTAAGTTAATATAGTTAAGAACATAAAAATTCTTCAGTTGTTATGCATTTGATTTTTTCATTATTATACCTTGTAATATTTAAATATTTATAAAGAGACAAAAATTAAAGAGCCAGTGTTTCTATTTTGCATTCTTGCACCTGTTGTCCTTTGCACTCAATCCCAGTGTTTATTTTGCTTTACTTTGCATGCATATATACACTAAACTGAACTTATTGTGACAGAAGGCTGCCTAAGTATTATGGATAGAATTCAGACTCTTTTAAGGACAATGGGAGCTGGAATGTGACCTAACTGAGTTGTTCCTCTTGGACAGTTTTCTAAGCCTTTTAAAGTCAGTCTTTCCCTTAGGCTCTGATACATCTATGCATTGAAGTCAATCAAAAAGCTATCGTTGACTTCATTGGGAGTTGGAATAGACCCTGAGGATAAGGTTGAGGAACAATAGCTGGGAGTCTACACTATAAACTGAGCAGTGTGTTTTTCATTCAAAACCTTTGGACTTCTCGGTCCTAACAATTTCACTAGTGCTAAATCCCCTAAAACGTATAATAAGAAATTGCAGAAGGGGAAGCTTTTATACAATTTCTTATATTGGGAGGGACCTTAGTCTATGAATAAGATCACTGACTCCATGCGTTGTACTTAAGAAAAAGATTACTATGCAATCACAATTACTGTGATTTGTTACAAAAGCCATATTAAAAGTTTCAGATGTCAACCCAAGATGGAAACAGTACTTCTGGCAAAGCACTTAAACATGTGTAGGCTAAGTACACCCTTGGGGTGTGCCCTGTCCTCAGTTGAAAGGGATGGGGTGGTCAGGCGAGAGTGCTGTGAGGGGTGTATGTTATTGGAGGATAATTCCATCTTTCCTTTATAGAGCCAGACCAATGCAAACTCTTAACTATATACAGATTTATTATTGTTTATCTAATAATGAAATAACTGTTAATATACAATACAATAAGAATATTTACAAATCAATAAGGATCATAAAAGAAACAAATATATACAATAACCACAGACAGATACACTTAAATAAATAAACACAAATATCAATACGTTCACACAGCAACTAAATAACCCAACCCAAATATCATTACAACACGTGCATATATACCAATATCTATAACAATCTCTAAAATATAACTGGTTCCTACACAGGAGGCACAAGTCTTCCCCCTCTTTTCCGCACACTCTGTTGGGTGAGATTCTTCAGCATTCCCTCAGGGTGGAGAACCTGGCATCTCTCCTGTTCCTGCTAGCGGGGAAGGGGGACCCATTCGCCAGGTACTCACAAGCCCAAGGATCCACCTGGGAGGGATCTCCCAGAGTCATGGGTGCTCTGATGTGCTGCCCTGGTCCCAGCCCTTCGTCGGGGCCCAGACTCCTTTGTGCATGTCCCGATGCCCACTCTTGCCTTCTGCTGTTTGTTGGGGCTTGGGCCACCTCCTGTGGGTCCCGAAACTCAGACCTCTAGGCTCCTGTTGCACTCATCTGGTGCCTCTGGGTGGTCAGCCTCATGCTGGGGAAGCAGCTGCAAACTGAAGTGGCCTGGCACTGCTCAGGGTTGGGGACACAGTGCATCGCTTTGTGCACTGGGTGGCCCACTGGTCCTCTGGGATTGCAGGCTTGAGCCATGGCTTGCGGCTCCCAAAGCCTGGGCTCCATGCACCAAAATGCACACTGTGATGCCCAGCCGCCTGCCAGGGTTACAGGCTCAAGTCTCCGCTTGCAGCTCCCAAAGCCTGGGCTCTGTGCGCTGAACTGCACACCACGGTGGGCCCAAGCAGTCTCACACTGCTCCCAGGGCCATGTCTCCATGCACTGACCCCGTGCACTGTCAACAGCCTGAGTGGTCTCACACCACTCTCAAGGCTGCTTTTCCAATGGTGGGTTCAGGAGCCTGGGACCTATTGCCCACTGGGGAGGAGCTCCTAGGTTTTCTCAGCTCCAATCTTTTTAAGTCCCTTACTGCATCTCCCCAGCATGCCAAGCACACTCTCCTTTTCTACACTTCAGGGGTCCTGCCCCTGAAATCCAGTGGACCTGCTGTGTCACAGTTCACAATCAGGTCAGGGAGCTCCTCTCCTCCACCCCTTGGGAAAAGGTGTGGTGCCCACTTTTGCCAGCTTGTTTCTGATTGGTGGCTTGGCTCCACCAATCAGAAGTGTGAAAACCCAAGCCCCAAGATGTGTTGGAGCTTGGTTGGATGAGTCTGTCTCACATGTTTAGCTTAAAGCACACAAGCCACTTCATCTAATGTCTCTAGTCCACTTCCACTGATTCACAGGAGATGGAAAAAGACAGCATAAATGCACATAAGTTAAAAAACAAATGCTATGAGGGAACTTTTTTGTTGGTGTTATAACAATGTATGGAGACCCAAAACAAAGAAAGATCCATTTTAATAAACACTGTCCAACCACATAAGGACAAACAAACCTTGTTTAAGACACTTACAGAAACTATACATGTTTGAGGGGGAAATTTCTCCTGACATCTGGAAGGGACAAATATTATGCCTGAAGTACAAGATTATAATAAGCGTTATGACAATACAGTCCTACAATCTCTACTATGAGAATAAAAAATTATTATCACAGTCTCAATGATTACTCTTCCAGCTCCTGAAAAATGTTGAAAGTGTTTAGACTTGTGAAATGGGTTTTTTCCTCAATGCAAAAGCACTGCATTGGTAAAGGCCAGGAACAGCTTTTTTCTAATATATATTTATACTCTGAAATGTGCATTTGTATGGTCAAAGCAGCAGCAGAATTTTCAGTTTACAAGTGCAACTTTACTTTTAGAAATCCAAGTGAAAGGCAAATATAGGTGTTACAGGCGTCAATCAGGAGTCATATTGGCGCACCCTACAGACCAGTACTTCTCTGCTCTATCCAGCCCCCAGGGTCCTTCTCCCTTTCACTTGCCATACCTTTGATGTTTCTTAGAGGAATGTAAATTGAGAGATTGCTGAGGACCCTATGTGAAGAGATCATATTGATATCACTTCCTTCTATACTTATATCAGTGTTCAGTGACTTATGGGCAGCATCTGTGTTCTCTGACCTACCCTACAGCCATGTCCATGCCTTGCAGGTATCACCAATCTTACCAGTTCTGCACATACTTGGCACTGTCTATTATAAGGCCTCACTGACATTTCAATTTTGTTTAGTCTCTGCCCTTGGGATACTGGATTCCCAGGTCCCACATCATCCTTCTCTTAAGTGATGGGTACCCTGACCCGGTCTCTATGCCTCTAGCCCATCCAGTTATCTTTCAGTCTGTAAGCTCATCTCCTTTTAAGGGCTTTTCTCCCCAGCCTATAGACCTCCGAGTATTGCCCTATCTGGGGCTGCAAATCTCGCCCCTTCCCTGCTTCCTTTCTGCCTTTCCTCTCTCTCTCTCTCTCTCTCTCTCTCTCTCTCTCTCTCTTTCCATTTCCCTCTTGCTCTGGGTGCCCTGGCTTGGGCTTACTGCCCTCCCAGGCTCCAGAAGCTTGTACTTTGTCTGGACCAGCTCAAATCTCACATGCTTCCCTGGCATTCTGGGACCCCTAAGCCTTCCCCTTACTAGTGTTGCCCAGTCCATAGTGTGAGATCCCAAAATTATAAGGCTGCTGTCTCACCAAAATACATGTTTCTTTAGGTGAGGCTTGCCAGAAGAAAAAAAAAATCTGCAAAAGAGAAAGAAAAAAAGACAAAAAGGTACATTGTTTCTTTTACTCTGATAGCCTCACTCTGGCAGCCCAGCAGCTAGGGAAACGAACCATTTATCTCCCCCCCCCCCCACACTTTTGTGAGGCTTTATCCAGTGTTACCCTCTATAGCAGCTGGGGGAGGGGGAGTTCTATCTGAACCTGCCTTTCTCTCTCTTTCTCCCTCCTTTCCAGATACTCAATTTATTAACACCTCAGCAGTGGATCTCATCAGCCACAGCTGTAAATCCTTCTAGGAGGTAATTCATTGACTACCTCTGCCTCTCTAGATGGCTGCTTTTTGATTCCAACTCCTTATCTTCAAAGCTTGTTTGTTCATGCAGCCCATGAGCGGCAAGGGAAGGTGGAAACCGACTGTGACTCTGCTGGAAGATGAGAAGATACAGCAGGAGTTTAGCACTATGCAGGATGGAAAACCCTCTGATCCAGATACTGGAACCAAACAGAACCGTGGGCCTGTGTCAAAGAGAGAATGAGGGACTCCTTCCAGAACGCTGGAAGGAAGCAAGCCTGGCTCCAGAAAAGGCAGCAAGAACACCTCAACTGCAAATTACAGAGCCTGCACAAGCAGGAAGCATGGGGTTGGGATATGAAGGAGGCTATGAGGGAGGTGAAGACACAGATGGCAGCCTGGTACAGAGAATAGGCCAGGAAGAAGTGCTTCTTGGCCTGGGTCCCCTGGGTGGAGGAGGGGGAGAAGTGGTCTGTTTATTTAGCAAGATAAAGGAAACCAAGAAAGCAACAATGACCAGCCTGGAGTGGAACACCAGTTGAACGAGAGGATAAAAAAAAAAAAAAGGATGTTTGCCCAATATGGGCCATGTATTTTAGAGGCATTCTCAGTGTTGATTGCATTTAATCAACTTCCTAGTTGGTTTCCATTACTGAGCATGTGCTGTTTTTGGTAGTAGGTAGTGTATTTATTGGGTTTCCCTTGAATACAAATGTAAGACAAGGGGCTTCTTTCCCATGCTGATTGGGGAAAATAATGTTGTTTTATATTTGAGTAAATACAGTAAGTAACACGTTCAGCTATTTTCAGACTGTTCCTTGGGGCTGGCTCCAGCCCTGTCCAGAACAGGCTGAGATTGTAATGATCATCAGCATGTGACTGCTCAGAACATTTTCTTACTCTTAATATAGTAAGGTAATGATCTAAATAAAACACATGCTTAGTGTCCTGTGTAGCAAAGTCCTTAGTTTTCCATGGATAGATAAGCACTTCAAGAGCTAGGCTTAGGTTGTAGCAGTTTACAATAAAATCTTGACAGTTGTAATTTTGCAAATAATTCACATTAACATGGTAAAAAACATCACTAACGTGAAGTTTATAATGTCAGTTGCTATTATCTTTTCAAGTATGGACTGTTTTTCCACTTTTAAATTATACTCAGATCTACACACAAGCTGTATGAAACAGGATTATAGTATTAAGATGCAAGTAGTACAAAAAATGCAAATGACAAAACTAAGGTTTCCCATGCATCATAGCTCCTTTCTGGGTGCATCTCCTAGGGCTGTGCGAAACAGCAGTTTCATTTCGACTTCCATTTCACCACTTTGATGGGACAGTATTTCATTTTGAGTTTCATTTCATTTCAAAACCACTGTTCTGTTTCATTTCATTAAAACTGTTTAGCTGTTTTGACACTGTTTTGACATTTCGCCCATACGCTATAATGGGGAAGCACAAAACTGCCTATATAACTTTGTCTGTTCTTTCCTGATTTGGATGAAACTTGCAGGAATGGTAGCCCTTTTTGAGGCTATTAAACCGGCAAAGTTTCAAGGAGATAGGTGCAGTGTTTCTGGGAAACTGCACCTCAGGCTACTGACAAGCAATATTTGTGACATGGGTGACAGAAAGCAGGCCTGTTCAAACAATGCTGCCTTTTATGCT
>NW_017729028.1:13771250-13789596 GCF_001723915.1 Gavialis gangeticus
CCTGCAGGCAAGCCCAGCTTGAGCTTTGAAACTCAAAACATTTCGACTGGCCTTGTTTCATTCTGAGGCTGTTTTGAAGCCTTTCGTTTCATTACAATGTTGCTTTTTGAAGCTCGAAATGTGTCAAAGCAGCATCGAAATAAAACAGCCAGTGAAATTCCACACAGCCCTAGCATCTACACATGCATTTGCTGTGGCACTAGTTTACTCACAAGTAAATTACTTGTGAGTGAATGGTGCTGGGCAAGCATCTACATGTACAGGGAAGCAGGAACAGAAGTCCTGCCAATCTGCTCCTAATCCCCAGAACCATGTAATGGCTCCCTGCTGCCATCAGGGGGAGCTCCAGGCTACAGATGCAGCTGCCAGCAGCTGCCAGCCCTCTTCAAAAAACAGCCACACTTGCTGCTTTCTGGCCAGCCACTTCCCTGGCAAGAAGCAGCACACCCAGTGAAGGGACACCACACAGCAGAGCTCTCCTTGCCACCTGCTTCCTCATGTTATGGCTGCTCTAGTCCTTGCCCCTAGAAGTGATGACCAGTGCTCTGGGCTCCTGCTGGACACTACAGTGACCCTACTGGTCAACCGCACTGACCACCACCTAGCCCATGGCTGTCTCGCCCCTCGCGGCTCCTCCACATGCAGGGACTACCTGCCTGCCCACTGCACGCTGTTTTAGGGCCACCACCATGAACCTGTCACCTCAAACCCATCTGCTGGGCCAGATCTCAGCAGGGACACTGATAACAGGCTCCAGGATGCCACTGCTGGAGCTGCCATCACCTTCCTGAACCTCCAGCCCCACTTCCTCTAGGCTCACAGTACTAGACAGGACTGGTGATAGCACATCAGAGTGGGTGTTTCACACTGGGTGTGCTGGACCTACAGCTGGGCATCATGGTGGTCCTGCCCTTCTTCATCAGGGACTCTGCCTACCTGGTCCTGCCCTGACTTATGCATCCCTACACCAGCCATCAGGACCCTCACCAGGCCCACTTTAACCACTGCCTGGGTTGGACACATGCCCTGGTGGAATGGACCTTCAGGTGTCTAAAGGGTGCTGGAACACCTTCACCACCTGCCTCAAGTTCACCAAGAACATCCTCCCCCAGGTCATCATTGCAGCCTGTGTGCTAAGTGGCATCTGTGAGTCCCAGGGGGAGCTCCTCTGTGAGGTCTGGAGGAGGCGCAATGCACAGAGGACACCTGGCAGCAGGAGTACCACCTGCAGTGCCAGTGGCGGCCTGCCCACTTGCACTGAAGCCCCAGAAGAGCCCTGCACCTGCCAGTGGGGGCCAGGACACCGGGTGTGGGAGGCAATGGATGTCCACCTCCTCCAGCACTGCCCACTCGAGACTGCCAACACCACTATCCACTGACCCCCTGACCTCCCTGCCTGCCCCCAGTACCATGCTCAGTGCAGACACATTTCACAAGTACATTTTTATTTCCCTAACATCAACCAGAGTCTCCGTCTCCCCCTCCCTCTCAAGAAACAGAGCCCCCCTTTCGCCTCACAAAACAGAGCCCCTCCACCACCCACCCCACCCACCAACAATAAAAATCCTTCCCCATGAAAACTGGGTATAATGTCTTTTGTTGACTGCCCTGGGGTGGAGCGCTATAGGGTGGGTGCACCTAGGGGGCAGAGACCAGACACAGATGGCCGGCCAGTACTCTGGCCATTCCTCTGTGGGTGCACACACCATTCTGAGTGTGGCAGGTGGGGAGCTTACCCAAGGATGATGGTGACAAGTAGTCCCCCAGAGTGGGTGGCTTCCCCTCCAGCAGGTGGTGTCCAGGGCCAACAGGGCTGATGTGTGGGGTTCTGGCTCCACTGCAAGCAGCTCCTGCTCCATGCTCACATGGAGCCACGGTGAGTGGTGAGCCTGGGCCCAAGAAGGGGGACTGGACTCTGCTAGACCGGGGTGGGGCTGGACCAGAGGCTTCTGGCTGCTGGATACCGCACAGGACCTCACCCGAGGCCCAGGTAGGGGCCTGCTGCTGGGTGGTGGGTGGCTACTAGGGAGCAGGTGGAGGCTCGGCAGTGGCCAACTTGAGGGTGACCACCAGGGCCAGAACAATGTCTAAAACCTGGTGGTTATTATCTGTGGCCTGCACTACCCAGACCAGGGTGGCATCCTGCTCCTGCAATGCCTCCATCCACTCATGATCCAGGGCCAGGAGCTGTGTCCAGGGTTCCCTGTCCTTTCAGTCTCATGTCTCCTTTTGCCAGTCCCACACATCCTTGCAGGTCATGTCCTTTGCCCGCCAGGCCCATGCATCAGCCAGTCGGTCCTCTAACACTATGACCAGGCAGTTCAAGAGGAGAGTCCTGTTCAGGGTCCTACTCTGGGGGAGCCATCCTATTCATAGGGCCACAGCTGTGGGCAGCAGTGATTCTGAGGCTGCATCCCAGCTGTCAATTGCAGCCTCTTCCCTGTGTGCAGCTGCAGGCCCTATACACCCATGAGAAAGAAGCTGTTTGTGTGAGTTTGCAACATTTCATAGATAAGCTGCTTTGTATCAGGGGCTGTGCACTGCCTGGCCTCAAATTAAACACAGTTGCCCAGGGTGTTCAGTGAACAGGAGCCCAAGGACCAGGGGTGGGGTCTGGGCCAGAGGTAAATCAGGCAGACAGGCCTGAGCCCAGGTGGCTACCATGTGAACCCCCAATTCCTGCTCATGCCCCTGGGCTGCAGGCAGCCTACCTCCCCCGCCCCCTTCCCAGCGCAGGACAAGCCAGGCTTCTGGCAGCACCTGCCATAGCTCCAGACCCTGCTGCTCTGCACTCCCCCTGAAGGCCAGCCTGCCTCTTGTGCTGCCACCCAGACCATGGCACTCAGGGTCAGGGTGTGCAGGGCTCCCAGATAAGTGGAACAGGCAAATGCTCACACCCCTGCCCTCCCCACAGGGGGACTCTCCAGGGAGGCATTCCAGGACCAGTCACCCCCTGCACTGGTGCCGTGCCCCCAGTGTGCCCCTGCTGCATGTGACATGAGCGGTGAACAATAAACTGTTTGCACGGACTGAGGGGTGCTTTACCCACTATGCCATGCTGCTGCTGGTGGCCATGGTGTCCTTAGCACAAATGCACACCTGACACCAGATCCTGAGTGCCAGTGGTACAGGGGGAAAGCCGAGGCTGCCCTGCAATTTCCACCACCACCTAAAGGACTACCTGTGACTGTGCTACATCCCTGCTTCTGCAGCCAAGGAGGACATTGCCAATGCCATTGACACATTGCTCAGCATGTTAGAGGTCTGTGCCCACCTAGCTATTGGAGGCATGGGTTGCTCAGTAGTTTTGCACTGTCTCTAACCTCCCAGCATGCTGTGAGGGGAAAACCCAGGGCCAGGGGAGTTCAGGAGGGAAGGGAGGTGGGTGGGTCAGGGGCAGGGGTGTAGGAGGCAAGCACCCTCCCCACAATGCAACCCTTACCATGTAGCTGGGGCTGGTGTGGCTGGTGCCTCCACTTGGTCCCAGCTGTCAGTGACAGTATGTCACTCTGGATGATGTTCTTGAATGGAGGGGCATGGTGGGTATCCAGCTGGGGCCCTCAAGGGGAGGATCTGGTGCTGCTGGTGGCCAGTGGTGTCATGGTTGGCCCCACCTTGTGGGGTAGGGCTGAGCCTATAGAGCTGGTGCAGCAGGCACTGGCCCTCAGGTGACATGTCACTGGGGGTGCCAGGCTGGGCCAGAGGCTCAGGCAAGCTGACCACACTGCTGTAGACAGCACAGCTGTGGTCTGGGTCCCAGGATGTGAGGATGTCTGTCAGTTGCCATATAAAGGTCATGGACTTATGGGCACTCCCCGACCAATGATTGTGGTCAATGATGGCCATCCACTTTACCCACAAGGCCTTGACCTTTATGCGGTACTAGCATGCTGACCAGTTATGCCTGCACTCCCACATCCAGAATGACAGCGCCTCATAGACGTGGACATTGAAGCACCCACTCCACTTGAGCTCGCGCAGCACCTCTGCCTCATCCCAGAGTGCCACAAGATCATCAGTCTCCTCTGTGACCAGTTGGGGCCCCAGGTGATGTGCGCAAATGTGGGCATGGGAGTCAGTGCAAATGACACAATTGTGGGTCTTGCACTGCTTCTCTGGGCCTCTGCATGGCTGTTTCTTTGCTACCAGACCTGGACAGCTGCCTGCAGTGCCCAACAAAGGGTCCTAGTGTGGAACTGGCAGCTGTATGGCAGAGGCAATGCCCTGCAGTACCTGCAGGCTCAGGGCAAACTGCTGGCTGTGGGCTATGGCCAAGTGGGGCTGGGGCTAGCAGCCAGAAGCTGCCTGCAGCTGGGCCTGGGGCCTGGCAGGCCTGGCTGGTGGTTGCAGCAACCTGTAGCAGCCTGCAGTAGTCTGTAGGCCTGGGTGGAGCAGGCCTGGAAGCTGCATGGCACTGTGCCTTAACACACACAGGGTCATCTATGTCACAAGTTTTGCCTGTCAGCAGCTTGAGGTGCAGTTTCCCCCAAACCCCTGCACTAATTTTCTTGAAACTTAGAAGACTTTGTGGCCTCAGCAGGGGCTACTACCCCTGCAGTTTTCACCCCACTGTGTTGTAACACATAGATGTGACATGTTTTCTTTCAAGAATTTGGGGTGCAGTTCCCCCCAAATCCCTGCACCTATCTTCTTGAAGCTTGGCAGGCTTCATGCTCTCAGCAGAGGCTACCATCTGTGAAAGTTTCATCCAAATCAGACAAAAAACAACAAAGTTATAGATATTTCATTGATTCCCTGCTGTACCCTATGGCCGGATCTCCGAAGTGGCTTCAAAGCCTGTCTCAAGCACTTGAGAAGCTCCGCACCACTTCAGAAAGCCTAACGAAGCCAGTGCTTCAATCCAGACACACAGCTTTGGATGCTAAAGTGTCCAAAGCTTCTCCAGGTCTAAAGTATGGTCCAAAGCCTTGCACAGCCCTAGTACTTAGCTCAGTTTAACACCCTTTAAGGCATGGATGTTCCCATTTCAAGTGTCTTTAAGATGGTTTAAAGATAGCATGTACCACTACTGTATGTCTTCCCCTGCCCCTAATTTCCTAGTCTTGGTTTCCCTCTTTGTCCTTCCCCTTCATTTCCTCCAATCCTGCTAGCTCTTTGTTGCAGTCTTCTCTCTCTCTCTCTCTCTCTCTCAACATATATGTAAATTTTGATCTTTGACCCCTCTACATTTAAATTTGGTAGTTCCTTTTCTACGCACTCTGGGCTCAACACAGACATCATTGCAAGCACAGGAAATATAATCTCCATGATCATTTTGGATTAAATCTTTGGGGAGTTTTTCTAATGAAATCTAAAGAGTCCCCCACATGCGATCTGCAGTTTTTCAAAATCTTGTATCTTGTCTATACTTAGATTTTCCTGGGGATTACAAAAACCACATCAGTGATATGAAGGTCACTCCCTGCCTAATTTCAATTTCCAAATCAAAGAAAAGGTCACCAAAAATTTTTAACATAGGACTAGAATTTTCCCTGATGGTCTTGTTCTCAGAAATAGGTTAAATGTTGTGCTGGGAAAAGAAAAAAGACAAAAGGAATAGAAAATCATCCCATTTAAGGCATCCAGCCTAGATGATTTCAGTCTGACCATGTGAAGTTTGGAAAAGTAATAAGCAATTTTAAAAAGTGGGGGTTTAATGCAAACGTTGGAAAAAGATAATAATATACAGGGGTACCAGCTCTTCTAGATGTGTAAATTTACTTTGCACTGGGCAAGATTATGGACAGTGCAGGACTTTAAGGTTCAGTGTTGTGCAGATTTGATATCACTTCTCAAGCAGATTAAGGGAGATTTTATAGCAGTTGTAGATTCCAGCCAGGAAGACTTCTGCTTCTGTCTCTTCCTGTCTTTTACTGGCTAATATTTATAGTACAGAGGAAGGAACTTTAGAAAGCACATAGCTCTTGTTGAAAAGAAACAATAATACCAAACTTAAAGTGATGGTACCAGATATTATATCTGTTCATTTTGGTTTGGTTTAGGGTTTCTGATCAATCCACACTTGCAGTTCTTAGGGAAAAAGTAAATCCAGATGTCTATATAAATCCTTCCTCAGCTCAATGGAGTTTCTTTTCATTTTTAATTAACAATAGAAAGTGACAGCTCATCTAAAAACATATTAAACCACAAATAATAATGTGATAGAGATTAGGCTACTGAGAACATCTTGGGAAACCATTTACTGCAAACTCAGGGACCAAAAAACTATCAGTATTATTTCTGGTTTCAAAGAAACCTCATCAGAAAAAAATAACATTACCATTTTATTTTTTCCCCTGCTTATTCTATTTTCTGCACTGCATTCACAGGTACCCTGAATTGGAGATGTATTCTGTCAGCATGCAATGATGTATTCGAGTTGAATCAGAGACTGACATTGTAGAACAGGAAATAAAGAAATAGCATATCACTACTGGTTTCTTTGTATTACCATGTTAGAGGCTGAGTAGAGTAATCTCATCTGGAGTGGGGTACTGGTCACATTTGTTATCAACCATTCCTCAGGCTGTAATCTCTTGAGGGTCCACAGTTTTTTTAGAGAAACTAATGGAGTGAGAAGACTAGCTTGATCTAAGCCACTCACCACTGATATACTATAAATATTTAATAATAATAATCACTATTTATTGAACTTAGTTGAAACTCTCGTTTCTTTTGATTTGGGCTCTGTCAAATGCTGCCCTGGGGAAAAATAGAGAGACACTCCTAGGTTCTGGGACTGTGTCTCTATATATCTTCATCTAAAAATGCTTCTCTTGGAAAAAATATTGCCAGAGTCTGTTTTGAAGCAGATTTATTACCTGTTGTATGCTAGGTTTCTACATTATTAGATATAATATACAATTTAATAGAATGTCTCCATTCTGATATTCTTTAATAAGTTAAGAGCTGGCTTTCTGTTAATTTGTGTGACTCTAATCAAATGTGCAACAAAATTGTGTGTAAAAAAAGTGCTGGCTTTCCTTTGCCTGCTTCTTATATGCTTTCAGGTACAATTCAAAGAATTTATGATGATATTAAAGTCTCTAAATAGTCTAGGGTTCAGTTTGCTAAGAGGTCATTTTCACTTTATATCCCAGAAAAGTAGCTAATTATTAAATTGGAAGAGACTTTGACCTGGCAGCCTCAAGACCTTGGCCAAACTCATTTTGTCAGGTGGAAGGGGAGAAAAAAAATCACATCCCTAACAAATATTTCTACATCATCATAAGGACTATGTTAGATCCAGTTTACTGACTTCAGAATTAGTATAAACTTTATGAACCATGCAACCATTTTACTGAAACACTTGGAATCACCACTAGGAGGATTTTCTAGTATACTTATACTAGTAAATACTTCTCAAGGTGTGCGTCTACACATTCTTTAATGCACTCAGGTGCCCTGTGCCTGAGAGTGGAGACTGCTCTGAGGAGACCCCTAGTGGCAGAAAGGGGGAGGCTCAGCTGCCAGTCACCAGGGCTGCACAGGTGCTGATTGCCGGGGCAACTGGTAAAACCAGCTGACAGGAAGGGGCAGGGCTTATCCCTTCTTAAGCCCAGGGAGGAAGCCAGGAGGGCAGTCCCTCTCCAGCAGCTGTGGGAGTAGGGACTCAGCTCAGACAGACAGAGGAGAGGACTCTCGCAGTGAGAGCATTCCCCGGTCACTGCTGGGGTTGGGTAGCCCTCTTCCCCCCCTCCCCCACTCTCTAGTAGGGAGTAGATTTTGTTTGACTGGACAGTCTAGTTTTATGTTGTAGCCCAGAAGCTTTATGTTTTATGTTTACTGTTTTGACTGGAGGACCGGGTGAGGCTGTTAGGGGTTGGAGGAGGCCTCATAGGGACTCCCCAGTAGCGTGGGGGTTCCTGGCACCTGAGAGGGTGCAGCATTTGCAGGGTGCAGTGGCCCTAACCCCAGAGCAAGAAGGGGGGCAACGAGGAGCCCTGAGAGAGAAGGGGGCAGTAAGGAGCCCCAGGAGAGGGGGCAGCAAGGCATCCCAGAGAGAGAGAGAAGGGGGCAGCAAGGAGCCCCAGAGTGAGGGGGGGGGCAGTGAGGAGCCTGGGAGTAAAGAGGAGGGCCAGAACATAACAAGGCCCAGGTCAAACCATGTCAACTCCATCTGCGAGGCTTGGGCTGTGGTGTAGGGGAGGAAAAGGAGTCGCAGGTAGCGCCCCCTGTCACCGGGGCATGGAAAAATGGGCAGCCGCCCGCTGATTACAACCATCTTCTAATCAAGTAAGACCAAGGCGTGGCAGGTGAGTAAGCAAGTGGTTGGCCCATTACAAGAGGGCGGAGCCACTCCCAGAAAGGCTCTGATATTGATACTCCTGTCACAGGCACATTTAGTACTTGGATAACCAGGTACTAAATCAATGTTCAGTAACTTGCGCTACTGTGCAGTAGCACTGGTGCATGGGTTTTTTGGGTGTTGACTGTGTACTACTTGGGTGTAGCCTAATACTACTGTGCAGTAGCATATTGACAGGGGTTTTGCCTGGCACATTACTGAACAGTGTTATTAGGCTACTGCGCAGTTAGTGTCTCAGATAGATGCAGCCAAGATGTTGGAAACGTGTTGTTCTTTGGCAGGAAATTTGAATGACTTGGTCCTGGTATATGCTGGAATAAATGAGTATAACTCCATTTAAAGGAAAAGGAATCCACTTAAACCTTTGTTGGTATTCATTATCTTATCAGTAAAAAAACCCTGCCTTTAGAATCTACTTGCATTGACAATCTCATAAACCACAATCCAGGAGTCTTTTATTTTGTTTGATTGTTTTCTTTTTCTTCTGAGCTGCTATTCCTCCCTCTCTGCAGAGAAGACATGCATGCAGTAACATTAAGCTACCTTGTATTCCTGTATTTGTCTTCCCTGGTGATTCATATCCCTTAACTTCTTTCTATTTTCTCTTCCCTAGTTTTGTCATGTGCCTGCTTATGGAGGTTTGGAAACAATAAACTGTATAGACCCTGCATCATTGTTCAAGAACAAGGCAACACTCCATAATAAATATAACCCTGAGAAATGGAGCTTCACCCCTCTTCACATACACCAAATAAAATTAACCTGTGGAATTCATTGAAATGGAGAATGAGTGAGGTCTACAGGTTCATAAAATTCAAGAAGTCATTTACCATTTTATGTATATAAAATCAATACCAAAGGGTGACGTAAAAAAAAAACATGGGGGGCAAAAAAGAAAGGATAGATACCCTCAAGCTTTATGACATAATATGCTCCAGAATTGTTGGTTTGTCTCCTATTACTTGATGAAAATACATATGCACTTTCCTTTGGGCATCTGGTACTGATTCATTATGGCACTTCCTATATCTAGATTCAAGCTGGTGTGTGATCAGGGATACTTCAACCAGGAAGTAGGAGGGACATCCCCTCTACATTTAGTGGAGAAGGTGCAATCTGTGTTCTCTTCATGTCCTTTCCTTTAGAGCCTGGCAATGTTCCGTTGTTGAAGAAGATAAGTTTTTTCTTCCCATATCTTTGTCTAGAGTCCAGTATAGGCTCTGTGTTTGTATCAATGGACTATTTAGAATAACACATGCAGTTTTGGTCACCAGTGTTCAAAAAAGATTAACTTACATTGGAACAAGTTCAAAGAAAGATAAGTAAGATTATTAAGACAGTGGGGAACTTAAAGAACTTTTTGATTTGAAAAAATATTAAAGCATCTTATTTTTAGTTTGGCAAAATAGAGATTGAGAGGGGGTATTATCACTCTTTGTAAGTACATACATAGAATATACCTGGGATTACCTGCCCTGTACCATCGTGTACATTGTCGCTCCAATACTGCTTAGTCTTGGGGCTCTGCCAATTACAATTTTTTTTTCCCTGCAGTGGTTCAGCCCACTTCCTGAACAAACATCTCTATTGATAAGGCAGCAGTTTGCTTTTAACAGTGAAGTCTGTATTTAGATACAACAATGTGCCTATTTAATGAAGAGTTAGTTGAGTAAGCAAGTGCCCAGGTAATGGAAAGCATGCATTTCTATCACAGACAGAACGGAGAGTGCTTTAGTTGAGACAGAAGTTTGTGTGGTGCTGACTGGCCTACATTCTTTGCATAGAAAAGAATGCAAAGACTATTCTAGTAATTTGGCTGAGGGCTATACAAACCTAATTAGAAATGTTCAGTCCCACAGGGACACAAAACTGTACTTTAAAACAGACCTTTAAAAAGTAATTTCTTGGGGGAAAAAGTTCTTTCTAAATTTGTAAATTCCTTAACATCTATTTTCTGAATTTAGGGCACAAGAAGTTTCATAAAAGTATGTGTGGGTTCCTCTAGGTTACTGCACTGGATTCATGTCAACATAATATCTGGATTCAGTGCCATACAAAAATAACATTAATTTTACCCAGTATGTGTAACTGTAACAGAGAACCCCGTCCTGTTACTGGAAAGTGACACAGCACCTTAAAGAGCAGGGTTTTTTTAACACAGACAGGCAATCAAGAAAGTGAGGGTTAAGGAACAACCCTGTGGTCAAGTCAACTGACAGGGGAGGCACATGACTAGAAAAGGGCAGGGCTTTAGCGGTATATAAGCCAGAGCAGGAACCAGAGCAAGGGATTAAAGCTGAGTCGCAGAAAGGTAAGGAAGCCTTGTTGTGAGATGTCTAATACTGATGACCACCTAGCAGGGAGCTGTGGGAACACAAACAGAAAATGCACCAGAGGAACATGATTTCATGCTTAGAAGAAGTGTGGTAGGCAGTCAGTGGGATGGGTGTTTGTGTTGCTGCCAGAAGGCTTAAGTTTGTGTTTTGCCAAGAAGATCAGGGAAGACTAGCAAAGAGTTTGGTTTGGAAGTCCTGGTAGTGCCCAAGGCAGGTGCAGCTAGAAAAAGAAATGAAAAGAGGAACCAGGAAAGGCTCAGAAGGAGAAGAGCTAGAGAAGTTTCAGCATAAAAAAGGAAGAGCTGGGGAAGGCTCCATGGGAGAGAAGAGCCAAGGAAGGCTCAGAGGAAGAAAGAAATGGAGAAGACTCCAGGAGAGAGGAGTTGAGCCTGGTGAAGGCTCAACACCTGTGGAAGTTCAAGACACAAGAGGATGGGGTGGGGGAGGTCCAATGAAGGACATGGGGATAGCAAGAACTAAGGTCTGACTCCTATAGCTCAGTAGGGTAGAGACTGTTAAAGACACAGCAACTGGGAAAAGGCAAGAAGCCATGAACAGACTGCAAGATGAAAGAGGCAGAGTGCCCACCAGTGGATGATTTGTAGCATTTGTGAGGCATGGGCATGACTGTGGGAGATAACAGCTGGAGATCACAACTTAAACCCTTAAAGCAAGCAAGTGAGAGTTGGGCGAGTTGACTAGTGGAGAAGAGAGAGCATCTTAGGATCATCAGTTTCTGAGCGTAACCTCCCTTACATTAAGAGTCCATCAAGACATGGTAGGAATGAGGCAGCTTTTGTTGCATCACAACAATCCTCAGTCATCTAGCCTGTTACAATGACACAAGGAGAAGCAGCAGCAGTGAGAACTGTTGATGGGGGAAGCATTGCTGGTGGCACCAAGAGGGAAAGTTGTGGCAATCAGAAGCAGGAGGAATGGGCACTGGTGCGATCAGGAGCCATCACTGGCAAGGGACTCGGTGGTGGAGGAGCAGGGAGGGCACGAGAGTGGCCAACTTTACTAAGGTTTGGCTTAAACCCCCAAATTTTGGGAAATGTTGCCATAACCTGATCAATTTCATATTCATCTAAACAATTTCCTCCAATAATTGCTATAGCCACGCCTGTTTCTCTTCTCCCTTTTCTCTTTCCTCTCTGCAGCAAAGACTAAACTGAGGAATTGGAAAATGAAGTGGCATTAAGTATTTTATATTCTTTTACTTTTCCTAACAGCATTTTTTTTCTGATGTAACAGGAAACAATGTTGCTTGTCTCCAAGCCCTGTCAGGTAAAATTTAATAGCACCTACAGATTCAATTCTACTAATTAAACAACTGTATAGGCTTCAATTCAGATACTAGGGTAGAAATGTTGATGGGAATAATTCTACTTTTAAGTGTACTTAGTGTGAGATACATATTTCCAGTCTTTCATGTAATATATCATATCCACATTTGCAATGTTCAGGCTTCATTTTCTGATTTGGAGGTATTTTTGGTCTATAATGACTTCAAGGAAACCAAGATAAAATCCCTGTACATTTGCTTGTCTTGAGTAATCCCTGAGTGTTTTCAATTCAAGCTTCAGCTCAGGAGGTATGCCAGACTCATAGCTTAGATCTGACCTCAGGCTTCATCCATCTCTCACAGCTGTAAGAAAAATATCCATGGGGGGTAAACAGGTTTTAATAATATTTTTCTTAATTCCAGTTCTTGAAATCAAACTGCCGTTAGGGGCAGCATCCCTCGGTACCAGTAGTGCAAGTGCTTTTGTTAAACACTACATTTTTCATGGATTGCATTATCAGAATGAATAATAGTGCCTCAGTATATCTTTTTTTATGTGTTGTCATGTTTTACAGTTGCACACCACAACAAACTAGAGAATAGTTAATTCATTCCTATTTTTTCCCCTTTATATGTGTGTGTGTAGAAGAAACCTGAACGCATTGAATTTATTTCTTTGGTGCTGACTCGCTGAGGCCTGTACTGGGAATGCTAACTTATTAGAGAGAATAACCTGCTTTTCTATTAATACACCAATAGCTTTTTATTCAGATTGATTTAATGCTAGGATAACGAGATATGCTGCCTATTTGTCTGTAAAAATAGTCACAAGAATTTGTTAAAACCTTTTTAATGGAACTTTACTTAATGTTTCATATCACTTTTGTAAAGTAATTAAAACAGGGAGGGGTAAAAGTGGAATCACCGGTCAGAATGCATTAGACTTCTGTGTTGAGAGATTCAAACTCATATCTAAACCCAACCCTACAGTTTTGGTTTTAGGTCACATCCAAAATGGGGAGGACTTTTTCTCCCCAGTCTAGTTCAGATATGTTCAAAATGTAATAAGAGCAGCAATGTTTGTGATATTTCACTGTAGACCAAGACAGTGGGCATTTTGTGACATTAGTTGACATAATAAAACGTCAAAGATGAGCTAGGCAAAAATTTTGTGGCAAAACATTTTACCCAAAGATGCATGTTTTGGTTGTATTGTGATTAACTAAATCAATTTGCATATTCCTGTTGAATTTGATAAATGGTTTTAACCAAAAAGAAAACCCTTTAAAGAGTCAAACCCATTTTTTTTCTCTCTCTAGGTTTGTTCAAAACAAAATTGTTTTTGATTTTACTAAGCAGGAAAACCTAAATATTTTTAACTGAACCTAAAACTACCCCCCGCCCGACAAATTCTGGTTTGGCCAGTGACCACTTCCTCTCCTCACCAAAAATGTATATCAGTATTTCACACACCTGTATCAACACATCTGAGCCCAAAAAGATTTAGGTACATTTAAATCTGAAACTCTCTACAGACTTTAGATTTGATTTATCCTCAGGTGCAAACAGTAACTAACATTTACTTTCAATTTGGAAGCTAGAGTGCAATAAAAAACTTTAAAAAATATTTAGTTTCCCTTTCATGTGCAATTTTGTCATTTCAAAAATTTCCATTTCCAAATGACTTCCCCTTCTGAATTGAAGTAGAAATTTGGTAATATCAAAATAAAATGTGTCAACATCTTTATTTTGCGTGACATATATTGACATGTCAAATGAACTGTTTGTTGATTGGAAAATGTTCAAAGGATACTGACAATTTGTTTGGGTGCCCCCCCCCCCCACCTCCCGCCTTAGACAAATCATTTGATTTAAGCCACATTTTCCAATATAGCTTTTTCTTCAAGGAAAAATTTCAGCCAGATCTAACTGTGACTTTGCATGCTATTTTTCATAGCTATTTCAGATATAGCCCCAGGAGGCCTTATGACTCAAACACCTCTGCTGGCAATTACTTCCTTGCTATTATTACTATAGCCTATTCCAACAACAAATTATGACATACTTGTTCAGCTCTGCTGACCAGCGAATGGGAGCTGGAACCAATAACTCTACCCAACTTGTACTTTTCTATTCTCACCTCTTTAAGGGAAGAGCAAAGCAGACACATAGCTCCTTCTTAATCATGCATGCTCAGACTAATTGTCTGGGTAGCCTTGTACCATACAGGGAATTCTCACTCCCTTGCAGGGTTGTATAGTCCATCTTACAATCCTGTTCCACCTCCTTTCTCCAATTTTAAATAAACCAACAAGGGAAATTATCATGTTTCTAGAGAACCTCTAACATAAAGAAAACAACAGAGAATAAATAAAACCATGAAGAATGTGGGAATCCATTTATTCTAAAATAGTAATTTCTTTAATTAATGATGCATAGAGATTTACATTACTGAAAATTGGCTCTGTCTTTTCACTGTATAACTATCAGATTGATCAGGACTGTCTGTAGTAGTGGTAATAAAAACAAGGAACTGAAATGCAGCATAGAATTTTCTTGTGTGTAGCATTTTTTGTTAACCCAGTCATAAATACACCACTCTGATTATCATAACAATTGTTTGAAGGAACAAGTCAGCTCCTCCTGCTGCTGCTGAACTATCTTAGGCTAGGTAAAGAAAAGCCCAAGGTGGAATTGATCAAACCTTGATGAGTTTCTCTAAGCTGTGTAGATTTAATGGGGAGCAAACAAAACACAAGTTCACCCTGAGGAGGAGGGACAGGCAGATTCCTGCATTGGCTAACACCAGCAGACTAAGGGTGCAATCGCACACCTCCCAGTGTGCTGGAGACTGCTGAGGGCAGCCAAATGCAGCCAAGCAGCTGGCCACCCCTGACTAACTGCTAGAAATGCACCCCTAACGCCCTGCTTTCAGATGGAAGGAGGGGGAGAAACAACACAGAACCTCTCCCCAGCCCCAAACCCCAGCCAGTGGCCAAGTGCCAGAAGTAGCAGCAGGGAGGAGCAGGGGAAAGTTGAGGCTATTTCCTCCAGACACTGCCAGAACTGCTGGTGGGTGGGGGGAGCTTCCCCCTTCCCTGCTGCCTGACCCAGTTGGTCAGCATGACTTCTCTTCCTACCTTTCTCTCCTCTGCTTTCCCACCCTTCCCCCCATAACTGAAAGCATGTGGGGGAGGGCTGGGGAGAGAAGCTACACTGGCCAAGAGGACTATGCAGTGTGGGAGGGGGGAAGCCTCTGCTGCATAGCTCCCTCCAGCTTTGCTGGCTTGGGAGGGGCGGGGCAGGGGTGGGAGCTTTTGTTTTCCTCATTCTCTCCTCCCCTGTTGTTGATAGCTGGTGGGGATGGGAGAGAAGCCATGCTGGCCAAGAGGGCCAGGCAGCAGGGGAAGGGGGCTGGCTCAGGGGGGCTGGACAGGAGATGGGGGGGCCTCTGATCCTCCCTCCACCCCTACAGCTTCCTGGCCCAGCTGGCAGGTGCAGGCAGGAGGCAGGGATACGGAGCAGAGGCTTTGCTGCTTCAGTTCTGTGGTATCCCATGGGTGGTAATGGCTTAGCACTCGACTGGAGCAGATGAGTGTGAGCCAAGGTTATCTCTCCTGTCCTGCAAGGGGTGATTAGCGGGGGCTAACAAAGCAGCCTTGTATGGTGGGGCACTGTAATCTAACATGAGTCGGGAGGGTATCTGGTATAGAATTTTGATAGACCAATCTAACCTAAACTAGTTAAAGCAGATTGAATTTTATGAGTAGATGTTTAGGATTGTGAATCCAAAAAGATGACAAAGCCAGTAGGGAAATACAAATCACCTGAGTGAGGGACTAATATTAGAAGGATGGGGGTGAGGAGGGGAATGCAGCTAGGTTACACAAAATACAATGTTAGCCAACTAAGCCTGGGGGGCGGGGGAGGCAAGGGGAGGGAGGGGGTTCGCAATGCTAAGAGAGAAAGAAGATGGATACACACAAACCCATACAATGGTCCACAATGTTGGAGGAAGTAGGTTGAAGAAAGTGTCTTAGTCCATATAGAGTCTCATCGCGGGGGTCCTCTTCGGGGGGAGCAGGGTGGTCCGTTGCTGAAGAATCCTCTTGGAGTGAAGTCCATCTGGTGCAGAGGGGGGTTCAGGTGGTCTCCTCTGTGTTGAGTCCAGTGGTGGTCCATTTGGTGGGATCAAAGAACTAGCGGTGGCCCATGATGTGCTCCATGTAGATGTCACGGGACCAGCGGATGGTGTTGGACACTATGAGGAAGCACATCAGCTTGGCATAGCGGTGGGAGACACGGCAGACACACAGGATGCTCTCATTGCTGGGGTCCCAGACTCCGAGCATTCCCGCAATGAGCATGTTGACCATCACATCATAACCACAACCCCTCAGGATGTCGGGCAGCAGGACATATTTTTCCTGCTTGCAAGCCTGGGTGTTGGCGAGAACTGGTGCCAAGCCTTCAAAGGGGATAGTCATGTCCCCATCCACATCCGCTACATCCATCCAGTTCTATCTTACACTGGGTTCTCAATTTTTAAACTACTCTGGGTGAAGTGAACTTCTGTTCTATTGCAGATTTAGATCAGTTTCCAATCACTTATACTAGTTTATATGTACTGTCTGTACCCAGCCTTATTTGGCTTTAAAAGCATAATGCTGACCTTACACACCCAGTAGAGTTTGCTTTTTAAAGCCACAGCCTTGCTTTCAGCTTCCAGACAATATTTCAGTTATGCAGAGTTGGCAATCAATAAGAAGAGACCATACCATATCTGGTGAATGTGTGTGCATGCACACATGCGTGTGTATATCTGAAAGCTATCAAGTTATCCCTTGGCTTTCAATGGTGTGTCAGATCGTCTTTTATGATTACACTTTTATTTCAGGCTTAGAGACATGCTGTTTCATTCACTTTCATATTTTTTTCATGTGTCTATTTTACTTGCATGTAGTGCCCCAAGCAGAACACTGACATGACTGCCACTCTACTGCTAAAGCTGGTGAGTGAAGAGTTTCTTTTCAAAAGAGCTTTGGTCACTAAACTTTGCAAGGAAACCAACAGTGCAGAACTCTAACGTAACAAAATCACTTGAGAGCAGACATTTTGTGGTAATTTTCATAGATGTGGATGGACAGAAAGAGGCTTGCTGTGTTACATTCATTGTACTTTTGACTTGAGACATTTAAACTGAAGTTTAAAGTCAAAGATTATATTCCTTTTAAATATAAAATGCATTACTTGTGGAAAGAGACAGAATGCAGCAAATAGACAAATGGAAGGAGAGAGTCTAATAATTTTTCTTGATTTGTTTCTGATAGGTACTACCAGTCTCAATTAGTCATTTAGTGATTTTATCTTTTAACTTTTAGCAGGGAATTGTTCAATCTTGGAAGACAGAACAGTATTTAAACTCGGATTATATTTAGAAGAGAAAATTTAACAAATCATCTACATTGCTTATAACTATTTAAATAATCGTGTCTGCTGGGGGAAAAAAAAGAACTGTTACCACTAGGAGGTAAATAAAATATTGGTATGTTATAAAAATACTCACCAATTACCCATCATGAATGATGGAGTGTTTCAGGGAGTGTTTTACATGCCCCACCTCCACTCACTCTTCGGGGCCAGCCACGTAAACCGGGGTGGGCAATTATTTCAGGTGGAGGGCCACTTACTGAGTTTTGGCAAGCTGTCAAGGGCCACATGGGTAGCCCCACCCCTTGGCAGGTGCCCCACTCCCTGGTTGCAATGTTGTGACAGGAAGTCCCACCCCCTATCCCCTGACCTTTGCCACCAGAAGTCCTTCCCCTTCCTCCCAGAAGTGGTCCTTTCAGCAAGGGGTTTTGCCATCTTGGAACCATAAAAATACCAAATTATATTCTAAAAAAGGAAACATCTATAGTCATTAATCTGGAGTCAATCTGCATTCATTTGATATCAAAAAATCTTTGTGTCCAGATTTATGTGTTTGTGTAGTGTACATAGAGGTGATTGCACAATAGCTTAAAATGAAGTCTTAAAATTAGGACTGTGTGAGGGGTGTGGGGGTTTGTGTGTATGGCAGTGCAAAGGGGATGTGGATGCATGTGTATGCTGGGGTGTGTGTGTGGGACTCACCCTATGAACACACACCCCCACACACTCTGCCTCTCCCTGCACACACACCCCAAACACACTCTACCCCTGCCTACACAAATATATGCACACCCACATGCTCTGCCACTGCCTCCATGCATGCACACGCACACACACTGCTCCTGCCTGCACCCACACCCTGCCTCTTCTCTCTGCCTTTTTCTTTGCCTCTGTCTCTGTCTCTCCAAACACATAGAGGTGGGGCTGTGTGAAGCCACATGGTGCCAGAGCAGACCAGTATGAAGCAGAGAATGTTTGGGGGTGGGT
>NW_017729028.1:13789674-13800482 GCF_001723915.1 Gavialis gangeticus
AGTAAATATTAAACGCTAACAGCTCCCTCTGTCTCCCTGCCTGAGGAGGTGAAGCCTGGCCACCCAATTGCTGCCAGCCCTCTCGGGGGAGCATTCACATTTGATCAAAAGTATTATGGGCAGACAGACATTATATTAGGATGGTAGCAACGCTTACAATAAATAGCAAATTATTACTCCTTTTTTTTCTAATGGGAACTAAAAACACTATTTCTGACTTGGTCATATTTAATCCTAAATAGAATTCCATATTGGAATGATTCTAATACAGCCATGTACCATTGCAGCAATTTTTTAAATGTGGCCATTGTTTAGGTGAGTTTTCACTGGGGCAACAGAAGGCATATACCTAATGTCCAAAATGATCCTGCCACACTTAAAGTACCTAGTTCAAACTATGGAGGCACTAAGCCTTCTCAGTGGAAGAGGTATAAGAGTGTTTACCATGGGTAAAGCAATGTATTTTTCCCCTAACTTTGTTCTTGGAAATGGAAACTTTCCAAAAATTCAGCCTCAGGTAGACAGGTTGTTTGGACAGTTTCTACCCAGTTTGGCATAACAGCTGGAAACAGGGTCTTAAGGAAAATCTTATGCAACCTGAGCTGTAAGTATCATTACCTATGCCAACTATAGTGTAAAAGCATATTTCCAGACTTTTCAAGTACATTAACCTATATATTAACCTATATTTCTTTCATGACGTCTCCACCCTCCTCCTATAGTTTAGTCATATTTGTTGAAACTTTTTAAAAATCAAATTTAGAAATTCCAAGGGATGTGGACTTTGTCTTCTCTGTCCAATGGAAGTAGAGAAACATATTAAGTCTTTCAGTAGATAGAAGGCTGTTGGAATAAAGATGGTGATCCTTTTTTCTCCATAGCTGCTATGGGAAGGACAACCCCTCCCCACCCCACCCCCACACACACCCCAACCAAAAAAACCCAAAAAAACAAAAAAAAACAACCAGCTTAACTTGTAGTACAGAAAATTATGTGGAAGATTAAAAGAACTTCCTTTCAATGTGGTGAACCTTTGGAACAGGCTACCTAAGGATGTTATAGAACCATTTCCACTAAAAGTTTTTAAGACTAGTTTAGATACCTTCAGGATGGCCCAGGTTTACTTGATCCTGTGATAGTGCATGAGGATGGGTTACATGATCTCAGAAGGGTCCTTCTGGACCTTCAGATATGTCCATGAGTCTGTGGTTCCTGTATGTCAAATCACTGATACAACAGTGACTGCATCTGAATGGGGGTCTTGGCTCCTGTATAATTTCTGACAGGTAATCTGAGAATTATTTTGTTACAAAATAGCACTAAATTATGGCATTAAAGGCCATTTACCCAATTGAGAACCAAACCACATTTCCCTTTCCTTTCCACTTCCTTTTTTTTATCAATGTTTCTAACTGTGAACCATAGGGAATTTATATACCTGCTCTGGGAGTGTGTGTGTGTGTGGTGGGGGGAGTGGGGCCGGCGTATTAGAGTGGCTCCAACAGCCACTCTAATTAAAGCGCTTGGAGCATGTCATATACCAGTGTCCCCTGCCCAAAATGTGCATCAAAATGGTGGCAGCGGTGCTCCAGAAGACTCAATTAATAGAATAATTACAGCACATCAGAGCAGACTTGATTAATCTGTTCTGATCAATCTGCATATACAGAGATGACTATAGTGAGATTAAGTGAATCTGCTGAAGCATGGTAATCTCTACACTCCAGCAGCTTCCAGTGTCTCGTGTATCAGCATCCTGGAATGTTAAAATGGCAGGGGGGAGGAGGGGGGTCTAATTACAATGCTCCCGAGCAGCCTCCCTGCTTGTGTATAAGCACCAATAGGCTGCAGTCATCAGTGGGAAATAGACAGGATCTTACTTACCAGGTATGTGGAAATCTTTACTGGATACAGTACAGTTATCAAGGCATTTGTGGTTTCTCTACGTTTTTTTACTTTCCTCTTAGAACTTTGGTTGCTTCTTGAAGAGCAAATACAAATAATGCTCAGACTTGATTACTTAGGCTAGAAAATTCATTAGACTCCTCAGCTGTACAATTTATATAACAGTGCCATCATGCCTTTGGTTTTAATCAACAGCTTCTCCTGTCATTCTGGTGCTAGTTCCATGTCTATGGATCTCTTCAGACTCATACATAGGTTTGGCAGGAACCTCAAAGGTCTAGAAAGTGTCTTCACTGTCTGTTTGCAAAGATGGAATCATGCCATGATGAAACCAGTCCTTTAGCAGTTATGAGATGTGGTTAATGTGCTACATGGAGTACTTTTAAGGAACTATGAATGAAGGTTGGAGTACATAGATAATTATACCGAGTCTCCTAGTTTTCATTCAATATAAATTTTAAAATATTTGCTGACCCAGGGAATGTCATTATAAAAGTATATTATTCCACAGTGTCTGATTTTGCAAAACCTGACCATTTCAAGCCATTCATCACAAAAGGATGAGATTCTGGGGTTTGTTATAGCATGTTTACAAATATTAGATTTATCATGATGGCATCACAAACATTATTACTTAATCAGGTTCTTTTCATATTTTACAGCTCTGTGCTGGACAAACAAATATGTTGTAATTTAATATACAGTATAAATCTTGCATTGTGCCATCAGAGAATGACCAAAATCACTGCCCCCATGTGGCAAGACCCACATTTAAAAATAGATCTTGCTGAGTGTCTTATTCATACTCTTTCTTTTGGTGGAAAATGTGGAGACTTCTGATTTTTCATATTAATATAAACTTGCATCATAAATATACTTGCAGTACTGATCTGCCAAAGCAAATATTGCTTCCCACAGTACAAACTATAAATAGTATAGAATTCAGCATATGTTACATGTGTCACAGAAACCACTACAACAGCTGACCTTAAGATGTTGCTTTGGTCTTTTTAAATTATATCAATCAGTTTCACTGGTGTTGTTGTTTATCATCATCATCTTCTTCCCTTGTGCTATCTTGTGAAAACTAGTGTCCCTCTGAAGTATGATCACTGCTTTGGGTTTGAAACAGAAGTGTATCATCGTTCTTGCAAAGTCACTATGCAGTTGCTTACCCTGAATTCTATACAGGTTCTAGAGGCAATTGTAATGAATGGAAAGATATGGATTTCCTTGCTCTATCTTCAGAGGTAACTGTAGTGGGAACAAGATAACACATACCTAAAGAGTAATTATTTTATCAGCTCAACAAAAGTAATTTTTTATCATGTTGATGTCGTACTGCTCCATGATGGGAAGCCTAAGTTCAGTCAAAATCCCATCTGTGCTCCAAGCATTGTGCATTTCCTTTTAAGTTGGTTTTCTTCCTGCTGAGAATGATAAATGATTCAAACTATTTAGAAACTGGGTGAGTTAAATAGTTCTCCAAAGTCAGAGATGGACCTTGTTTTTCACTGTACCCAGAATATCAAATATTTATGATGTAAGCAGGAAAAAAAAATATTGTTCTTTATGGAGTAATTCAAGGTGCACCCTTTTAAGGAACACAACATCCTTCTCTCTTTGTTAAGACTACACAACAATTCTGCAGCCCCCAAGTTGTTATAGAGGTTCTAATATGCTAGGTGCTTTGGAAGCAGATAGAAGAGCTTACAGTTTATATAGATATGAGAGATAAAGGAAGTATTTTTACTTCGATTTATAGATGAGGAACTGAAGTACAGAGAAATAAACTGGCTTGTTTTCTGTCTCACACAGTCCTTGAACCAGGGACTCTTGAGTGCCAGAGTAGTACTTCAACCACAGAACCTTATTTCCTCTCATCTTTACTACAGCTAAGTTTTCATTTAATGTCTCCTATCAACAAGGAGAGGCATTGTTTGAAGATATTGATGACAGATATTGCTTAATTCACAAGTTCTTCAATGCCAAGTTAGGGAATCAAAGACCTGCAAGAAGATCTTACTAGTGAGTGATATGGGGTGGGGAGGATGTCCAGAGGCAGTTTGCCTGGGGTAGGCACTTGAATGCCTGCATTTATGAATCCCTAGCTGCTATGATTTGGGTTCAGGACCACCCCTGGTCAGTGCATCAGTGCTGCATGAAGGCTAAGGACATGTGGGCCCAGCAGGTGCCCATGACTGGCCACAATCATTGGTTTGGTGGGGCCCTCAAGATCATGCCTTTCATGCAGAAGCTGACCTGCACTTTGGTGCCCCAGGAGGCTGCACCCACATCCCACCCTGACATTTTCAGTGACTCGTCACTTGGGGAGGGTACCTTGGGCCTCCAGCACCCTGCCCTGCACTCCTTGGCTGCTATACCCACTGGTAGCCCAGGGAGCCATGGCCAGTGGCTGTCTCAGCCCTGCCCCACAGCCACCCACAAGGAGCAACTGGCCACACCACCACTGGCCACCAGCAGGAAAAGCTTCTCCCTGGGGAGAGGGCCTTGTCTGGGCACCGACCCCCAGCCTACCACAAGCTGCAGGCACTGGGCAGAGCCAGACACTGCCTGGCACAGGTAGCTCTGTGCCAAGCTGCCAGCCTTGCCAGCCCTAGACTCATGGTAAGTCCCACACTAGGGAGCAGGCCCTCCCAGGCCCAGTCTTCACCCCTGCTGCCAGGTTTCCCCTCATAGTAGGCAGGGAGAAGGGACACAGGTCAGAACTTTTATTGAGCAGGCTGTGTTCCCATGACTGGGTGGGCACAGATTTTTTCATATCCAGAGGAACATGGTGATCCTGGTAGTGATCTTCTCCTCAGCTACTAGGGGCAGGGATATGTAGCACTGTGACAGGTAGCCCTCTAGGTGTTGATGATGTTGCAGGGAAAGCCAGGCTTGCTCCCCATACCATCATAGCTCGAAGTCCCAAACCAGGAGCGCTGATGTGCCCAGGGCACCAGCAGGATCATCAGCAGCAGGGCACAGTGGCTGCAGAAACCCTCCGCCTGCACACACAACCCATCTTGTACTGCCTGTGGCATGCACAGCAGGGGGGTTGCCCTGGGGTGCCTCCCAGAAAAGACCCCCTGTGGGGAGGGTGGGGGCATGGCCAGCCCCTTGCCCCCATTGTCTGGGAGCCACATACACCCTGAGCCTGAGCACCAGGGGCTTGGTGGTACTGGCGCACAATGGTGGGCCTGCAGGAACAGAGTGGGGGTCAGCAGGGGATGAGGCAGTGGCAGCAAGTGCTGCCTGGCCTGACCCACCCTGGGAAGGAAGCCTGAGGCTGGCCCCCTTGGAGTAAGTGGGGGCAGGGGCCTCGGGCAGCAACCACCTGGGCCCAGGCCTGCCCAGCCAGCTTACCATGGCCCCTGGGTGCCCACATGCTGCTGCCCTCTGACCTGAGGCCAAGTAAAGCAGGGCTCCTGGAGCACAGCATCTTCTTTCAAATATTGCAAAATCTCACAAAAGCCTTCTGTCTCTTGCCTCTCCAGGGCCAACATCTGGACTTGGGGGAAAGGCTGCAGAGGCCTGCAGGACCGCTACCTCAGGGTTGCCTCCACCCACTGCTAGAGGCACCAGAGACACCACTGCCACATCCTTGACTGGACCCACATGCCCCTGAGTCCCACTTGCTACCCCACATCAGGGCTCCTGCAGCACCCTCAAGGATTTGATGCAGTGCCTGCCACCCACAGGCATTTCCAGGCTCTGTTGTGGCCCCCAGACCCACAGCAGCACTTCCTATGGCCAGTGTGCTGGCTGCCTGCCACCAGGATCTCTGCCCTGGGTGGGCCTACCCCTGAGCCCCTTGCAGGTGGACTCGGGGATGGGGTCAGACACCTGAAGTGTCTTTGACATTTGGGACAGAGGTGGGGTTTTTTTTTTGTTTGGTTGGGTTTTTTTATTGGTGGGTGGGAAAGGTAATAGAGGGGCACTGTGTATAGGGAGGAGACTGCTGAATTTGTTGAACAGGGAGGGATAGAAGGGGGACTGTTCTATTAATAAAGTTTGTACTATTTCTCCTACATGTGTGTCCTGGAGTAGTGCTGGTGCTGGTGGTGAGCAGGGGGTTGAGGGTGCGTGGGCATCAGGGCAGGTGGGCTGGAGTGGAAGCACAGGAAGAAGGGGTTGGCCAGAGTCTCCCACAGCCGGTGCCTTGGAGCCAGCTGGAGGGTGCACAGCTCCCCGGGGGCCTGGGCATAGTGGGGCCAGTACCATGGCCAGCAGCAATGTGGGCCACTGGTCACCAGGGGTGGTATGGGTGGGCAGGGAGGGAGCTGCTGCATGCAGGCCCTGTGCTATACACAGCTCCCAGGCAGGGGAGGGGCTGGGAAGAGCTGGGCGGGGCGGGGAAGGGATGAGCCCTTAAGATGACCACCACATGCTGGCAGCTGCCTCTTGCCCCAGCATAGCTGCCAAGTGCTGGGAGCCACGTGGCGAGAGGCTGAAGCTCCCCAACAGTGGCCACAGAGGCACATGACAGGCTGCTCTGACCTGACCTGGGACTACATCTAGTCCCAGGTCATCTGCATGTGTAGATGCTGGCCTATTCCCGCTTAGTGCACAGTAAATTTAAGACGGAGTAAATGCACATGTAGACATGGCTGTGAAGGAGTTTGAACAACCTGAAGAAGACTACTTTTCATCTGAAAATCTTTTAACTGTATCCCAACTATACAGATGGTCCAGTAAAGGGTACTGCCCCCCAAAATCCTTCTCTCTCATATTTCCTGGACAGTCACATCTACTGAGCTATCTGCTATTACTTTATTCACTTTTTCATATCTGCTGTCATAACCATTGTTAAACTGCTTTCTGGGCCCCTAAGATCCCATGCAAACACAGCAATTTTCTACTGTGGCTTAGGATGCATGCCTGGGGCCCAAATTTAACAAACTGTGACACAGGCTCAGCTCTCAAAATCAATTTTTGACTTTTGAAGGTAAATCTCATTGACCTTTTTACATTTACTGAAGTCCTTCAGTAATTTCTCTAAGTTTGTACTCATTTTTGGAAAGCTCTTCTTTTAATTGTTTTTTGTTTGTTTCTTTGTTTCTTTCTTTCTTCCTTTGGCCATCAGTGAGCTGCATGTGTAAAAGAGAAAAGACATTAATTAAACTCTCAGTAAGATTGCATAGTTACAAAAAGACACCCTTGTTCTCCTGCCATCTTTCAATGAACATCCCCAGGTCTGAAGTTTACATTTAATAATTGTCTTCAAATAAATTAAATGCTATTGTGTTGCTTCTTATAATGTTCTTTATGCTTTTTAAAATGTCAGGCAAAGCAGATTCCACATTGTTTGCCCTGAATATTTTTAGAGAAATGCTATTGAACTTTAAAAGCACAAGAAATATATGTCCATCTACTTATTATATAACCCATTGTTCCTCAGAAAGCAGCTCCATCTCCTATAAAGTGTGAACAAAACCAGTTCATTAGCATTTTGATGAAATTAGGAGGAGACATCTAAGCATCCAATTGTATTCTGATGGAAAATAACAACAGCTATGAGGCAAAATGGGGCTTGGGGAAGAATTAGAATATATTCAATAGAACTCAGAGTTACAGTGGTGAAGATCTCTACCTCATTATGTGTAATGTACCATACATCTTTCTGATATACCATTTTATAATTGGTTTTCAGACCTGGAGTCAGAATTATTTGTTTTTATAATTAACCTTTCAAAAGAAGTTTTTAAAGTATCTCCCTTTTGAAATGAAGGATTTTCAGATTATTGTTTGCAAACAAAAACTTAACATTTGCTTCATGAAACCCCAGTATAGGGAAGTGTTTGAGTAGAGGCTTCATTTAAGCACCTGCTCAGCAAAGCACTTAGATTTAGCAGATGTTTAAATCCCATTCCCTTCAAAGTTAAGCAGGTGCCTACATGTGCTGCTGAATAGGTATACAGTGTTGAATTGGGATTTCAGGGGCCTCAGGAATAAGACGGTGTGAATTAGTGGTGACCAGGGGGAAGATTGCCATGGATTTAGCCTCTGGGTTGGAGGTTGAGCACCACTGGTATGAATGATTCATGGTTTAGTATAGTGGCAGAACAGAAAAATCAAACAAAAATGCCATTTTCTATTAACCCCAAATTGTTTGTTTGTTTCACAGTGTTTGACAAATTGAAGGAATTCTTTTATTTGGTGACATTTTTTAAAGCAAAGGAAATGTCGAAACAGAAGTCTAGATTTGCATATGTCTGTAAGTATAACCCTCTGCCCAGCACTGGCCAGCTGCACAAAGGCCAGGTTCCACTTTTGGGGTAGTAAACTTATTTAGTACCACACCCAGAAATTTGGGAACACAAAATTAATTACTAGGGTGTCCCACATAAACAAATCCCCGCTTCCCATAAGCAGTGTAAGCAAAACTTTTAATACAGAAAACAAAGAAAAACACCAAATGCAATATGAAACACTACTACTAACTACATGACAGTCTATCAGTTACACTGTGCCAGAGGAAGCTGCTTGAGAGTGTGGGTCCTTTGGCAGTGCAAGGGGCCCCTCAGTGCTCTCGGAGGATAGTGGTATGGCAATCTTTACTCCCATGGAGAGACTGTGTGTGTGTGTGGGGTGTGACTGTGGCTCTAGGCAGCATGCACACACCCCACACTTCTGGGCTGGATTATATGACCCACTGAAATGAAAACTGCAGGAAAAACTCCAAAGGAACCAGGGTGACCAAAGGCTACAGCCAGCCCAAACACAGAGACAACTAAAACAAAGGACCATCAAAGGAAACAAGAGAGAAAGACCAAGTCTACCTTCTAGGCTTGGGCTGCATGTAGTTTGGGTCACAGCTCCAGCTCCACTGGGAGCAGGAAGGTGCAAGCCTTAAATGCAGCCCAAAATTGGCAGGATTAGGAACTCCCAGCTTCCAACCCTGTTAAAGCTGGCAGGCCTAAATCCTGACCAGCAACACCAGGGAACCAATATTAATCCAGTATTAATCCATTAAAACCTCAAAAAAGAGTGGGGGAAATGGAAGAAAAGTAGGAGACGAGTTCCCAGACACTGGGACAATTCTCCCCCTCTCTCTCTGCTCTACCTGAGCTTCCCTTTTTGCTATCTGCAACTCCTCCTCCCTGGGCGGAGATGTCCTTCTTCAGCAGCTTCTTCCCCAAACCAACTTAGCTGCCCTTATATCCCCTTTTCATGACATCATCCTGGCCTTGTCCAGTCAGGGAGAACCACTCTGCAGTCTCTCTCCCAACCAATTGGCCTGAAGAATCCTCTGCTTCCCCGGCCAATGAGGCGATAGGGTTTTACATATTTCCCCCAGGTACAGGCCCCACTTGCCATGTGCTGAGCACATGGCCAGATCAACAGGGACCATCTTGCCCACATAAAAACACAATACACAACAACCAAATGTGTGTGTGTGTTACCTGAGAAACATTTAAAATTGGAGGTGCAGCTGGCAGTGGCGACATAGTGCTATGGGTAGAACAGTCACCTGAGATATGGGAGACCTTGCTTCAAATTCACTTCCTACCTGATTCAGAGCAAAATATCCCATTCGTGAGAAGTGCTAGGCAACGGGATATTCTCCCAGCTGTTGAAGCTCTTCCACTTAATGCTCATAACTATTCAATGGGCCAAGCAGAGAATGACTTTATAGGCTTGTGTGCACACTTAGGTTACATTTTTGCACAAAATGAAACAGCACCAACTGGAGTAACTAAGTGAGACCTTCACTGCACTACCCAGAGGCTTATAGTTAGGGAACTCTCCTGGAAGGTTAGATTCTCCACGCTCCAAACAGGCCAAAGGAGCTAAGCAGTGCCGGCGGAGGAAACGTCAAGTGATTGTCATAGGTGACTCCATCCTGAGAGGTACAGAGGGCCCCATCTGTTGCCAGGACTCCTCAACATGTGAGGTCTACTGCCTGCCTGAAGCAAAGATTCAGGACGTGATGGGGATGATCCAGGCCGTGATCCACCCACCGATTACTACCCCATGGTCCTAATCAATGTGGGTACTAAAGATGTGGCCAGGAGAAGTCCTGATCACCTGATGGTGGACTACCATGCTCTGGGGGGCATGCTGAAGGAGATAGGTGCACAGGAGATATTCTCTTCTGTCCTGCCAGTGAGTGGACGTGGAAGATGACATGAAACCTATATCACCAACTGGCGGCTTCGGGAATGGTGTCTTGAGGTAGGCTTCGGCTTCCTAGACAACAATCCGCACATCACAATGAGAGACATGTTTGGGTGGGATGGGCGCCACCCTTCCCCTAAAGGTAAGCATATGTTCTCTTCTAGGTTCGTGGATCTCCTCTGGTGGGCTTTAAACTAGGCTCATCAGGGGAAAGGGAAGATGATGGTGGAGGAAGCCTTGGACCACTAAACCAAGCAGCACCCACAAGTACAGCCCAGCCTAGACCGACGAGCAGAACATATACACAGGGAAGCAACAGGGGTCAGGGCAATGCTGAGATTAAGGGGCCAGTGAACACATCTTCAGGAGGCCTCAAATGCCTCTACACAAACGCTCATAGTATGGGGAACAAGCAGGAGGAACCTACCCTCCTGCTAGCTGACACCAACCCAGACATAGTGGGACTCACAGAAACATGGTGGGACCCAATGCATGACTGGGTAGTGAATATCAAAGGCTATAGGCTGTACAGGAGGGACAGGACAGGTTGGAAAGGTGGGGGTGTGGTGCTCTATGTTGAGGAATGCACATCCTCATCAAGTAGCACAAAGTCAGAGGAGGGGCACACTGAAGTGCTCTGGGTTAGACTACAAGGAAGTCGAGGGGAAAGGAACTTAATGGTGGGGGTCTACTACAGACCACCCAACCAAGGGGAAGAGCTAGACCAGGAATTCTTAAGTCAGCTCACAGAGGTAGTTAGATCAAAGGACGTGGTCATC
>NW_017729028.1:13800670-13802082 GCF_001723915.1 Gavialis gangeticus
AATGGAAGGGAGGGGCCATCATCAGGGAGGACTATACTGCGGTTGCTCGGGGCTGCAGGGGAGAGGTCAGGAAGGCCAAGGCAGAGATGGAACTGGGACTACAGACCCGGATCAAGGACAACAAGAAATCCTTTTTAAAATACACTGGGGGCAAAAAAACCATACTGGGTAATGTGGGGCCCCTGCAAGACATGCTAGGAAATCTGGTCATCACACCAGATGACAAAGGTAACTTATTTAACAACTTATGTGCCTCCATTTTCTTGAGCAGGGACCAAATCAGCACCTTCACTGGGACCCCCTCAGGCCCCAGGGGAGGTGCACCTAGGCCAAGGGTCAGTGAGGATCTAGTCAGGGAACTTCTGGAGGGACTGGATGTATTTAAATCAGCTGGTCCTGACGATCTCCACCCCAGAGTGCTGAGTGAATTAGCTGAGGTCATTGCAGGACCCCTGGCACGGCTTTACGAGCACTCGTGGTACTCTGGTGTGGTGCCAGAGGACTAGAAAAGGGCCAGTGTGGTTCCCATCTTCAAAAAAGGGAGGAAGGAGGACCCAGAAAACTATAGGCCCATTAGTCTTACCTTGATCCTGGGGAAGCTTTTTGAGGTTATTATCCTGTCACATGTCCACAACGGGCCAGTGGGGGAGGTTATGCTTCTAATGAACACAGGTTCATTAGAGGCAGGTCCTGTCAGACCAACCTGATGGCCTTCTATGACCAGGTCACAAAATCCTTAGATGCAGGGGTAGCAGTGGACATAGTTTTTCTGGACTTTAGGAAGGCCTTCAATACTGTCTCTCACCCCCTTCTCATTAAAAAAACTGGGGTTATGAGGTGTTGACACCTACACAGTCAAATGGGTCACCAACTGGCTGGAGGGCCACACCCAGAGAGTGGTGGTGGACGGGTCATTTTCGACTTGGAGGGATGTGGGCAGTGGGGTTCCGCAGGGCTTGGTCCGCAGGCCTGCACTGTTCAACATCTTCATCAATGACTTGGACAAGGGGGTAAAAAGCACCCTGTTCAAATTTGCAGATGACTCTAAAATGTGGGGGGATGTGGGCATGCTAGACGGGAGGAATAGGCTGCAATCAGACCTAGACAGGTTACATGGGTGGGCGGATGAGAACAGGATGGGTTTCAACACTTACAAGTGCAAGGGGATGCACCTGGGGACGAAGAACCAGCAGCACACCTACAGGCTGGGGAACTGCCTTCTTGTCAGTGCAGAGGCAGAAAAGGATCTTGGAATCACTATTGATTCCAAAATAAACATGGACCGACAGTGTGAGGATGCGGTCAGGAAGGCCAACCATACCTTGTCAGGCATCCCCAGATGCATCTCGAGAGAGTCCAAGGAGGTGATCCTCCCCCTCTGTGCGACACTGGTCAGGCCACAGCTGGAGTAC
>NW_017729028.1:13807082-13816787 GCF_001723915.1 Gavialis gangeticus
ACAGATGCATCTCAAGCAGATCCAAGAAGGTGATCCTCCCCCTCTATGCGACACTGTTCAGGCCGCAGTTGGAGTACTGCGTCCAGTTCTGGGTGCCGCACTTCAGGAGGGATGTGGACAACATGGAGAGGGTCCAGAGGAGGGCCACTCGCATGATCAGGGGACAGCAGGGCAGGCCCTACGAGGAGAGGCTACGGGACCTGAACCTGTTCAGCCTCCAGAAGAGAAGGCTGAGGGGGGATCTAGTGGCCTGTTACAAACTAGTCAGAGGGGACCAGTAGGCACTGGGGGAGTCCCTGTTCCCCTGAGCACTCCCAGGAGTGACTAGAAGTAACGGAACGGTCACAAGGTGGCAGAGGGTAGATTCAGGTTAGCTATCAGGAGGCACTACTTCATGGTCAGGGCGGCTAGGATCTGGAACCAACTTCCAAGCGAAGTGGTGCTGGCTTCTACCCTGGGGGTCTTTAAGAGGAGGCTAGACAAACACCAGGGGGTTGGACTTGATGATCTGCTCAGGTCCCTTCCAACCCTACAACCTTTGAAACTATTAAGCATACCGGGTGAAATCCCTTCCCTGCATTACGTGGGCCTCCCACAGCCTATGCTACTACCATAATGCATTGTTCTATGGTGGAGAAAATAGTACTACTTCCTCCACAGTTTCCTGAATAGCACTTATGTTTACATCTCAATCTAGCCTGAAAATGTCTGAACCAGCATGTTGAGACATTTCTAGAACCTGTTCTATAGTTTTATGTGTATAATTCAACTAGAATCTGCATTTTCACTGAACGTTTGCCCATCCCTACTGCTGAACACCATTCACTCCCAATGGAACCTGTACCATTGGTATGTCCTAGGTGATCTAACTCTACTGCCATTGGGAGTTTTGCCATTGACTACAATGAAAACAGAATTGGGAAATCCCATTTTTAAAATATAATTACTTTGTGGTTATGACTGTGCGCGCCATGTGTTAAAACACATCATAAACCCAAAGAAATCACTGGATGAGCTGTGATGATTTATAGTAGCTAAGTATCTGGCCATTTGGACTTAAAAGTTTTACTTTATGCAGAACTGTACAGGGCTAAGCCTTAAGTGTCTATAATAGGGATCAGCAATGTTTTTGAGTAGAGTGCCAAAAACATGCCAACCTCAACTTGTAAGATGTTTGTGTGCCAAGAGCCAAGAGTGAGGAAGCTGAAAGGGGCCTGATCCTTGTTGCGGCAGCACAGCTCTGGCCCCTTCCTTGCTGTCTGCCCAGAGGCACACGTGCACTCACTGCCAGCAGTGATCTGGGCTGGGCCTCTGCAGACCTCAGTGCAGCCTTCTTGCTGCCTGCTGCGAGCAGTGCAGGATCCATGACAGGCAACAGGGGCCTGCCCAGAGCCCAGGCTGGCTGTGGCAGGCAGCCAGAAGGCTGCAAGCTGATGCACCGAGGTCTGAGCCCCAGCCCGGCTTGTTGCTGGCAACGAATGCACCTGAGCCTCTGGGCAGATGGCAGAGGAGCTTTGAGGGGCCCAACCTATGTTGTGAAAACCTAGGCCTAGCCCCTTCCCTGCCGTCTACCCCAAGGTGTTCATGCTAAGAGAAATGTCTGTGTGTCATGCTCTGGCACGCATACCAGGGATTCCTGACTCCTGGTCTATCATGAGTGCTATGAAATTGTCTCATGGGAAACTGGAGAATTAAAAATGCTGTCCTGATTCTTTTTCTTCCCTTTTCTGTTAAGAGAAAGTCTTTCAGCTTTTCCTATCCAAAGAAATCTGTTCTGACTTCAGATTCATAGCCTGGCATTATTTACAAACACACACAATCTTACATCTCTTGCAGTAATTTTAAACACAACTTACAAAACAAACGGGATATGGCTGGCTTGCACTCCTCCAGGAAAACAACTTGGCCATTTTTAGTCAATTCAAAAATCCATACATGGAAAAAAAGCCCTTTGGCCTAGATCTCATTAACAGAACCCCACAGAGTAAAAAAGTGTGTGTGTGGGGGGGGAAGAGTTGAAGGAATTGCTCCTGCGGGTATGTAATGAAATATTACAAATGTTGGATTACAATAAAAAGCAAAAGAATATAAATCTAGGGGGAATCAATTCTCCTTTCCAATCGTATTCTACCTTAATAACACAACCTTAATAGGCTCACACCTTTCTGCCAATTTCAGGAAAGGCAGCTGCCGATCAATAATATTTCTTTCAAAAAGAGAGCAAGGGAAGGGATAAATGTTGGAGAATGGACACACTGATTTTGAAGGTTGTTGAGTAATTGCACAATACTGTATGACATGAAGATCTGATGTAC
Organism: Gavialis gangeticus; assembly: GCF_001723915.1. Classification (NCBI taxonomy): domain Eukaryota; kingdom Metazoa; phylum Chordata; order Crocodylia; family Gavialidae; genus Gavialis; species Gavialis gangeticus. The sequence goes on from NW_017729028.1 coordinate 13,809,398, forward strand.
CTGCTAATCTTTTGTTCCGTGTATTGCTCTTCAAGATTTCATTTGCAATTTTTCATTTGTTATACCATATGTTATATCTCTAACAGCATAGTCTGAGAACCTTAGGGTTCCACCCACCCAGCAAAAAAGCAGTCTCTTTATATAGGGAATTAAACCTGCAGGAGAAGAAATTGTAAAGGCTGTGGGGCTGTGGAAATGCACTTAAATTGGAGGTGTTAGTTCCCAGTCTGAGAGGCCTAATAGAGTCCTAGCCTTGCATCTAGCAGACCATGGTTCTGTGCCTGGCATTAATTTAACTAGATCACTTTATTTCTGCAGGTGTTATAGTTCATAGTCAGACATGTATGCTCCTGATTCTGTGTAATATTGAATCTCAGTAACTTGTCATTATTTTATTGTGTTTCTTGATAGTGATATTCTTTAGTATTCTTTTAAATATTTAAGTTGTTTTAAAACATGGTAGAAACTTCATAGATACCAAAAAAGACAATCTCCTCCTCCAAAAGGATTACAGACTAAACAGGGGTATACATTATTAAAGCCACTCATTATTTTCATACTTTCCTACCTGATTTTCTGGTCTTTCTTCTGTTTGCTATTTTCAATTTGCTTTGGCTTCCTTTTCCACCATGCAGTTACCCATTCTTAGCAGTCTTCTGCTGACACGAGCTGCTTCCTGTCTGCAGGTTCAAGAATAGGGAATGAAGTCAGATAGTTCATTCTTTCCTCTTGCTGTTACTGCTGAGTTTATGGTACTCACTTCTTGTATGCAGTCCCATGGCTTTGGCTATAAAGAAAAAAAACATAGACCTAACTTTTAAATTAACTTAAATTTGGAGGTTTGTAATTTAAAAAGTAACAACTCAAAGGCTGGAGGGAGTTATCAAGTAAATATAGCAAGTCAAGTCATAGCAAATAATATAAAGTGATAGAAAGTAGGGCTGGAAAAGGCCTCAGGAGGTCTAGCCTCACCCACTTTTCAAAGCAGAATTATCTCAGACAAGAACACTGTAGAAAAGTGCTTGTCTAACCTCATCTAAAAACTTCCAAGTAGGGAGATTTCATAACTTCTTTAGGTCATCAGTTCCAATGATTAGCTACCCACATACTTAGTAAATTCTTCCTAAGATCCAAAATAAGTTTTCCACCTGAAACATGGTATAATGAAAGTTAAATTATTTTAGTAGCAGAATTTTATCTGGACAAAGTTGGAGGAGGGAAGGAAAAAGCTGAATGTCTAAAAGACCTACATAATGAAGCTTTCATCTGTGAAAGCAGATGTTTTAAAGTGTGAAAAATTTGCTTTTCATCTACCTTGTGTTTGTGGTCAAAATGGATCTAATTACTGACAGAAATGCTATTTAGTAACTTGGCTAGGAATGGCACAGTGCAATTTCTTTATACTACAGTATTAGCTAAACTCAAATGAAGACAAACTCAAACACATGGATGAACAGCAATCTGAATGTTCAGTTTAGTTTATTTTAAATGGCATTTTTATACAGTAGACCTGGAGCTGATTGTCTTTTCTTAATATTGTGTCAGACCTTGTGAATTTACCTTCAATAAACAAGATTTTCAGACCTTTGTACATTTTATATTTTCAAGCTTGAGAGCAGTTTGAACACCTTTTGAGTTATGCATTTGAAAAATGGCAAGTTAACCAGGAAAAGAGCACAGCATCGATACCTTTCTTGAAAAAAATAAAGAAAAGAAAAGAAACTGCCCTCAAATTGTTATGAACATGCCCCAGATGGGCCAGGTTTTGAAAGAATTCAAATGTGTAAGTGAGGAAATAGTACACTTTCATATAGTAGGTATTTGCATTTTTAACAACAGCAAATATAGAGAGATAAAATATTTTAAATACAGATGGTCTGACCTAGGTGGAGAAACCTGAATGACCTGCAAGTGCTACAAAGGTTTCCATATAAGCTGACTCACAAGTATTTTATTTTTAAATGCTTTCTCCCAGGAGTTTCCTCTCAAGTTATATCTATACCAGTTGTTGTCAACCTTTTTAAACTCAAGGCACCCCTCCATAACCTTTCTAAAGGTACTGACACCCTACTGCAAAAACTAATTGCACTTTTTTTCTGATTAAAGAAAATGGAGCAATGCTTTTGTTGCAAAGACCACTACAGGTCTGAGTACTCTTGACATTATAGATTCCTAATTGGAATCTGGGTTTAAAATGTGAATTGTGTGTAGGTGTTTGCACACTTAACAGTGCTAATATCATGTGCCCCCCCCCATATAACCCCCCATATGATCTCACAGCACCCCAGCATGCTGCAGCACCCCAGGTGAGAATCACTAATCTATACAGTAAATGTCTGCATTGGCCTTAAGCAGGGTGCTCTCTAAGCAGCAAACAGTATAACTACACAGCACTTGAGGCTGGCTAATTAGCATTGCTGAGTGGCAAAGTGACTTCACTTACCTTCAAGCCTAGCTCCGTGAGCATATCTACCCTTCTCTGTTTCAGAGGGCAGTCTGCCCAGAGGAGCACAGCATGCTTGAGGGCACTTCCCCTGGTGACAGTAAGATTACCCTATAGACAGAGACTCAGGTTACATTTGATGTGTCAAATGTGACGTATTCTGAAATGAACTCACCTCTTCTGTATAGCCACGGGGTAACTAGAAATAGTGGAGGTTTCCCCATATTTTGTCATTGTGTCCCCACTCTCTTTTGGAAGAACTGCAGTTAGAGGTAACACTGACTGGCATGCAGGCCCCCTCTCTAACTCAGGATGCTTTACATAAAGCAAATGAGTTAGAGCATCCCCCCTGACCTACCAGACATCACCCCCTCCCTTCCTGTAGGCAGTGCCGGAAAAGAGAAGTTGAACCTAAGGAACAGACGTTCCTTAAGGTGCTCCAAGGTGGAGCATGATTGGCCACTTTTAAGGCACTCTGCAGCTATGTACATGTATCACAACCTGGCTGCAGAACACTTTTAGGGGGCCAATCATGCAACAAATGTAACTTCTGTCTGTGCCCTCAGTCTCTGTCATGTATGAAGCTCTTGACCTCCCTCCTGACACTGATATCGTGGTGCTAATTAGTGCCAGTTTTAATGGTGCATTCATGCTACTGTTGCAAAATGAATAGGCAAAAGTTAATGGCAATCCTGCAGTTGATTTCTCCTATAGTCTTATACCCATACCTGACCAATTAATTTCATATTAATAGCTGTTTCTAGGAAGTGGATAAAATAATTAATTTCTAAATTCATGAAAATATTATGAACACCTATATTAGGGCCCAAACATTTGAAAAATAGGATTGAAGGAATACATATTTGCTGCTCAGTTTTAAGGAAAGTCAAACTGTTGGACTGAGCGGAAGTCCCTTTCTCAGCACTGGGAACCAGAGTGTGAATGTGACAAACTAGCTTTTGACAGCTGTAGACTCTTCAGCAGGTGCAGAAAAAATATCTTTTTTGTTCCAGTTTATTCAGTTTAGTTCAATTCAGTACTTAGTTCTTTCAAAATCAAGAAACCACTTGAAAGCTAAAAGAGAAGGAAACATTTTTTACTCCTCTTATTTCTGGATAAAAGCCATAGACTAAAAGGCTAGGTTTTATTAGTTTTAAAATTTTGAAGGACATAGTAACCAGCAACAGTCAGATTGGTCATTAAAAAACAATAATTCTTCCTTCATATCAATTTGGTTTCTGTTCAGAGCATGTTGTGGTATTATTCTTAGGTAGCCAGAACATTAGAGAGTATTGAATCTAACCAATAAAAAAAAAATTAAAGTGTGGATCTTCTGTATTTTAATTGAAATCCAACAGCAGGTGAACACTAGCCATGAATTAAAATTAATCAACTCGTAAAAAAAGAAATGTTATCTATCATTCTTTACCACAATATCATGTAAAATTAGCAACTGGATTAAATGTAGGTTAAGATATGTAATTGCCCAAATGTTGATAAAAAAATATCCTGCTAGTTAGGAAAAGAAGTACCAGAGTTCAGGTTAAGGTTTTATTTAGTTGCAAAGCAACATGTTTAATGGTTACTGGCTAATCTTCCCTGAGGAAAATAACTGTGCACCTTGAGCCAATATTTCTCAACAGAACGCTCCACTGGCATCCTTAGTCTAGACATCTGAAGGCTGTGGAGTACACCCGCCTCCTCTCACTGTAATCAGTGAAGCTTGCCACTGTTTTTTCACCTCTAATAACAGGCCAGTGGTAAATACATATCTAGGGGTGTAGTTACAAGAATACAGTTAACATGTGGTAACTCAAAGGCATGTTACTTGAAGTTAAAGTTAGTATGTGCTGTGAGCAGTCACATACTAAGGGTTAATACTCTCTCTAACATGCACAGCTCAGACCTGCTGCTAGAGGGCTGGTGAGCAGGGGCATGGCTTGGACTTGCCAAGTCTACTCTATGTCTGTCTGGCTTTTCATCTTTCTAAGTTCCAAGATCAACCCCCTTCTGGCCTAGATTGGGCTCTTGCTAGCATGGATCAGGCCCATGTCACCCCATCAGCTCAGAACAGACCCCTGCCAGCCTGAAATGGGCCTGCATCACCCCTGCTGAGCCCTGTAGTTACCTAGAAGCTCCCTGCAGAAGAATGGGAAAGGGGCAGAGGGGATGACCTGCCAGGCAGCTTTGGGGTCCATCCCGGTGGTGTGGGCCAAATCTGGGTACATGAGCAGTGTCTGGGCCTACTCACAGCTGCTCAGAATCTGTCCATACCTACCCTCTCCCTCTCTTGCCCCATCCATTCCAGCTCCCCCTTACCCCCTTTATCATGTCCCTTGCATCCCTTTCCTCCCCTTCCCACTCAACCCATCCCCACTCACCTGCTATCCAGCCGTCCCCAGTTGTCAGTCCAGGGCCATAGAGTTCTGAAAGATAGCTGGCCTATGCTAGAAGCAGTACCTTCTGGGATGCTGAAGGACTGCAAATTGGTGATTTTATCTAAGTGAAACATCCAGGAGTTAAGATAACTCAACCTAGGTAGCAGGGTCCAAAAATAATCCGTGCACAAAGTGGCAGACCTTTGAGACATCCAGAGGGACTTAGCACTTGTTAACAAGCTCTAATGTGTGGATGTTCACATTTTAAGTGCCCTTAATATGGTCCAATTGTAACATTTAACCTCACCCTAGGATCCAGATCTACAGAGTTTTAAACTGAACTATTACTTGAAGGTATCACTGAGAAATCATCTCCCCTCTTTTTTTGTCAGTTTAGCTGGATATTGCTCTTGGCTGACCTTATAGAGATTACCACTGAGCATACGGATGAAAACAGTCCCTTGGGTACCCTTGTGCTTCTTATGCAATGTATTGATGAAACACACTGTGGAAGAGCTACATACTATTATTTCGCAGCTCACTAAATACACATTTGACTTAGGCACCTAACTTTACTAGCTCATTTTTTATTATTATTATTTTCAACTAAATGACTTGGTCAGCCTCACAAATAGATCCAGGAATGGAACCCACATGCCCTAGCTCTCTGTGTTGTTCTGAGGTGTCTAATGTTCAGATGGCATCTTGCTTACTGTCACTTTTGGTGTTGGGGTTGTTGTTGTCTGGGCACTCCGGAAGGCTGGTCCCATTGCCAGTGAGTGGCCTTCTGGAGTCCAGGTATGGTGCAGAAAGAATGACTTAATTTTGTGTTCAGTGGTGAAAATTTAGAGGTTTATTATCACTTTGATAGTACCTTGCCTTGTCTGTTTAGCAGTTAGCCCAACTCAGTAAAACTGCAGGGGCAAGATAACAATTCCTTGCATTAATCATGCTCCTCTACATTGCTAGTAAAAAACAAACAATGTGGCATCCCGATTTATACCCCCCAAATGCCAAAGTCTTTAAAGTTAAGGCATATCTATCTTTCTGTGCAGATTTCTATTTCTACCAGTCTCTTTGTCAAATTCAATTTTACTTTTGACATTTTTTTCCTCAGGTCATCTATAGAAGCTTGTTCCTCCCGAGCTCCTTTTCAGCAGTTTCGCCTAACTACAGTTTAGCAAAACAGGAAGTCTTACATTCTGTGCCAATCCCTGACTCACATATAATTGTGTTCATGATTGTGTTCTATTAGATAAACTTGGAATCATTTTCTGTTTTTGTAAATCTTATTTTATACCTTTTACACATTTTCCTCCCAAAAATTCTAGGCCATAAAACAGTTCCATTTGAAATGAGTACTATATTGCATTACGTTATCTGAAACCAATTGTTCTCAAAACCTAGATAATTAAGGTATGATCAAATTATGTTGCTAAATTATCATTTTCTATTCTTGGGGAAAAGAAAACATGCTAATAGGAACATATACTGTCTCTGGAAAACTCAACAAAACATATTCATAACCTGGATTGCTGATGCTAATCTGTAAAATACAGTATGGAAGCACAGAAAATTAGTCGTAAGATTAGATGCAGAATTGCAGCATTCATATGGCTGAGTTAATGCATCAGCCAGTACTGGTAGCAGCACAGATAATGGCACAATAGAAGTTACTGCAATATCTGAGGTTCCCTGTGATCTCTGAAAAGGAGATATAAACCTTACAAACCCCTTACAATGTAATTCCTAATTAGAACAAATGGAAGAATTCATGGAGGGAATCAACAGTGAAGAAGTCCCTAACAGGAAAGCAAAAGAGGCAGCAGTGTCTCTAGAAAAGTAAACTGTAAATTGGAATGACCACAAGGCTGGGGTTCTGGGAAAAGATGTGCCTCAGTAAGTGAGAATCTGAGGCAGCTGGCACTCATTTTAAGACATGGCAGTTGACTGCAGGGTTTTGGCTTTCAGAAGTAGGTGCTAGAAAGAGAATTTGCACTCTGAGGATATGCCAAGAGACATAGTGCTAATCTCTTCTCAGACTCAGGAAACAAATAAAATATACAGGTGCAGAATGCAGGGATTCAGATATAACATTTTAGTGAGTGTCTAGAGGTGGGGAGACTCAATTAGTGCAACGATATACAGGACTATACAACTTCTACCACCAAAAATGTAAAGAATACCCCAACTCCATAATGCCATCAAATAACAAAGAAGGACCTAGTCTAAACTGGGCAACTGGTGATCTACTATTGGACAGTCATTCACCTGTAGCAAAACCCCCCATTTTTCTCTTTTTTTCTTTCAAAATGCATTCTCTCCCCTTCCCCAACCATTTCTGACTTTTTCTTTCCCTCTCTATACCCTATAGATAAGTATAAGTGAGCTAAGACATAGGATAAGCTTCAGCATTTTATTTTGGCAGCAAGTTGTATTTGTTTTGTTTTTCCTCCTTTATATTGTATAATTATTATGTTTATATTGATATTTACTGTTCTATATTACTGTTTTACTGGTACTATATGATTTAGGCCTACTTCTATAAGTTAGCATAAGTCATGTCAAG
>NW_017729028.1:13817237-13824913 GCF_001723915.1 Gavialis gangeticus
ACCAGCACCATGTCACATCACCTATCCACCCAGAGGCCCTGCCAGTGACGCCTTCTGGACAACACCTACTGGACAAGGACCCCTTTCCATCCTGGATAGGTAGCTATCACCCCCCACCCTCTCTTCAACCAAGGGCTTGGATTCTGCTTCTCTTCCATACCTGGACTCCAACCCTTCCACTGATTCTCTTTTTCCTGCTGCCATTGTGACTGCTTGTGTGTGTGTGTGTGCGTGAACCAATAACTTCATGGGGCTGTGTAGTGTGTTGTCTGTTTAATAAAACTGTTATTTGAACCCCTAAGTTGCGTTTTGCTTTACTATGGTTTGGCCCTGCTCCAATCCCCCCTAACCTATGTCTCATTTCTCCCTCTCCTGCTTCTGGCTCACTGCCACTTCCAACACCTGTCCTGAGCTCCTCTCTGTCTCCAAAACCCCTGTTTCTTTGCCACTGTCTTATCCCCACTGCTTTTTCCTTTTCCCCTGAGCAACCAGGTTTCTGCCTCAGTTTCTTTTCTGGTGGTCTCCTCCTTGCACCACTTATCTTCCCCCCCCAATCTCTAAACTGTCAGCCTGTTTCCAGCCCCAAACTCCCAGGTTTCTGCCTCTCTCTCTCTTTCCTGGCTGTCTCCTCCTTGCCACCACTTATCTGCACCCCCCACAATATCTCAGTTGTCTGCCTCAGTTTCCAGCCCCAGTCTACCTTAAGTAAACCCAAGCCTCAGTTTCTCTGTAGTCCACCAGTTCTGGTACCTTTCACTCCTTACACTTTTACTCTGTCTTTCTCACCTTAATCTTCCCCCAAGTAACCCAGGTACCTCAAGCACACACATACACATTGTACCATCCAAGTTAGGAACTTACCTGTGTGTATGTGTAGGTGGGTTGTGTGTGTGTGAACTGGTAAGTGTGTGTGTATGCATGTATATGTGTGCATGATATACTAATTAGTGATCTGTGTATGTGTACTGAGTGTGCAGGTATTGATCATTGATTTTTGTCTAATTTTTAGTGTGTAGTGTGTATGTGCTTGAAATGGTGATAGGTATGCATGTGCCTAGGCTGGTTTGGTAGTGTGTGTGTGTATGCACCTAATTGATTTGTGTGTTTGTATACGTGCAATTGTGTCACACCCTCCTGTCTAACAGTGCAATATTGAGATCCTAAGAGTTGGCCTGACCCCACAGGGCAAGACAGCTGTCTGCAAGCATTAAATGCCTCTCTCTTGAACATCAACCCTTCAGCCTTCTACAGCTCCCAAATGTTTGCCATACTCTTCTACCTCCACTCAAGGGGCTTCTGCTTAAAATGACAATAACCAAGTAGATCTTTTCCATAACTAATTCATCCTAACAACAAAAATAAAAATGCTCAAAAATAAATCTGGATTCAACTGGGTGGGTCTTGTGTTTGATTGAGATGCTATAGGCCTGACTGGCACCTGCTCATCTCCTGGAACAGCCAATGCCACCTACTTGCATCCTCTATCTGGATGCAATTCTGACTAAACAAGCATATCTGCCTCTTTTTTCTGGGATTTTCAGGTACAAAGGATGATTGCTTTGGCTTTTTAGAATGGCTCCTGGTCTCAGCTGTAGCATTTTTAGACTCATGCTAGCAGTAGGGTTATCATATAGTCAGTTTTCTGTCTGTCTTGGTGCAGAGTTTCCCATCTGATTAATCAGATACCCAGATTAATTTATGAAGCTCAGCCTTCCCTCTTCATCTGTGCACACACACATGAAAACACACATGTGCGCACGCACACACACACACTCATACACATGTCGACAGGTCCTGTGGATTTTCCAACATCATCCCAAAGTCCTAATAAAGACCATCTACTTGCAGGCTTCATTTTTGGAATCATAGAAGGCCCCATCTGAAAAGAGTTGAATAGGGCTGTGTGAAGCTTCACCTGCTGTTTCATTTCGATGCTGTTTTTACTCATTTTCAGCTCAAACCAGCGAAATAAAAATGAAATGAAGAGCTTTGAAACAGCCTCAAAATGAAATAAGGCCAGTTGAAACATTTTGAGAGTTTTGAAATGTTTCGAATTTTTAAGCAGCCAGGTGGCAGGAGGCAAGGTTCCCTCTAAGGTGCGCATGTGCACGGCTGCACACAACCAGAAGTCTGGCCGCACACCAACGTTTCAAGGCCGCGCACCAGGAGAGGAGCTGAAGGTAAGTTTCAAGGCGAGACAGGGGCAGGGGCCTGGCGTGGGATCCACTGACTCTGGGGAACTGCTCCACTCCCCCAAATCACCTCAGGGAGCAACGAGACATGTGGTGTCAGGGCTGGGGAGTGGAGCACTTCCCCGGAGCCGGAGAAGCCTCACTTGGGGCAGGCAGTGGCTCCTCCCCAAGGTGAGGCACGGCAGGGATGGAGGCCGGGGGCTCCAGGGAACTGCTCCGTGGGCTCCGCTGGCTCTGGGGAAGTGGTCCATTCCCCAGCCTTGATACCACGTGCCTCCTCACTCCCTGAGGCAATGTAAGAGAGCGGAGCAGTTCCCTGGAGCCGGCAGAGCCTATGCCAGCCCCCTGCCCCAGCCTCCAGCCCCCAGGCCCCAGCCCCAGCCTCCAGTCCCCAGCCCCCAGCCTCCAGCTCCCAGGCCCCAGCCTGCAGCCTCCTAGCCCCAACCCGCACTGCCTGCCCCAGGTGAGGAGTGAGGAGCTTACCTTCAGTAAGTGTCCCATGCTGCCCCAAAAGGGGGAGGCGGGACTGAAGCGGCACGCTCACAGACTGTCATCCAGCAGGCAGATTGGGGCCCTGGCCACACTCCCAAGAGGGCTGTGGGGGAACTGCTGGACTCCTTCTGGGGGTGCAGACCCCGAATCTGCCTGCCAGATGACAGGAGGCTGCTCTTGCTTCCTGGCTCCTGCTTGTCAGCACCTTGAGGTGCAGTTTCCCAGAAACCTCTGCACCTATTTCTTTGAAACTTGGCAGGATTCGTGCCTTCAGAAGGGAAGCAGCTACCATCCCTGCAAGTTTCATCCAAATCAGGTAAGAAATAAAGTTATAGAAAGTTTTGTGCTTTCCCATTATAGCCTATGGGCGAAATGTTGAAACAGCGTTGAAACAGGGAAACAGTTTTGACAAAACAAAACAGAACAGTGCTTTTGAAATTAAATGGAACTCGAAATGAAATACTGTTCCATCAAAATGTTGAAACTGAAGTCAAAGTTGAATGAAGCTGTTTCACACAGCTCTAGAGTTAAACACCTTCATTTTCTATCACGTTCAAGATTAGGCCCCAGGAAGTCACCAAGCTCCTTGAAGATGTTCAAACATGTAGCTGTCATTGAGCTGGAACTCTCAGTGGTATTTAAGCAGTAAACACTTTCTGGAATTAGCCTAATTTTCCTGTCCTAACTCCACAAGAGAGAATATACTGTGTATGTCTTTGCATATATGCTTGTATTTCCAAAACAATGTATTGATGTAGTCTTTTATTCAGGAGAAGTAATTGACCAAGTGAACATGATTCATTGCAACCACATAAATTTGGATGAAGCACATGGGCTTTAAAATACATGATTGATAAAAGTCATTTATAAATGCAGATTTGTTTCCCCCTAAGGCTGAAGACAGATGCTTTTAAAACACTGTCTTCTCTTGAGGCAATGCATTTTTTGTGCCTAGCTATGTTCTTACTGTGAACTGTAAGTCAATAATATTTATATAATACTAGCCAATGGCCCATCATGAATGATGGAGTGTTTCAAGGAGTGTTTATATGCCCCACCCCCACTCACCCTTCAGGGCCAGCCATGTAAACCAGCGGCAGGCAGTTATTTCAGGCAGAGAGCTGCTTACCAAGTTTTGGCAAGCTGTCCAGGGCTGCATGGGTAGCCCCACCCCTTGGCAGGTGCCCCAGCCCCTATTCACCATCTTGTGACCAGAAGTCCCACCCCCTTGCCCCCAGAAGTAGTTCTTTCAGCAAGGGGTTTTGCCATCCTGGAACCAAAAACATACCAAATTATATTCTAAAAAGGAAACATTTACAGTATTCATTAATTTGATTTCAAAATATATTTTTGTCCAGATTTACATGTGTTTGTGTAGTGCACATAGAGGTGATCACACAGTAGCTTAAAATGAAGCCTTACTCTTGTATGTTGTGGAGGGTTGGTATAGATTAGTGGGGGGCTGTGGGTGTGTGGGTATATGGAGTGAGGGAGCGTGTATGTGTGTGTGTGTGTGGACATATGGAATGTGGGTGGGTGTGGGATTGTTTGGGGAGCTGTGTGTGGGGGGAAGGGTGGTTGAGCTGTCAGAGAGTGTGGGTGTGAGGGTCTGCGTATATGGCAGTGCAAGGGGGGTGTGGGTGAACATGTATAGTGTTGGGGGGTGGGACTCATCCTATGAACAAACACCGCCATGCACTCTTCCCCTGCCTGAGCACACCCCCACCCACACTCTGCCCCTGCCTACACACACCCCCACCCCCACACTCTGCCCCTGCCTGCACACACACACTTACACACACACGTGCACACACACACACACACACACACACACAAACTCTGCCTGCACACACACACAAACCCACACCCACACACTCTGCCCCACACCCACACACTCTGCCCCTGCCTACACACACACACACACACACACACTGCCCCTACACATGTATCGGTGGGGCTCCATGCTTCCTGGTCTGGTGATGCAACTCCATGATGTAACATGGAGCCACCTGGTGCAGAAAAGGGAGGAGGCAGGAAGCAGAAAGTTCAGGGTGGGCGGGACTGGGCAGCTGAGTCTCCCCCTGGGTCCTACTGCCCCTGGCTCCTGTCAGCTTTGACAGACATTCAGGAGCAAGTAAATATTAAACTGTAATGGCTTCCTCCACCTCCGTCTCCGTCTCCCCGCCTGAGGAGGCAGAGCCCACCCAGCCGATCACTGCTGACTCTCTCGGAGGAGCATACACACTTGATCAAAAGCATTATGGAAAGATAGACAGACAGACTAATTTAGCCCTTTATTATATTAGAATACATAAAATGCACCATTCACATGTTACTTAAGCAATACAACAACATCTTTGTCTTGTTTAGTAATTAATGCTATTTGAAGACCTAGAGCTGATGGAGGATAATAGTATTTTGGTAAGGCACTGCTAACAGCAGAAGGACTGAGATTTTTGTTGTTTGTTTATTTCTTCATTTTAGGGCTTTTGTGCCCTAGAAACTCTTTATGGTAACATAGACTGCATATACACATTCAAATTATCTGGGAGAATTATTGCAAGTCTTTTTTTTCTATAGAAAATCTTACCCAGAAACACCTGTGCAGATATTTGAATGCCAAGCCCTTGAAGAGCAGAGAACTTGCAGTGCTGATACTCTGCAACAAAGGCACCCCGTGCACACATCTCAGTGTGCTTTACAGGCTCTTTCAGTCTGCTTGGAGACAGGTGGCAGCAGTGCACAGGACAATCCTGATTAGTTTACCCAGACTGCTCAGCATAGGCAGTGCAAGGCTGGGGTTAACAGTGCTTAACCCCTCCCCACCCATAAACACAGCTCCACTGCTCCACCAATATGCCCTGCCACCACAGCACCATGCCCAGTGCCCCTGCCACACACACTGCCACAATGGCATGTGGGAGGGAGGTGCAGGTGTCAGGCAGGCATGCTCCTCACTGCCCTACACCAACCCCTGCACACAACCCTACACTGCTCCCTGTGCCCCCCCACCCCAGATAATATTTTTTCTCATTGCCTGTGCTGCTCAGGGGCTGCCTGTGTCTCCCTGTATCACAATGTGGGGATTGTGAAAGTGATGCATTGTGCTTCCTGCTCAGCTGGAGCAGTAGAGTTCAGTGAGTAACACACTGTCTCTGGGGAGGGAGAGTGGAGCAAAGCACCCTGGGGAGTGGAGCAAAGCACCCTGGGATGCTGCAAGATTGTGCTATGACTTAGGATCCAAGGTTAATAGTAATGTTTGGCTGTATGGGAACTCACAAAGCAGCCTAGTCCAACCCCCTGTTCAAGGTAAGATGGTCACTGACTAAGCCATCCCAGCCAAGTGTCTGTCTAATAGGCCTGTGCAAGCTGGCAGCAATCCAATCTGGCTTCAGATCTGGCCGCTTTAGATGGCAGTGATCCAGTCTGGAGCTCTGAACCAGGTTTCCGCCTCAATCCGGCCAAAGTGGCTCTGAAGGTTCGGAGCCGCCTCAGAGGTCTGGCCATAGGGTATAACGGGGAATCAATGAAATATCTATAACTTTTTTCTTTTCTGTCCAATTTAGATGACACTTTTAGGAGTGGTAGCGTCTGCTGAGAGCATGAAACCTCCCAAGTTTCAAGAAGATAGGTGCAGGGGTCTTGGGGGAACTGTATCCCAAATTCTTGAAACCCAAACTCATGTCACGGCTGTGTGTTACACCACAGGGAGGTGAAAACTGCAGGGATGGTAGACTTTACTGACGCCACAAAGCCTGCCAGGTTTCAAGAAGATCAGTGCAGGTGGTTGGGGGGAACTGCACCTCAACCTGTGGACAAGCAAAACTCATGCCATGGGTGACACTGTGCGTGTTAAGGCACAGCGGGATGACAGCTGCAGGGTGGTGGCCCCTGCTGTGACACCTGCCAGCTGTCGAGGAAATCAGTGCAGGGGGGTTCTGGGGCCCTGCACCCCTAGCTGCTGACAGGCAAAAACTCGTGCCAAGACTTTCTCTGTCCTGGGGCAGTTGATTGTCTGTATTGATTCATTCCTTTCCTTAGCCTTTGTAGGTGCTAATTGATGCTCCTTAAGTAGTTATGTAGTAGCTAGGTCCTGTGTGTTGAGCTGGTCCCTGGTCCCTGAGTGAATCATGGTTGATTGGCTGGTAACTCCCCGCCCCAAGACAGATACAGTCAGTCCCACAGCAACCATGGCACGAGTTTTGCTTGTCTGGAGCTTGAGGGACAGTTCCCCCCAAACCCCTGCACCGATCTTCTTGAAACATGACAGGCTTTGTGGCCTCAGTAAGTGCTACCACCCCTGCAGTTTTCACCCTGCTGTGTTATAACACATAGACATGACAGGAGTTTTGCTTTCAAGAATTCGGGGTACAGTTGCCCCAAAACTCCTGCATTGATCTTCTTGAAAGTGGGCACACTTTGTGGCCTCAATAAGCACCACCATCCCTGCAGTTTTCACCCCACTATGTTGTAACACCTAAACGTGACATGAGTTTTGCTTTCAAGAATTTGGGGTGCCATTTTCCCCTGCACAGATCCTCTTGAAACTTGGCAGGCTTCATTCCCTATACAGAGTCTACGATCCCTGAAAATTTCATCCAAATCAGACAAAAAATAACAAAGTTATAGACATTTTATTGTTTCCCCATTACACCTTATGGCCGGATCTCTGAGGCAGCTACGAAGCTTTTCGGAAGCTCCAAATCACTTCGGAAAGCCGGATGAGGCAGCGCTTCGACCCAGACATGCTGCTTCAGACCCTGAAGTGTCCAAAATGTCTCTGGATCCGAAGCTGTGTCCAAGCCTCGCACAGCCCTACTGTCTAACCTGCTTTTGAAAGTTTCCAAGCATAGAGATTCGAAAACTTCTCTAGGTAGCCTATTTCAATGTCTGATATTCTCATAGTCACACAGTTCCTTCTAATCTCCAGCCTACATTTCTCCCATTTGATCCAAGGGCAAAATTGTCCTGCTTCTATCTGCACAGAGAGGG
>NW_017729028.1:13829913-13833422 GCF_001723915.1 Gavialis gangeticus
CATTTCTCCCATTGGAGCTTGAGGCCATTGCTCCTAGCCCTGTACACTACAGCCACAGAGAAAAAGTCCATTTCTATCCACTCAAAAGAGAACAAGTACAAATATTTATTGTCTCAAGAGAAACTCTCCTAGTAGTGAATTAACCCTGGGTGTTGTTTTTCTCCTGGATTGGTCATTTTTAATCTGAGAGAAAAATCCTGAACATCTATACACTTGTGTTTTGTCCTGGGAGAGCAAGCTACTCTTCCAAGAGAAAATGAATGTCTGTACATGGCCATAGTTAAAAGTACACAGCCTTCTCTAATGTAAATGCATCTTCAGCAGACAAATATTAGCATAGCTCTTCCTATATAGGAGAGTGACTTTGTTGATATAAGTCACTTTTACACAAAAGAAGTGTCATTCCCACTAGTTCCTGTACCAGCATAACTTCTATTACTTCACCTGGTCCAATCAATTGGGGTCTAATAATTGTAAACACATCTTTAATCTTTATCTGCCCAAAGAAGCAACTGGGAAGGCCTGGTGGGAAGCTTTTATGACTGGAATGTGAACATCAAGGGTTACATTCTGGTTTGGAAGGGCAGGTTTGGGACAAAAGGTGGTGGGTGATGCCATCTAGGTCAGAAACACATATACTTGTTCCCTGGTTCAGGAGAAAGAAGATGGCAAAACAAAATGCCTTTGGGGAAATGAAAGCTGATAGATATGGCACTGATATAATGGTGGGGATTTATTATAGACCACCTAATCAGGAAAAGGATGTGGATGAAGCACTCTTCAGGCAAGTAACAAATCTATGCAAAAACTGTGGGGATGGTACCAGTGGGAGACTTCAGTTCTCTGGACCTCTGCTGGAGAAATATAGACAAGCAGAAAATGTCATGCTGGTTCCTAACTTGTGTGGAGGACAACTTTCTCTTTCAGAAACTGGAGGGTGCAACTAGGGGATCATCTATCTTGGATCTTGCCTTGACCAACAGGGAAGAACTGGAGGAGGATGTGAAGGTGATGGGTAACTTAGGATGGCATGATCATGATCTGATAGGATTCCAGATCCTGAGACAGAAAAAAGCATGACGTCAGCAAAATTAGGATGCTAAATTTCAAGAAGGCAAATATTATGCAACTCAAGGAGCTAATAGGCATGGTGTCATGGGAGGATAGAGCGAAGGATAAATGCACCCAGGAAGGTTGGCAGCCTCTATGGGACACAGTACTGGAAGTTCAGCAAGAAACTGTCCCAGCCTGTTGGAAGAACAAGAAGAATAGCAAGAGGCTAATGTGGCTGCAGAGCTACTGAACGGCTACTTTGCCTCATGCTTCACACAAAAAATAATAATAATGCTGCCAGACACCTAATAGTGATTAGCTGGTTAAGACAAGGGGTAAGCTGAGGGAAGAGAGAAGAAATATTGAGAGAACTTCTGTTGGGTCAGAATGAATTCTTGTCAGCATGGTTGAATGTCATCCCAGGGTCCTAAAGGAACTGGCTGAGGAGATCTTGAAGCCCCTGGCAATGATTTTCATGAAGTTGTGAGAGACAGGCCAAGTACCAGAGGACTGGAAAAGGGCCAGTGTAGTGCATCTCTTCAAAAAAAGCAAAAAGAGGCCCTGGGGAACTACACACCAGTTAGCCTCAGCTCAGTATGTGGAAAATTATATATCCTAAGGAAGGCCGTTTGCAAGCATCTGGAGGAGGAAAAGCTGATTGTAAGTAGCCAGCATGGATTTATGAAACACAAATTGTGTCAAACAAACCTGACCTTCTCCTTTGACAAAGTAGCTACTTGGGTGAATGAAGAGAAAACTGTGGATACAGTGTTTCTTGAAATCAGCAAGGATTTGGACTAGGTCCTATGTGACCATCTTGTAAAGAAATTGGAGAAATGTGGGCTAGATGCTAGACAAAATTACTATAAGGTAAATAGGTAAATGGCTCAAAAGATACAAGCAAAAGATAACTATTAACTATTATGTCCTTGTTGAAATAACAGGAGGTTTTTAATTGAGCCCCACAGGCGTCTGTCCTTGGCCCAGTGTTGCTCAACATGTTTCTTAGTAATTTGGATTCTGTCACAGGAAGTTTCTTGAGCAAGTTTGTGGACAACATGAAACTGGGAAGGATTATGAACATGTTGGAGGATGTGAGCACAGTTCAGAAAGATACTGACAGATTGGAAAATAGGGCTAGAGCTAACAGGGTGAAGTTCAGTGCAGACATTAAACAAATGCAAGATGCTACACCTAGGGAGGAATAATCAAAAACACAAATATAAAATGGGAGACACCTGGAAAAGGATTTGTAAGTCTTAGTAGACCACAGACTTAAAATGATACTGCACTGTAATGCCACACAAAAGGTGAATATGGTTTTGGGATGAATCAATAGAATCATTAAGTGGAGGTAACATCTCTCTACTCATCACTGGTTAGGCCTCATCTGGAGTACTGTGTGCCATTCTGGGCTCCACATTTTAAAAAGGTTGTGGACAAGTTGGAGAGGATCCAGAGGCAGGCAACAAAGATAATCAAGGAATTAGAAGGCACATCATACAAAGAGGTTAAAGGAGCTAGGCATTTTCAGCTTGCAGAAAAGGTGCTTAAGAGGGGATGTGATAGCAATCTTCAAATACTGGAAGAGTCATAAAGGAGAGGGAAGGCACCTTTTCTGTCTTGCTGCAGAGAGGAACATACCTCTGGACCAATGGCTTGAGATTGAAGCAAAGTAAATGCAGAGTGGATATCTTGAAAAAACTTATTCACTGTTGGAATAGTAAGGTAGCGGAAAAGATTGCCTAGGGAAGTTGTAGCAGGTGTTCAAGAAAAGATTGGACAGCCACTGATCTAGGCATAGATATGTCTATTTTTTACCATGAGTATATCCCATGCTTCTGGCCTTTGCTGAATGCTCCCATACCCTGTCCCCTTTTTGTGCTATATATGGCTGCATGTACACACCACAAGATTTTCCATTTAAGGCACTGCAACTGTGTTTCTTTTTTGCACAAGTAGGATTTCCCACCACTTTAAAAGTCTTTTCGGCACGTTAATGTAAAACTGCTGGGATGCAGTTTAGTTTCAGTCACTGCCAATTACTTCATTGCATCTATGGACTATGCATGTCCAGATGAGTGCGCACATGAGTCTTGCAGCATCTCAAAGCCCTTTGAGATGCTGCAAGAGGCACATGAGGGAATGAGAAAATGTTTTCCACGCTGCAAATTTGCAGCACAGGGGCAAAATTAGACCCCTATATCCAGGGGTAAAAAAAAAAAAAAAACAACCTACAGTTAAAAATAACAGGGCAGGGCAAGGTCCTGGACCATGACCTGAGGCAACCAGAGGCTGGGTCCTCCACAGAGATGATGTGCTAGCAGCCAGAGTGTCTCTATTGTTGGCCCTCACTGTGGTGCTGAAGCACACCGCCTGCCCATGCAGGGCAGGCAGTGTGCCAGCTGCAGGGAGCTGGACCTGGCTCCAGTGCCAGTAAGTAGGGGGTGGGGGGG
>NW_017729028.1:13833960-13837378 GCF_001723915.1 Gavialis gangeticus
TGGGGCCTGGTGGGGCAACCATTGGGGGGTCTGGGGGAGTACACAGAGGGGTGGGGATGGGTGGGGCTGCAATCTGGGGGGTTGGGAAAGCAAGCAAGGGTGGGGCATGTGGGCCCTACAAGGGGGGGTAGCCCTTGCAGAGGCCATTTGGCCCCTGTTGGGACAGGCTGTAACCCCTGTGGGGGGGCTGTAGCCCCTGTGGGGGGGCTGTAACTCCTGTGAGGGGACTGTGATCCCTGTGAGGGGCAGAAAAACATATAGGTATTTAGAATTCACTTTATTATGATGATAGAGACACTAATCAGCTTCAAAATTGCTTTAACACTGTAGATATATCAATAAAACTTTGCCCCACTGATTGCTGTCTCTCTGTCTCTTACTCTCTCTCTTTATACGTATATACAGTGGTCCTTTGTTTTAATTGTGGAGGAAGATGGATTTTGGGGTATTTTACAAAGTGACTTTGGGATTTTTTTATCAGGGATTTTTCAGTTTTCAAATAGGGAACACCAGAATTCCTGTTAGGGAGGCCAGTGGCAGGACCCTGCCTGCTCAGAGCTGGCATCTTGGACCCAGTTGGAGGTGGCTGACCTCCTGGCCAATTGCAGCCAGGAGGACATGCTTTGACAGTTCACACATGTTCCAAGTGATAGCTGCCCAGATGGCTGGGCAGGGGGCACACATGGCAGTAGTGCCACACAAAGGCCAACTCTGCAACCACAGCCTACTATCAGCTGGCCCAGAAGGGCAGATGCCTCTACTGGCTATGCAGTCCCCATCCAGGTCTGTCAGGTGCACAGCGGGTCACAGCCAGGCAACAGCCCCCACTGCCAGACTGCTGCAGTGGGTAAGGTTGCAGGGAACTCTCAGGGCTGCTTCAGCAGTCCAGCTGGAACAAGGGGTAGTGTTCCAAGGTACCAATTGGCTGGGCCCCAGAAGGTCCTGAGAATGAGTAGCCCTGAGTTACTTGCCAGGGCAGCTTTTTGTACTGCTGGGAACAGCACAGGGCAGCCTTTTATACTGCTGAGGAGAGCACAGGTGCTGGTCCCAGGCTCTAGCTCCTCCTGGCTGCAGATTTGGGAGTAGCCAGGCAATTATTTTGCCCCACACCAAAGTGCACAATTTGCCCCACACCAAAGTGCATGACTGGGCATGTGTGCTGAGGCAGAAAGCCCCGGCTCAAATTTGCACCACTTCTAGAATCTGGAGAGGGTTCAGAGGAGAGACACTCACATGATTAGTGGTCTCCATGAAAGACCCTATGAGGGGAGGTTGAGGGATCTGAATCTCTTCAGCCTTCACAGGAGACATCTGAGGGGAGACCTTGTAGTTGCCTTTACATTTATCAAGGGAGGACAACAGGGAATCAGGAGCCAGGCACATGTGTGCCCTCTTACCTGACCTGAGGTGGAGGCAGATGCAGCAGCAGCAGAGCCAGCAGTGGGGGCAGCAACAGCTGATCCCCAAAAGGTAAGTGGGGTAGAGGGAACCAACACAGCTGAGCCGGATCCAGAGGGGAAGACCCCCAGATTCCTTTTAGTTGAGCTGGTAGGGAGCCGCGCTCCTGAGCCGCACCATGTGAACAGAGTGTGCAAACAGGGGAAGGGCTAGTGGGGGCTGTCTCCCCAGGCTAGGAAGCACCCCCAGGATTAACCCTCAGGGAGCAGGCTCCAGAGTCACTGGATCCCCCCCAGTGGGGGAACATAGGGGGCGGGACTGCCGGTGGGCATTTACAGGAAAATTGGAGTGCCTGATTGGCTGTTGGGGCAGCAGTGGGAATTTCAAACCACGGCCTTTAAAAGCCATGGTTTGATGTAGCCCCAGGCACTTGGGAGCCAGAAGCAGGGAGGAGAGGAGGGAGCTGGGCACACGTGCATCCTGCACACACATGTGCCCTCTTACCTGACCTGAGGTGGAGGCGGACACAGCAGCAGCGGAGCCAGCAGTGGGGGCAGCAACAGCTGATTCCCAAAGGTAAATGGGGAAGAGGGAGCCAGCACAGCTGAGTTGGATCCGGAGGGGAAGCTTCCCAGATCCCTTTTAGCTGAGCCAGTAGAGAGCCACGCTCCTGAGCTGCGCTGCACCAACAGAGCGTACTGGTGTTTGCACCAGCGTTCATGCCAGCGGGTGGGCAGGAAGGGTCAGGAGGGAGACTCCTGCAAGAGTAGGACAAAGGCACCTCTTTCCTCCAGCCTGCACTAGTGCCAGGTGCACACCACTGCCTGCATGAGATAGAACCACCATGCTCTGGCCCAGTCAGGATGGGGACAGCTGGAGCCCCTCTGACAGGGCTGGGGGAAGGGGCAGGAGGCTGCAGGTCAGGAGTGACTGGGGGGGCAGGGGGCTCAAAATTGAGGAGTACTGGAAGGGCTGGGGCAGGGCAGTGGCTGCAGATCAGGAGGGAGGGGCACTGGAAGGAGAGGCTGTGGGCTGGGTGTGAGGGGCACTATCATGGCCATTGGGGGCATATCAATGTGGTTTGCACGTGAGGGGCAGTGGCAGGGCTGGGGTTAGCGGGCCAGGATTTAAGGGAAGCAGCAGAGCTGGGGGAGAGGCTGTAGCTTTGCATTGAGGGACAACAGAATCAGCAAAGGCAGAGCACTAGCATGTCACTTCCCTCACCACCATCATCCTTCCCCTGCATGACAGGACTACAAGTTCCCAGCATCCCCTAGCTGTCCAGGCTTGGTACAGTTTCCATGGGGAACCTTGACAGACCCGCAGAAAATTGTCTTGTCTCAGGGACCCACAAATCACTGTCTTGTCTTGGGGACTCAGGGTGCATACTGTCCTTTCTCCATCAGTAAAGCTACATGTTCCCATGTCTGTCTGTCTGCCTGCTTTATTGGGAAGGAGTGAAAGTGCCAGCCTCTGGGTGGAATGGGGTTGGGGGAAAATGCTGGCACTGTTGGCACTACATGCCCCAGCTGCATTGCCAGAGCAGGGAGCACAGAGCCACCGGTAGGATGTGTATGTGCCTGGTGTGGGTGTGTGTCATGGATGTGCAGGGGGATATGTGTGCACGTGTGTGTTGTGTGTGCAGCCAGGGGCAGAGTGGGTGGGTGGGTGTGTACCCAGAGGCAGAGTGGGAGGGTTGCTGTGCAGCCAGGGGCAGAGTGGGAGGGTGGTTGTATGTGTACAGGCAGGGGCAGAGTACATAGTGGTGTGTGTGTGTTCATAGGATGAGTCCCACCCCCTCCCCAGCATACACATTCACCCACACTCCCCTTGAACTGCCATAGACACAGACCCGGCAAGAGTTTTTCCAAATTATTTTTTTTTCTTTCCCCTTAATTTTTTATCAAGAAAAGAAAGAAAAAGATGGCTGATTTTGAAAGCTGTCACAGGAAAGAGGGTTATTTACTTATTTATTTATTTTTTTAACTGTCAACCCATCCCATTACAACAATTAAAAAAT
>NW_017729028.1:13842378-13851442 GCF_001723915.1 Gavialis gangeticus
CAAGAGTAAAACTTAATTTTAAGCTATTGTACAATCACCTCTAGGTACACTACACAAACGCATGTAAATCAGGACAAAAAGATTTTTCTGATACCACATTAATGAATGCTGTAAATGTTTCCTTTTTGGAATATAATTTGATATTTTTCTGGTTCCAAGATGGCACAACCCCTTGCTGAAAGGAGTATTTCTGGGGGCAAGGGGATGGACTTCTGGTGGCAAAGGTCAGGGGTTAGGAGGCAGGACTTCTGGTCACAAGATAGCAATCAGGGGATGCAGCACCTGCCAAGGGGTGGACCTACCCATGCAGCCCTCAACAGCTTGCCAAAAGTCAGTAAATGGCCCTCTGTCCAAAATAATTGCACACCCCTGGTTTACATGGCCGGCCCCAAAGGGTGAGTGGTGGGGGGCATGTAAGCTCTCCCTGAAACTCTCCATCATTCATAATGGACAATTGGCTAGTATGTGTATATATATATAACTGTCATTGTGTGTTCGGTTCAAAGTAATTTTACCTGAAAACTTTTTCCCCCAGCCCTGTTGCCTGTGTCCAAAAAGCGTTATTCTGACTGAATCCTCCACATTACATAGGGTAGACCTCAGATTATAGCTCTTATGCCAAATACTAACATAATATATTTGTTCTCCTTATCTCCCTCATAAATAACTCCTCCTACATGGGAAAAAAAAAACCCCAAAAGAACACTTTATGTAGCTAAATTAAATAAACAGAGAGAACTCCTGATGTTAACATGTTTGCTAGGGGTTTTCTTATAGCCATGTGCATATTGAAAATACCTTCCTGTTGCATTCTTGCTACATCTGCAAGGCACATACTTAGAAGATTTAATTAAATATATATTTCCTTCTATCATGAACAGACTGTAACATAAGGCAGGTATTTGTTAATCCTAACACAGTCTTTATCAAGGGGCACATTCCCATTTTTATGGTGCAACTAAACTGAAGTCCTTTTTTTACCTGGTATTTATGGTAATTTTATCTTCCTCTTTCCCAAGCTTGAGAATAAGCATTTTGAGCCTGAAAGTTTGCCTAACATTTATACCAACTATAAGACTAATCTAGTAAAAGATATAATCAAACAAGGCTTTGTTTCAGATGTAGAAAAAGTGACTATGTATTCGCCATTCCAATATTGGCACAATGAGAAATGTGTATTACCTGGCTATGAATAAAGTTAAGCTGGGGATTGGAAGAAAGTTTCTATCAAAATAGTGAGGTTCTGGAGCAGACTCCAGTAGAAGGGGCAAAAAATGCAACTTCTTTTTAGGTACAGTTTGATCCATTTATAATTGGGATCATCTGACATTGTTTCTTACTTTTGGAATAGATTGGATTTGATGGGCAGACAGTCCCTTCTGTTGTATACCATGCCTAACAAATATTTGTGACTGTACATGGAGTCCATCCTTGCAAAAGGATTGAATTCTACATATTAGCTCTTAAGTAGAAAGGTTACATTGTTTTGAGTCTTTAATGCTCTGTGGTATGGTATTAGTTCATTGTAAGACCAATGTGATTTTCATCTTCCTAAGGGGATGTGGGAGGGAAAAAAGATGATGAACTCAGCTGGTCCAATTGGCCTGATATATTTTTTCAAGTCTCTGCAATGTACCTACCTTGGAAAAGAGGAAGATGAAAATGTGGTACTACTTCAAGGTAGCATTGCTCCTAGTTAGTAGAATTGTAATCAGTGCTGGATTATGACATGATGATGCCCTAAACTATGTGCAATTTAAGAGGCCCCATGCAATAAAAATAATACTTTATTATTCTCACAGAAAGGACATATAAAATATGCATATGAAAGTTCTATAGTTGAATATATACAAATATATATATATATATAACTGTGGAGCCTTATATATGTATATTTTGTCATATTAGAATTAAAATGTCCATATTTAGAGTCATTTTTTCATATCTCTTTTATTTACCAACTGATTATTATAAAACTTGATATCCACTTGAGTATATTTTTTTCTTATTTATAGGCCCCTCATATCATGAGGCCCTAAGATGTATTGTAAGTAGCTTAAACCTAAATCTGGTACAGATTGTAATATGGTACTAGTTATAACCTAATGGCAGGAGAGAGAGACATTTGGTTCAGACAAGCAAAAGTTTGGATGGTCAGGAAACAAAAGATGGAAATCGTCTGGGAGCAAGTTTCTCCTGAAAGTTCTTGTGCTATTCGTACACGTTCTTGCTCTTACTCCTAACTGTCAAGCTAGAAATATTATTGAGAAGAGTTTTTCTTTGGTATGTCTGCAAGTAAACTTCTGACCGTAGACCATAGTTGGATATTATTAAGCAGAACTACATTTTGAGTGAAAATTGCATCTCTTGAAAATACGCTGTGATATTTCCTCACTCCATCTTCTCAAGGAAGAGAATTTGAACTGATCCAACATGGGCATTTCCAGACTCTTAAGGTAACCTCCCCTTCCCCCAACTTAGCTTTTACTTTTCAACAGGCACAATCAGGAGTGAGCCAACCACTTATTGCTTTTTGCAGGCAATCAGGAGCTGCTCACTTCTGTGGCCCTGGAGCAGAGAGCAGTGAAGAAGCTAAGAAAAGCAGGAAGAGCATGCTTTACATTTCAAAAAGGGCAATTAGCACCTTCTCAGGCTGAGCTCCATCTCCTTTGTTATCCTGGGAGCAAGAGAAGCTGAGGGGTTTTCTTCCCCTCCCTCCTCATGCCCATCCCACCCAGAGACAGGCAGACAGACAGATGAACATTCAGCTTTATTGCACTAGAGAGATTTGTAGAAGCACACACACAAGTGTTAAGAAATTCTCCACTGCCTGGCTTGATTGAGAAAGGACACTATGCACCCAGAGTCCCCACAAAAGACAGTGATCTGTGGGTCTGTTGAGGGTCTCCATGGAAACTATTCCAAGCCTGGACAGCTGCGGGATGCTGGGAACTGTAGTGCTGTCACGCAAGGGGAGGATGACGGTAGGGAGGGCAGTGACATGCTGGTGACCTGCCTTTGCCCATTCTGTTGCTTCTCAATGCCAAGCCACAGACCCTCCCCCCCAGCCCTGATGCTTTCCCTCAGCACTTCCAGTACCCCTCACTCCCAAACCATAGTGCTGGGCCCCTTGCCCAACATGGCCATGATGGTGCCCCTCATTTCCTATCTAAAGCCCCCTGGTGCTACCAGTGCCCTGCACTCCCAACCCACAGCCCCCACCCCACCCCTCAGTGCCCCTCACTCCTGATCTGCAGCTGCTGTCCCCTGCCTGCCCCCCAGCCCTGCTGGTGCCCTTTACTCCCAACCCAGCAGCCCCCTGCCCCACTCCCAAACCTGCCAGAGGGGTCACAGTTTTTTCCATCCTGCCCAGGCTGGAGTGTGATGGCTCTGTCTCATGCAGGCAGCAGCAGAGTGTGTCCAGCCCCAGTGCAGGCTGGAGGGAAGAGGAGGGGAGGCTTGTGACACTGCCAGCCCTGGGATGCGGCTGCTGCACTGGGCCAGACCACTTGGCCACAGTCCCCCTTCCCCCTCCTTCCCCTTCAGGTAGTGTCTTATGGCCACTCAGCCCCTGCAAGCATGGACACTGGCCCCTGTGCTGCCCAGCTGGCCACAGAATTCCCTGCTGCCCTCAGAGGCAACCCCTGCCTCTCCTCCCCTGTAGCAGCCCCAGCCTCCACCCCTGCCCCTACAACCAAATGTCAGGGATTTTGCTTTAGTCAGCTCGTGGGAGTGGGGGGAGGGTAATCCGAGCCATATTGGTAATTGGCTCCCCCTGCTGGAATTTATGGTAAATTGCACATGGGGCTTCATTCAAAAGCCTGTTGTGTTTCAGGACAAACCCGATGCACCAAAAGAACCCAGTTTAAAAATTGTAAAGCTTGTGAAATTAAGAAGGATTAAATACCAACGTGGTTCCCATCTTCAAAAAGGGGAGGAAAGAGGACCCGGGGAACTACAGGCCAGTCAGTCTTACCTCAACCCTGGGCAAGCTGTTCGAGAAAATTATTCTGGCACACATCCAGGAGGGGCCAGCAGGGAACTGCATGCTCAGGGGCAACCAGCATGGGTTCATCAGCAGCAGGTCCTGTCAGACCAACCTGGTGACCTTTTACATCCAGGTCACTAAATCATTGGATGCAGGGGTGGCAGTGGATATAGTTTTCCTAGACTTCAGGAAGGCTTTTGACACTGTCTCTCACCCCATTCTCATTAGGAAGCTGTGGGACTGTGGCGTAGACACCCATACAGTCCAATGGGTCGCCAACTGGTTACAGAGTCGCACCCAGAGAGTGGTAGTGGATGGGTCCTTCTCGACCTGGAAGGACGTGGGAAGTGGGGTCCCACAGGGCTCGGTCCTTGGGCCCGCCCTGTTCAACATCTTCATCAGTGATTTGGATGAGGGGGTGCAAAGCACCCTGTTCAAGTTTGCTGATGACACTAAGATGTGGGGGGATGTGGGCACAATAGAGGGGAGCAACAGGCTACAGTTGGACCTAGATAGGTTACAAGGATGGGCGGAGGAGAACAGGATGGGGTTTAACACAGACAAGTGTAAGGTGATGCACCTGGGGAGGAACAATCGGCACCATACATACAGGCTGGGGAACTCCCCTCTTGTCAGCACGGAGGTGGAAAAGGATCTGGGAGTCATTATTGACTCCAAGATGAACATGAGTCGGCAATGTGGGGAGGCGGCTAGGAAGGCCAACTGCACCTTGTCGTGCATCCACAGATGCATCTCGAGCAGGTCCAAGGAGGTGATCCTCCCCCTCTATGCGGCACTGGTCAGGCCGCAGCTGGAGTACTGCGTCCAGTTCTGGGCGCCGCACTTTAAGAGGGATGTGGACAGCATGGAGAGGGTCCAGAGGAGGGCCACTCGTATGATCAAGGGACAGCAGGGTAGGTCCTATGAGGAAAGGTTGCGGGACCTGAACCTGTTCAGCCTTCAAAAGAGAAGGCTGAGGGGGGATCTTGTGGCCTGTTATAAACTGGTTAGGGGGGATCAGCAGGCGCTGGGGGAGTCCCTGTTCCCCCGAGCGCCGCAAGGAGTGACCAGGAACAATGGTCACAAGCTGGCGGAGGGAAGGTTTAAGTTGGACATCAGGAGGCGCTACTTCACGGTCAGGGCGGCTAGGGTCTGGAACCAGCTTCCAAGTGAGGTGGTGCAGGCTCCCACCCTGGGGGTTTTTAAGAGGAGGTTGGATGACCACCTTACTGGGGTCGTTTGACCCCAGTACTCTTTCCTGCCATGGCAGGGGGTCGGACTAGATGATCTGCTCAGGTCCCTTCCAACCCTAGAAACTATGAAACTATGAAACTATGAAACCATGGGATGTACCAGCACCTTATCTCAGTATGTTTTAAAGTCTCCCCAGAGGCATTGGGTGGTGGTTACAGCTAAGGCTGGTGACTTCAACTACAGTTTGCCAATCCTCCTGCTAGGAGGAAAGCCTGGGGTTCCTGGCTAGAGGGTCTTAGCCCTCCACTCAGGGTCAGACAACTTCCCGGTGCAAGTGGTGGAGAGACCAAGTGGAGACCATGCTCTTCCTGACCTGTTGTTCACAAATAGGGAAGAATTGGTGGGGAACATAGAAGTAGATGGCAATTGGGAATGACCATGAGATGACTGAGTTCAGGTTCTTTAGAAAAGGAAGAAAGGAGAGCAGCATAGTAAGGACCCTGGACTTCAGAAAACAAGACTTCGACTCACTCAGGGAACCGATGAGCAGGATCCCCTGAAAGGCCAGTAGAAGGGAGAAAGGATCCAGGAGACCTGGTTGTATTTTAAAGAAACCATACCGAAGGCACAGGAACAAACCATTCTGATGTGTAGGAAGATTAAACAAGTATGGCAGAACACCAGCTTGGCTTAGTAGGGAATTCTACAGTGAGCTTAAATGCAAAAAGGAAGTTAACAAGAAATGGAAACTTGAACAAAATACTGGGGCGAAGCATAACAGTATTGTTCAGGCATGCAGGCATGAAATCAGGAAAGAGTGCAATTGGAGTTGCAGCTAACAAGGGACATGAAGGTTTAAAAAAGAGGATTTCTACAAGTATGACAGAAACAAGAGGAAAATCAGAGAAAGTGTGGGTCCCTTACTGAGTGGGGGAGGCAACCTGACAGAAGAAGCAGAAACGGTAGAAGTACTCAATGCTTCTTTTAACTCAGTCTTTATAGGCAGTGTTAGCTCCCAGACTACTACAAGTGGCAACATAATTTGGAAAGGAGGTGAGCAGCCAACGGTGGTGAAAGAACAGGTTAGGGACTATTTAGACCAGAAGGATGTGTATGAGTCCACAGGGCTAGCCACAATGTATCCAAGGGTGCTGAGGGAGTTGGTTGATATGATTGCTGAACTGCTGTCCATTATATTTGAAAATTTATGGTGATTGAGAGAAGTCCTGGATGACTGGAATATGGAAACTATAGTGCCCATCTTTAAAAAAGGAAAGAAGGAGGATCCAGGGAATTACAAACCAGTCAGCATCATCTGAGTCCCTGGAAAAATCATGGAGCCAGTACTTGGGGAAGGAATCCATTTCTAAGCACTTGGAAGAGAAGAAGGTGATAAGAAACAGTCAGCATGGATTTGCCGATGGCAAGTTACGCCTAACCAACCTGATTACCTTCTATGGTGAGATAACTGGCTCTGTGCATGCAAGAAGAGCAGTGGATGTAATGTACCTTGACTTTAGTAAGGCTTTTGGTATGGTCTCCCACAACATTCTTGAAAGCAAGGTAAGGAAGTCTGAGCTGAATGAAGGGACTGTAAGGTGGATAGGAAACTGGCTGTATCATTGGGCTCAAAGGGTACTAATCAATGGCTCAATATCTAGTTGGCAGCCAGTATCAAGGGGTCAGTCCTGAGGCAGTTTTGTTCAATATCTTCATCAACATCCTGGAAGTTAGTATGGAATTCACCCTCAGAAAGCTTGTGGATGACACCAAGCTGGTTGAAGTAGTAGATATGCTGGAGAGTAGGGCTAGGATTCCAAGAGACAGTGACATGTTGTAGGATTGGAGCAAAAGAAATCTCATGAGTTTCAATAAGGACAAGTGCAAAGTCCTGAAATTAGGATGGAAAAATCACATGCAGCAGTACAGATGGGAACTAACTAACTAAGGAGCAGCTCTGCAGTAAAGGACCTGGAGGTTACAGTGGACAATAGGCTGAATATGAGCCAACATGGTGACCTTGTTGCCAAGAAGGCTAATGGCATACTGGCTGCATTAGTAGGAGCATTGCCAGCAGATCAAGGAAAGTGATAATTCCCCTCCATGCAGCAATGGTGAGGCTACATCTGGAGTACTGTGTCCAGTTATGGGCCACCCACTATAGAAATGAGAGCATCCAGTGGAGGGCAATGAAAATGGTTTGGGGTTAGGGAACATGACTTATAAGGGGAGGCTGAGGGAAGTGGGCTTCATTAGTCTGGAGAAGAGAAGACTGAGGGGATTTAATAACAGGCTTTAACAACCTGAAGGGTGATTCCAAAGAGGATGGAGCTGGACTGTTCTCAGTGGTGGCAGATGACAGAACAAGGAGCAACAGTCTTACGTTGCAGCAAGGGAAATTCAGGTTAGATTTTAGGATGAATTTTCTCATTAGGAAGGTAGGTAAACATTGGAACAGACTACCTAGAGAGGTGGTGGAAGCTCCAACCTTGGAGGTTTTCAAAATCTGTCTGGACAAAGATTTGGCTGAGATGATTTAGTTAGGGTAAGGCCTCCTTTGAGCAGGGAGTTGGACTACATGATCTCCTGAGGTCCCTTCCAACTCTAATTTTCTGTTAATCTATAATCACCATATTTGGGATCAGGAATGAATTTAACCCCATAGTTATGTTGTTATGAACTATGGGGTGTTTCATCTTCATCTGTAGCAGGGGTCATGGCCCTCACTTTCGGACCTTTTAAACATGAACAACATGGACAATATTTGGACAACATATGGACAACATTTTATAGAAACAGGACATTGGGTGCCGTGGTCCCCCTGATTTACGCATGGCACATTAGGGTGTTAGGTTTATGTTGTGTCAGGGTTGAGGGCAGTCTTATGTAGAGTTTAGATTACGGCTGTATGGGATTATTCTGCTAGGGATAATCCTGCTTCAAGTAGGGGTGGACAAGACCTCCAGAAGGGCCTTCCAGCCCTATTTCTCTATGACCGTATGCTTAAACATTGAGATTCATCTACTACCCATCTTTAATACTACCATCCATCATTTCCTTGGCTTGCCTTTGGATACCTTTCCTGCTTTGGGTCTCTTCAGCAGGTCCTTCTTATTTCTCCTTTGTATAAGTCCATACCACCAAAACTATGTTGGTATGAGAGCCACATTGCAAACTATCTGTAACCTAATGTTTTAATTTCAAACTATCACTTCATGTATCTTTTTATAGAACATGGCATCATCTTCCAAACATTGATATAAACATCAGAGAGATGAAAGATAAAATTGTTAGGGTGACAATATTTGTATCTTAGAGAGCACCTGATTTGCAGCTGAATAAAGGCATGACCTGTGACCTAGAAGAGCTGATGACCACAAGGCAGAATGATAGCTAAGCCAGCCATTTGCTTATGCTAAGTAACCATCTTAACTATGTCAACAATTTTTCTGAGAAAAAGCAGCAAGTGAATCTGTGTGAGTCTGTGTGATGTGAATGAGGTGACCTTTTAGGAATGTGGAAGATGGTACAACATGGGACAGAAAAACAGATAGGAATGTGGAAGATAACATGTAACCAAGATGATCATATGCAAAAAGGTGAATGGTGATTGATGAAGAAGTCTCCAGAAGCTTCCAGGTTTTGGTCAAAGTCCACCCATTGACCAAAGAGCAGGAGTCACGGCTTAGACACGCGCAGATAGCAAAAAGACATGTAAATGAGTAAAATGCATAGGCAAGCCCATGCTAATGAAGCAAACAGTAAACAGAAGCAGAGCTTGAAATGGAAGGAGAAATGGGTGGAACATAGGAGGGGCAAGGGTAGAGTGAATGGTAATAAGCATAAACCAAAGTGTATAAATATGAGAAAAAACTATTGTTC
>NW_017729028.1:13856442-13859324 GCF_001723915.1 Gavialis gangeticus
ACAAGACCCGTGAGCAATTGGACTGTCATCTCCCTAGTCATTGGATGCCACATGGTGTCGGGGTCTAACAAAAACATGAAAAGCCATAGAAGACAGAGCAACACCTCATAGAGATTAATTGTCACTTATTATTCTAAAGCAAGTTGAAATGCATTTTTAGATAATCTATTTATGGCATATACCATAGATATTAGATCCATGGGGACATCATATTTCTTCAGCTTTGTTGTTGGCATCTTTTTACTCACTTTATTATATGCCCTTTCCAGATCCATAAAAACAGAGATACTATTAGAATTCTAGATTTTTTTTAGGAATTCTTATCTTACCATACAGCTTTAAATGATTGCTCAGCCATTTTATAGTTTCCTATATAAAACTTGCACCAGTCCCCCTCCCTAAATTGGTCCACCTCCATGTTGTGGGTCTCAAACAAGTTAAAAAAAAAAAAAGAACATCTATTTTCATGTACTATTCCAGGCAAAAGGGGGATTGGACAAATTCTGAGAGGAAAAGCGCATCAGTAGCTATTGAGCATGGGAGCTAAGGGTATACTCTGAATTGAAACTTCCTAGACCTTAAATCCTCGAGGCTGCAAGTGGGACAGACAGTGGAAAAAACCCAGGTCATACCCTCTTTGCTATCTCTGTCAGTCACTTTCTGCCATGAGGTGATACAGGATACTAGGAAAGATGGTCTGACCAAGTAAATGGCAGTTCTTACACTCTGGCAGGAGATAGTTGGCCATTTTTTTCAGGACAAGGTATTCAGTATTCAGTACTAATGGTATCAATGAGAAAAGAAATTGAACACATCAAGTGCCAACCCAAAGTCATCCTTTTGATAAATAGAATACTCTTTAAAATAATTGCATTTGTATTAGGAAAATAAATAAAAATGTTATCTAGAAACCAGCCCAAGACCTTGCAGCTCCTCTTATTTTGGGAGACATAATAAAGGGCACCTTCTAAATTATGGGCAGAGATTTTTATTGTAAGAAAATGAAATAATTGGAAGCATATCTTGCAGAATAAGTCTAGGGATCATCCAGGTATGCTATGTAGAGTATCTAGGTATTGGTATCTAGGGATCATCCAGTGTGGACAGGGAGATTTCACCCAAAGTATGTATTTTCTGCCAATTCCATTGGTACCAAGAAGCATAGGACTGTGGTAGAATCCCTACATTTTCCACTATCTAACCTAATAGTCAATATATAAATATTCCAGAGGCATGCATTTTTATACTACTGTTTAACACATTATTTAACTATATTTTTGTTTGTACATCCACTAAAATTTGCTTTTATAGGAATTCTCCTCTATTTTATATGCATAATCTGTCACAACATTATGACCTTGTTTTCTAAAACTCTAAAAGATACAGACAGTTCTGTGCTGTTTTGTCTAGGGATTTCACTTATTTTACATGATATGCTTCCAGTTCTTTCATTTTATTAATATAAAAATCTATGCCCATGAATTAAAAGATGCCCTTCATTATGATCCCCCAAAATAAAAGGAGCTGCAAGGTCTTGGGCTGGTTTCCACATAGTCTATACATTAACATTTTTATTTATTTCCTTAATGTGAATTTTTTCAGTAACAAAAGTCAAATAATACCATGCAATAAAAGTATGACTATATACAGTAGTATTATGTGTGAGTACATGCTTTATAACACCTATTTACATATATCACACAGATACATGTTGTGTAAAAAAGTAATAATTATGATATTAAGGAAATAAGGGGCTGAATTATCCGCTGTAATAAACTGATAAATGTTCTTTTGATGTCATACTTGCCTTCAGTGGACATGCACTAGTCTACATCAGCAGATAATTTCCCTTAAATATGAGTTTCAGGATGAATTGTTTGGTGTTTCTATTTGCTATGCAATTTTTTCTGGTAGAACTAGTTTAACCAGGTCTTTTCTAATAATCATTGATGCATCATATCATCTCAGACATGCTTGACATTAATAAGGAATGAGGTGCTTTGCTTGTTTGAATGGACTCTGTAGGCTCTGTTCCCCCACACCTATAGCTGAGTAACTCCCATTAATGTCAGCTGGCAGTTTTATTCCTTTTCAATGAAGAATAGGGCCCTATGTATCTACTCTTGTCTTCAGTTCTAGATAAAAAGTTGGTAGTGACATAGAAAGTGGATGAGGAGTGACTCTGAAGGTACAAATATTTCTGATTTTACAAAGAAAGAAAGAAATGATTATAAATGTAGGATACATTAATACCACACATTTCTGAAAATAAAGCTGCAAATAATTCCTGCAGACTTGCATTAATCCAAACTAGAAATTAGGCAAGGTTTCCCTCCTCTTAGTCATGTGAAAGAGAGAG
Source organism: Gavialis gangeticus (assembly GCF_001723915.1). Taxonomy (NCBI): domain Eukaryota; kingdom Metazoa; phylum Chordata; order Crocodylia; family Gavialidae; genus Gavialis; species Gavialis gangeticus. The sequence continues at coordinate 13,858,802 of NW_017729028.1, forward strand.
AAAAAGATAAAGACTATACCTGTGATATATTTATGATTCTAATATAATAAAAGGTTTAGTCTGTCTGTCTGTCTGTGTGTCTGTCTGTGTGTTTGCCTGTCCATAACACTTTTGGGCAACTGTGTGTGTGCTGCCGAGAGGGCGGGCAGCAATTGATTGCGCGGCCTGAGCTATGCGAGCCCAAGTTTGAGCTGCTGCCAGGGAGGTTTGTGGAAGTGGCAAACACACCCTGGATACCTGAGCATCAGGGCTTCCTCACACCTCCCTGTCTGAGGACAAAGGGACAGATCACAGTGGCGGCATCTCCCAGCTGCCCTACCCTGACAACTTCCCTAAACAGCTAGCAGGGACGGGGAGATAGCAGGCAGGGAGGAAGGGAAGCAGACACAGGCCAGGTGGATGCAGAGTGAAGGGAAGCAGGTAGAGCGGGGCCAGACCTGAAGCATCCAGGGAGGAATGGAGTGGGGCTAGATTCAGACCAGTGAGGGATGGAGTGGGGCTGCAGTGGTGGGATAGAGTGGGG
>NW_017729028.1:13859652-13863384 GCF_001723915.1 Gavialis gangeticus
CTGGACCTGGACCTGGACCAGCATGGGGCGTAAAGCAAGCCCAGACCTGGAGTGGCATGGGGGGCATGGGGCCAGATGTGGGGCTTCATCCCTGCCCACCCGTTGTCATTCTTGATCGACAGTTTGGTAGTTATTACAATAATGCCCTACTGCAAGGAATCTCCAGTATAAAAAAGTCAAGGATAAGCCAAGGCACAGAAAATATAATTCTGGAAAGGGTAGCTATGAAAAACTCCTGGTATGGAGAAGGTAAGAAGGCTTCCTAAAAGTGATGGATGTTAAGGAAAAATTAAAAGTAAAAAAAAAGTTTATTTTTCCCTTCTCCAGACAATGAGGTTTTCCATTACTTTTCTTTTTCAACTCTTCATCATGGGAAAGCATTAAGCGAAAATTCCTGGGAATGAATCCCTTAGAATTTTGCCCTTAGGGTAAATGGGGAGGGGGCAAGTTTCAGAAACTTCTCACCCAGAGAGAGTTTGTATTCATATCTCCTACTTCTTAGCAAAACACTGCAACCACCAGGCCTTAGGACAGATTACTCAAAATACCCTCCAGGCCTCTAAGGTAGCTGATTGGGCTGCTGGGAGTAGAAGATATAATGTAGGTTAGGAGGAAGATAAAAGCCTCTTCAAAGGCTTTATTCAAATAATTTTGTTTCTTTAATACCTGCATGCGTAGATGCCTGCCTAAACCTAAGCTAATGTGTATTAAATTTAGGCACACTTAAATGCACGTGCAGACATGCCCATTATTGCCCTCTTCAGGATCTTGTTCTCATGTAAGGGCAAGCACTTGAAAGTTAGTAAATAACAGATTTAATGTTACTTGTGTAGCCTTAACTTTGTCACTTTTCATGCATGCTTTATAATGCAGTCTAAAAGGCAGGAACAAAATCCTATGTTTTACCACATAATCCCTGACTCGGTGCACTTGAATGGATGGGTCTCACTTAAGAAGCAACTATTTAATATTTTATTTTCTCTTCATAGTTCAATGTATGGTTCAATGCCCTAATGACTGCATGCTATGTAAACCTTGTCCTAACTACCTATTGAGCTTCTGGAAAGCCCTCATCATTATACTATCTGGGATGTCTCCTCTCAGGAACTCCACTGCTTCTTTACAGAACTATGTTATTCAGAGTGCCATCATACTTCAGAAGTGCCATTTTGCTGCAGGGACTGCAGCCAGAAAGTGCAGGCAGAGGGGGGGAAGAGAAGGGTGAGGCACCCCCCACTCCATTCTGGCACCCCTCTGCTCTTAGGCAGTACCTGGGAGCTTAGTCTGGTCACCCATCCTTACTCAACTGCCACTGGGTTTCACAGATATTTGCTAAACATAGAAAAATGATGACACTCAGGAATTCTGGGTTCCTAAAATGTCTCTGAGGACTATGATTCTGGGGTTTCAAAGACTCATCTTCCTCTTTTTTACTCCAGTCCTACCCCCCACCATTTCTTCTCCATCACATTCTTTCTCCCCCAACCCTCATTCTTCCTTCCTGTCCCAGTCAATCTCATATTTCTTTCACTTGGTTTATCACCCCAGTACCATTTTTTTAAGAGCTGACTAATTAGCTCCTCAGTAAAGTGTCACTGTCTGCATGTGCTCCCCATTAGGGTGTAGTAAAAAAATTATGTCCACTGTAGGATAGTGCTGTCCAGGGCAAGTACTATTCTACAGCAGAGTAGTTGCAAGTAATGAAGTGCACACACAGATTGTGATGGGACTGGCTGGGGGATGAGAATGCTTCAGTGCAGGGGCTGCCTGCTGGCTAGCCCTGCACTGTAGCACCCTTGCGTCCCAAAAAGCCCTTCCACAGCACATTGAGCTGGGTCAGAGCAGCCCCAAGTGTCAGGCTGACCTCCAGGACCCCCTGCCAGCTGAGGCTGCTCCATCCTAGCTGAACATGCTGTGGTCCCAGGTGCATGTGGAAATGCTCAACCCGGGAGCAATAAAATCCAGTATGAACTGCACTGGGGTTTATTGTTACATACTAATTGCATGTGTAGATACACCCACTGGTAAGTAGGAAATGCTTCATAGGGAAAGTATATTAATAGGGTATGTAATCTATCTATCTATCTATCTATCTATCTATCTATCTATCACAGAGTTCCTTGCAACAACCAACATTGGTTTAAGAATGTCAGAGAACATCCTGAACTGTTCTTTTTAACAGTTCCCAATGGACATGTCCTCCATGAATTTGTCTAGTCCTTTGTGTAGACCTGGTTACATCATCTGCCTCCACAACCTCCTGTAGCAATGAGTTCCACCAGTTACCCATGGTGTAGGTAGTTTAAATACAGTTACATTTGCAGCACACTGGGATCCTTTGAGAAGAAAAATACCACATAATTGTAAACTATTATTTTTGTCAAATACATTGATGCATTCTAAATGCTTGGCATTAAAAATTCAAAAGACTTTTTTCCTGGCACTGTCTTTAAGAACAAAGCAGTGTATGGATCAAAAATAAAAGGATATACTAAATGCATTTAAAGAGTACTTACTATTACATGTTGATAACGTGCTGTAATCAAACAAAGGAAATAAAGAAAAAAAGGAGTAATTATGCAGTCTAAACTGTGTTTCAAAACTAATCTGTTGCAAATAGTTCCAAGTTTGCTTGAATTGTGAGAATTTATACAATTTTTTTATAAATTCTCACAATTTTTATTTTCAAGTGGAATTTTTGGTTATTCTACCCCCTTTCCCATTTAGGTCTCTACTGGTATAGACTGGGAGCCCCCACTGAGTTCTGTCAAAAGCAAAGAATGCTAAAGCCCAGTCTGGTTACAGTTTGCAGGTGTAATGTTCTTTCTGGTATACACTTGATCTGAGCCTTCACGAGGCCAAGAAGTGATTATTATGGCTCCTGTATTTCCCATTGGGAGTATGCCAGGTATGGCAGATTGCCAATTTACTTCTGGTGAAGCTTGTGATGTTTCTTCTGTATCTGAATATACTATGAAAATAGTTGAGCTTTAAAAAAGACAGTAAAAATGATAACACTATATGCACTGTTGTTTTGTAATCAGGAAAATCTGCTTAACTCAGATATGTATATTTTGCCATCCGTTTCTCTGGAAATATGTGGTCATTGAGGAAGTTGTTTAGGTGACACATGAAATGGAGAACATCCTTCACTCTGTTTCCTTTTAGACATTCACAAGTAAATTGCTCACTTATACAAAAGAAAAGAGTTCTCTAATCTGTGATTTTTATCTAGTGTCAGTTTTACTCGGAAGTCTTTGCATTATCACATGCTGAAGCAGAAATTTCAAAGAAATGCTGGCTGCTTATAATGGAAAAAAAGTACTTTCCCCCCTATATTTTGAAACATTTTTAGAAATAAAAGCTAAGCTCTTCATAATCCTAAGCAGGCAGGGTTGTGCATCCAGCTACCATGGCTGCGTATGCAACTGGTGGAATAGTGCAAGGAAATTATGCATGCATGCAGCTTAGAAGCTTTGGGCTCTAAAAATATTGCTTTGACATTATAGCAATCTTTACTATCTACTTTATTTTCTCTTTCTGTGGATAGCACCATTCTCTAAATAGTCTACTGAATGGTGTAACCCAGGAGTTGTCAACCAAGGGTATGCGTATCCCTAGGGGTACTTGAGAAGGCCCTAGGGGTATGGGCGACCAGGGACAGAGTGGCACCATGCACCATCCCATGTAGGCATTGCCCATCCAGCCAGATGTGGGGGGGGGGGGGGGGGA
>NW_017729028.1:13863632-13865043 GCF_001723915.1 Gavialis gangeticus
ACCACCCCTCCCCCCCGGCCCTGCTTGACTTCCTGCTGCTGGGGTACGTTGATGTTTGCTGCATAATCTGTGCAGAAAGACAGCACTGATAAGTTAAATCCTTCGCTGACTTCTTATTATTTGCAATCTGGTAAAATTATACTTCTGAAAAGCATCTAACTGCAAAGGCAAAATCTGTCTGGATTTGTTAGGTTTCTGGGAACTAAGTGAAGCACACCGTGCAAAGGGTCATAAATTAGATTATTGCAACTACAAAATAAAGTATGTTAGAGTGAAGCATGGTACATTTTTGTGTTCCTTGCATGGTTCTTACATTGGGTGACACTTTGCTTCTATTATGAACTCTTGTAGGCTGTAATCAAGAAGAGTATCATGAAGTACTTGAGGAGACTGAAATGTACATTTATGCTAGGCAACAGCTGGATACAAAGTTGTTTTTTTATTGTACATAAGAATAAACAATCTTCCAATTATCTACTTGAGCAAGGCTCTTCATGGGAAGGTGAATGCAGCAGAAGCACAGCTTGCTCTTCAGTCTTGAAGCCCTTAAAATACAAGCCTGTATTTCAGGAAGTAGTCCTATGGGCAAAGATTACAACATTGATTTCATGGATTGAGAAATGCGTAGTGGGTGCGTCTACATGAGAAATTTCACTGCACAGTACACTTACCTACTGTACAGTAAAGCATCACCACCTACATGCATACATTTGCTGTACAGTAAATTAGTCTACTGCAGTTAGTCACTACATATAAATACAAGTACTAAACTAACTGTGCAGTAGATATTGCAGGGGAAATCTCCCCACAGCCCAGAGCTAGATGGGACCTGCCCCAGAAGTGGAACAGTTCCTGGCCAGCCCCAGTTTGGGTGAGGAAATCCTCATGCAGGCTGGAGCTGGCTAATACCTTGTCCAGAATGGAGACAGTTTCTGGCCAACCCTGGACTGCATGGAGAAGCCCCACTAGACACAGAGCTTGTCCCCATATGCACAAGGTGGGAGAGTCCTGCAACAGTAGCTGTCTCCTGTCCCCATGCACATCAGGCACCTCCTGATGTATATGGGGCAGGGAGACAGCTGCTGCTGCAGCTGGCAGAGCTCTCCTGGACCTGTGCAACTGGGGACAAGCCCCATGCTCTCTGCTAACCCCCGGGCTATCACCCAGGGGGAGTCTGGAGCTCCCTCTGGCTTCTGCTGGGGCTAGAGTAGGGTTGAAGCAGCCTTGTACCAGGCTGCTCCTGATAAGGGCAGATTTACTGCCAGGAGCTACTTACTGCACAATATTTTACTGTGCAGTAAGCCTTTATAGGATTAATTGCACGTGTAGACTTGCCCAGTGAAAACCTACTTGTAACCAACATACAGAAAATGTCCAAAACTCAAAGCTAGAACTTAAAGAAATGAGTATG
>NW_017729028.1:13870043-13877014 GCF_001723915.1 Gavialis gangeticus
AACTGGGGACAAGCCCCATGCTCTCTGCTAACCCCCGGGCTATCACCCAGGGGGAGTCTGGAGCTCCCTCTGGCTTCTGCTGGGGCTAGAGTAGGGTTGAAGCAGCCTTGTACCAGGCTGCTCCTGATAAGGGCAGATTTACTGCCAGGAGCTACTTACTGCACAATATTTTACTGTGCAGTAAGCCTTTATAGGATTAATTGCACGTGTAGACTTGCCCAGTGAAAACCTACTTGTAACCAACATACAGAAAATGTCCAAAACTCAAAGCTAGAACTTAAAGAAATGAGTATGTGAAGCAGATGTCAGCAACGAGTATAGAGGTGCTTAGCTTAGGTCAATGCGTACTGTTACATTATGTCAGAAGAGTTATGCCCATTTGCACTGGCTGAAATTCGGACCAGGAACAGCAGGTATGGTGGTGGAAGGAAATATGTTCGGGAAACAGTTTCAGAAAATTCTGAGTTTTAATAAAAAAGATAATCCTGGTGAAAACTCATCCCCAGATACAATTATTTTATGGCCAGTGTTTGATTTCCTGAATAATCTGTTCCCTGCTAGGACAAAAACTATTTTTTTTCTTTGTCTATAGTTCCTTCCCAGTAAGTCCTTCAGTTGGGCATGTTCCTGTTTTCTCTAATAACAAAAAAATGGAACTGGAACTGGATCCCCAAGACATATGTAAGATATTCAACCACATGTGCAAAACTGTGTCATTTAAAGTTGCTCTTGGAAATAGGATGTTATTTTTTAGAAATATGTGAATTTTGCATATAGTTCTATTTTTGTAACATTTTACTATCACGTATTCGTTGGAAAGTAGAGCTGAAAGTGATCTCATGAGGTCAGTTACTGCAGCTCCCTGCTCAGGGCAGGATCATTTGTGACTATACCATCTCAGCCAAGTGTCTGTATAACCTGATCTTGAAAATTTCCAGTGATCTCCAACATCTTCATAATTGCCCTTCAGGTATTTGAACACAGTTTTCAAATCCCCCCTCAGTCTTCTGTTCTCCAGATTAAATATCCCTAGTGCTATCAGCCATTGAGGAAAAATCATGTTTTCCAGGGCTATAATAATTGTTGTTGCTCTCCACTGGACTTGTTCTAATCTGTCAATATTGTTCTTGAAGTAGAGCCCAAAACTGGACATAGTATTTCAGGTGAGGCCTCACCATTGCCAAATATAGCACAAGGATCACTTTATTTGAAAGAGACACTCCTGTAAGTAGAGCACAGTATGTTGTGTGCATGTCACAGTATTAAACACCATCCAAAGCATTAATGAAGTTGAACAATACTGACCAAAGCCAGACCCCTGGGGAAGCCCACTAGATACTTCTTCTAAACTAGACATTGAGCCATTGATATCTGCTTATTGAGCATGATGATTCAACCAATTCTATATCGACCTTATAGTACTTTCCTCTAATCTGTAGAGGTGACATATTTTATTAGACCACCTAAATATTTGCAAAAAAAGTTTGTCTTTGCAAACATTAAATACTTCAGTCTTCTCTGCATCATCTATAACTAGATTGCCTTTTGCATTCCAAAAGAGACCTTCAATGTCATTGTGTTGCCCTGAGGGGTCAGGCCAATGCTCAGGATCTCAATATTGCACTGTTAGACAGGAAGGTGTGGTGTACAATTGCACATGCACACATTAAAAAAAATCAATTAAGCACACATACATTCACTAGGTGCACACACCCCCACTAGACATACACACTCATACTAGCAACTCAGATACACACATGTTCAAAATAACTAGTCTAGGTTCATGCACACTAATCACCAGTTTAAGCCCATACATGCTACACACATCAAATTTAGACAGAGTCAGTTACCAACTACCAATCCCTGCACATCCAATACATATACATGGATTACTAATTCAGATACCACACACACACACTGATATCTATATATGTATGCACCCATCAGGCCGCGATCATTCGGTCCCGCACTGCTCAGCTCTGGATACGTAGGGCAGTTCTTCGCTCCGTCCCTCCGGTCTCAAGACGTCGATGCCTCTCCCTGGGCAGTCTTATCCCCAATCCTGCCTGCCATGACTTTGATGACTCTCTCAGTGGTGGGGTCCAACCCCTAGGGTTTGTCTATCCAAGGCCTTAGAGCAACAGTCTTCTGCGAGGCTCCAACCTCCCCTGTACCTCGCCCTGACCCAGCCACGATGGAGTGCCGATGTTCTTTTGCAGCCTGCCCTCCCTTTTGGGGTATCCTAGATTTTCCTTCTCCAGGGACCTACCCCAGCTCTCTCCAGAATCTTGAGCTACCCATTATGGGCCTGCCTGCCTGTCTTGGTTCTATATTTTGGCAGAAACTTCCTTCTTGCCAGGCGAGCCCTCAGCCTTCTGTTGCCCCCTGTACTGTTTTTCCAAAATGGAACCAACAACAAAAAGGAAACTAATAACCAAAACTATCTACAACACCCATGACCTTCTAATTACTACCATCAGGCAGCTGGGTAATAACGTGCCCTAAATTGCCCAGCCCCACAACAGGTTATCCCCTTTGTGCCATCTTCTTCCCCCTTTTTATCACACTAGTGCTAAATACATTAAACAGACCCTTGACATCCCTTCCAGCTCAGAATATCAGCTCTTCTCAGAAGGGTCACCTTGGGTCCTCGATTCTATTTTTTTGCAGCCTCAGTTGCTGTCATGACCGTCCACCTCCCACTTAGGAAGATCCCTGGGCTAGGCTACGCTTTTGCGGGTCCCTCTTGACTCGGTACCTTGCATCCCTTAGAACCCTCTTCTTCTTCAGGGTTCTCCCCTCCCCCCAGGGTACCTCACTCACTTGTCTGGTCTCTGAAGCCTCTTCCCGGGGTCCTATGTTGAGCTGCAGCCTGACCACCTCTTTCTCCCCTGGTCTGTCAATGGTGTCTTTCTCTTGATGACCTCTGGGGTAGCCTCCTGCCTCGTGGGAGGCGTTCTTGCTCTCCCCCTTCTCCAAGAGGGGTCCTGGGGGTACTTTCCCCATGCTCCTTCCTAGCCTCCTCTCTCCTTCTGCCTCACGGGACACACCTTTTATTCCCCCATGCTGGCTCTCCCCCCTCCTCTCTCCAGCTGGCCGCACTTTCAAAAAGATGTGACTAAGAAGCCGCGCAGGTCCCACCGCCGCTTCCGGTCCCACCATGGTTCCTGCTGCAGGTAAGGACTTTTTATTTGTTTTCCCTTTCATTGCATCTCCCCTGGGGTGTGCCAGCCCCCAGGGGCCCTCCTTAACCCTTCAGGGTCCACCTCTTATGTTTTCCCCTTGACAATGTATATATATGTGTATTCACTTATTCACACACATACCACCCACCTACACATACACACAGGTGGTTTGTAAGTTGGGTGGTGTGATGTGTATGTATGTATGTATGTGCTTGGTGTACTTGGGATACCTGGGGAAAGCTTAAGGTAAGAAAGCAGAAGTGTAGGGAGTGAAAGTTGCTGGGAGTGAAAGTTACCAGGACTGGGATTAGAACTGGTAGACTAGAGGGGCCTGGACTGGAGAACTGAGGCTCGGGGATAATTTTAGGTTAATTGAACTTAATTGATTAAAACACAGTGCCCAAAGTCTGCAGAACAGGGGACCGATGCTGGCACAGAGGCTGGAACTGGAGCCAGAGCTACGGGGGAGCTGAAAAAGTAGGTGGGGAGAAGGAAAATGGGACTAATGGAAAGTGTGGGTGTTAAAGAGGGGCTCTGGGTGTGGGGAGCCAGAGGATGGCTCAAGGGAAGCTAGAGAAGTTGCAGGGAGCAGCAATAGGTGCTGGGAGCTGGAGAAAGGCTCCAGCTGCTGGAGAAAACTGCAGTACAGCCATGAGGAGGTGGGAAACTGTGGGGGTGGGGGAAGACTACAGAAGATGTGGGGGAAGCCTAAAAACAGAGAGATGGACAGCAGAAAATCACGGGGAAAGTGGCAGGAGAGACTGAAAGGCAGCAGGGAAGTGGGAAAGCAGAAAAAAGCAGCAGAAAGTCACAGAAAAAAGGCAGTCGATGGCACGGGAGGCTGAAAGGCATCAGGAACAGCAGGAAAGCAAGGAGAGGCTGAGAGGTGGCAGAAAAGGGGAGATGGAATTGGGAGGAGATCAGGAAACTAGTGGGGGAGGGGCTGGAGCTCAGAGAGAGAGAGAGAGAGAGAGAGAATGAAGTTGGAATTTAAGATAGGGAAAGGACTGGGATTCAGTAAAACATGACCCAACTCGGGTTTGCAAATGACAGTGGTTTTATTGAACAAGGGAGATAGTGACACATTGTCTTATTGGTTCCCTTGCACATGCACGCACACACACACACACATGCACACACACACACACAAAATGGCAGCAGAGGTTAGAGAGGCTTGGTGTAGGGGCTGAAGTCCACTGAAGTCCAGGAGGAGAAAGAGAGAGAGAGAGAGAGTCCAAATTGTAGGAGGAGGTTTGCATGTAATATCTACCTATCCCAGGCTGAAAGTTGATCCTCAATGGCCAGTTGGGGTCTCCTTCAGCTTGGTGTTGTCCAGAGGGGGGTCACCGGCAGGGCCTCTGGGGTGGATAGGTGACATGAAGCTGGTCTGGTCCGGATGGAAATGGTGTTCCCACTAGGTGTGCCTTCACTGCCCCTTTTTATAGGGGTAGACCTTGTGTGACCCTAGTGACAGGCATGCCCAGGCAAGGGTCAGCCCCAGACATGCTGAGCATGTGTGCTTCATGCAGGGATGTGCAGTTTCAGGTATCTGTAATGGTGGGGTACAAGGGTCAAGTTGCTGGTTCTGCAGGGTCTTTTGTCTTTCAAATGCTGGGTTCTTGTCTCTGTTCCTGGGTGAGGTCCATGGTTCCTGGATGAATCAATGCAAGATGATGGCTCAGTCATTATAGACCATTCAGTAGAGCCCTGCTACCATTATATTTTAATCATTCCCAATCATTCTCATTCATCCAGGAACCAATTTACATGGGAGGGGTACGTGACTCATAGAATTGCAACATGGTATTCCCAGGCAGAGGACACAAGATGGAGGCTTGACATATACAATGGAAACTTGATATGGCTTTGGTTCACTTACAAACACAGGCCTAAACCATACAATATCTATATGAAACAATAAAAATCAATACAAAAATGATAATAATACAATATACAACAGTAAAAATAGATACAAACCTAATAATAATACAATATAAAACAGTGGATATCCAAAACCAAAAATTTGCCACCAAAATAAAAATGTAAAAGCTTATTCTAAGTCTGAGCTCACTTAAGCTTGTCTGCAGGGAATAGAGAGGGAGAGAAAGAAAAGACAGAAATAATTGGGGAAGGGAAGGGAATGCATATCTATCATCTATATATATATATATATATAATTTTTGGTTATTTTTGGTTTTGGATAACCACTGTTTTATATTGTATTATATATATATATATATTAAAAATGAAAAACTGGGGATTTTGCTACAGTTGGGTTTCTTCTTATTTTTGACATACTTGTGGAATCCCTTTTTTGGGGGCCTTGTACGTGCCTAGCTAGTTGCATCTCTAATAATTCCTTGCCTTCTTGATTTTCTCTCTGTATGCCTACATGATGCTCTTACACTCTTCCCTAGTAATATGAACACATTTCCACATCTTGTAGGATTCCTTTTTGAATGTCAGCTCATTGAAGAGATTCTTGTATAGCCAGGCTGGTCTCCTGTACCACTTTCCATTTTTCTATCATATTGGGATAGCTTGCTCCTACACCTTTATTATATCTGCCTTAAAAGTTTAGCCATCTCTCCTGGGCTTCTTTTCCTCTCAGACTTAGCTCCTGGGGAGTCCTGCTAACCAGTTGCTTTGTTAAAGTTTGAGTTTGTTAAAGTCTGATTTTCTTAAGTCCAGTATCTGACTTCTGCTGCTCCCCTTTCTTCCTCCCTTTAGGCTCTTAAACTCTTATAATTTTGTGGTCACTCTCACCCAAGTTTCTTTACCCCTTCACATTACCAACCAATTCTTCTCTGTTTGTGCCTCCCTGCCTCACCCCCCACTTACCTCTCTACCACCTGAACCAAAAAATTATCCAGCACAGTCCAAGAATTTGCTGGAATTGTTCCAGATTACTTGTGGCTTTGACTAGATAATAGCAAGGGTAAGCAACATCTGCAGTTATTTGCTCTTGATAGGAATTTGCTTCTCTAGAATGACTGCAAATTATCATTATTTCTTGAATGTCATAGAACATTTGAAAAACTAAGTTAATGAAAGAAACACATCACACTGTTTCATCACTAGAATTTACCAAACTATCCTTTTAGTTTGTGATCTCTCTTATGATTCTGTGTAGTTCAATATAAAATGCCTTACTCCACTGAAATATTGTTTTCAAAATTTACTGTGTAACCTTTTATGAAAGTTTGCCAGAAACACTGATTTCCATTCCCTACTAATGGAAAAAATGGAAATGCAACTCCTTAGTATACACAATATAAATTTTGCGTATTTTCAACGTTCAATTCAAAGGCCAACTGCTTCCTTAAAAAGAGAATAACATACTTGTATTTCTGTACGAGAGGTAGTTACCTGTGTTTGTCCATTCATAGCATCTGACAAATTAGGCTATTGCCTATGAAAACTTATGCTTCTCTGAACAAGTTAGTCTGCAAGTTGTCACCCTGCTCTATCTTCTGTCTATGTGACTATGTGTGATTGAAATAATGCAAGAAATTTAATGATTTTTTTCAAACAGTAAAAAAAGTTGTGGGAAAAAATAAAGATAGATTAATTTTGAAATATTAAATACTGTGTTCTTTAATGTGAAGAAGCCATATTGGATCTGGTGTTAGCCTCTGGGGATGACCTGGTGGGGGAGGTGCTAGTACAAGGGAGGCTAGGGGGCAATGATCATGAAATGATACAGTTTGCTATTCAGAGAAAGGTGGAGAGGGTAACGAGCACACAGCAAATGCTTGACTTTAGGAAAGCCAACTTTGATGTGCT
>NW_017729028.1:13877025-13885805 GCF_001723915.1 Gavialis gangeticus
ATCTGTCTAGGTCTCTTCCAACTCATTGATTCTATGATTCTATGTGAGTGAGTATGTATATGGCAAGACTGAGTTAGTTGTCACAGAGAATGATAATTGAACAATTATTCATCCTTTATATTAAACATGGGATGTGAAAGCAAGTGCTTTGAGAAAAAAATCCTTATTTTATTGACTCATTCTCCTACACTAAATAGAACTTTATTGAAACTTGCAGATCTATATTTATTCTCACAACAAAATTAGAGTTTTTGAAGTCTAAAAATATTTTGTCTCATTTTAGTAAAGAACCTCCTTGCATTCCAAATGTAAAAATATGAAGTAGAGAAGACTCAGTGCTAGAGAATTAAATTATTTTCTGAGCTCTGTAAATTCTTATTAGTGTTCCCATCTTGATCCATGTCCTTGATATATCATTAATGACATCAGAATGACTTCAGTAGGTTACCCATGTCCCTCAAAGGGTCTTCAAAGCATCTTTAATTGTTGATCTTGAAGTCATCTGGTTATTCAAGATAGAACTATGTTTCTGCTCTAGACAAATGGATAGTAGCAGAGCTCATTGAAACTCCCTGAACTGATGAAAAAAATTTTATTTTACGAAGAAAAAAGCTATTGTCCTTGCAAACTATTTGAGTATAAATAGTTGCTTTGTCATAAGAGTCCAGACCTATGGGTAGTATAATACCATTTAAATAGTTTGACTTGAATGTCTACACTGTCTAAAGAACTTAGGTTTTGAAAATGGCACCAACAAAAATACCTAGAAACAAACTGTTTATCCACAGTAACAAATGCAATTTTAAATGTGTCTTGGGCAGTCAGTCATGCAATTAAAGTCATGATGGGATCTGATGCACAGTCTCCACAATTGCACTCTTGCCATGCCACACGTGCATCCTAATCCCAGGCCTTCCCCTACATCAGCAAGTGGCAAGCTTCCACAGCTGGAACCCTGCTCAGCAGATCCAGGTTCCCAGCTTCAGGGGTGCACCATACTCTCCTGCAGCTGGGAGCCCAAATCAGCTGATGGCTCCCAGCTATGGGGCCACATAGTACGCCTTCAAGACTGGGAGCTTGGATCAACTGACAGGGCTCCCTGTGGAGCCTTTGACTCCAGCTAGATCCTGAAGGTTGGGAGCCCCAATCTGCTTGTGCTCCCAGATGGGGAGGCATGTCAAAGTCAGGGGCTCCAATGCACTCCTGGAGCTTGGAGTAACAGCTGACCGTGGCTTCTTATCTTGGGAACATATTGGAGTGCTTGACTCCTATGGGTCTCTGAAGCTGGAAGCAGCAATAAGTTGCTTGGAACTCAGCCTCCAGACTCCATGGGAATCAAGGGCTCCCATGCACTCTGGAGGGTGGGAGTCCCAGTTAGCCTGGCCAGATATTCAGTTAATGGTATGACAGTAACCAGTTATTACACATTTTTTGTGTAATAATTTTGTGCCTTATTCCTTATTTTATAGCTACATCGATTGCATTAATCTGTGTCCAGGTACCTACTTGGATGTGATGAACTGGTTAATCACATCCAAGTATAATGTGCCAGGGGCCATGGACACACAAAATGGGTACTTAATATGTTCATATTCTGTTAAAAAGTACATATATGGAAACATTTTTGTAAGGGAGTCATGGAACAGACCTAAGTACATTGAAAAGTATAAGCAAATGATCCCAGAAAGAAAGAAGGGAGGACTGAGGGAGAAGGGGAATGTCACAGGGTACTATCTCCAGAGGTGGCCATAAAGCACCTGGAAACCAAAAAAAAATATTTTCACCCTGGTTTATGGGCAGTCCACCCTGCTCACCTATGATACCTTGATGCTAATTATTAAAACATGCAAGGCTGCCCTGGTCTTATTTTAATGACCACTAGGTGTTCGTGATCCAACACTGTAGGCTAATTGTGAGGCCCCATTCTGCCCCTATACCATGCCTGAAGCCTTGCAGATGTCATCCTCCTTGCTGTTCTTTCTTTATATATACAGTCCTCTCTGGGCCTCAGACCCCTCAGTCTCTCCTTTGGCCCCTCTCTGGGCTGTTAGACCCCTTAGTCTCTCACTCAGACCCTCTCTGGCCCCTTGTTATCATTCAGGTCCCACTTTCTCCCAAACCATCACTGGGCCTCTGGACTGTTCTGGTCCCATTCTTTCCCTTTCTTTTTTGTTAGAGTGTGGTCCCTTAGCCTTTCCCCTACCCAGGGTGACCTATAAGGCAGTGTGAACTGAGGCTTTCATGTGCCCATATTCTCCTTTCCCTGGGGTGGCAATGTGTGGCATTTTCTGGAGGCTGCCCAACCACAGGCAGTCTCACCATGCTGACCAGCCCCAGTAAGGTGCAGTTTCAGGTCTTATCTAGGACCAATCTCTTGGCCATTCTGCTCTATCTTGGCCCCTTCTGGGTGCCTCCATGATGCCACAAACTCCTCCTCGGCTGCACCCAGCTTCATCTCCCCTCCAGACCCCCTGGTCCCAGTTCTCTCTCTCTTAGACACCTTTCCTAGAACCTTCAGCCTCAGAATGGCTCTGCATCATCCATCTTCATCCTAGGCCACATGTCCTTTGACGCCTTCTTCTCTGGCTGTGGCCATACATGGATCTTTGGCCTACCCTAGACCCTGACCCTTCCCAAGCCACTGATATCTCTGGGCTCCCTTGGCTCTGGAAGTCTCTGGAAGTGGTCTCGCCTGCACTTTTGGCCTACCCTAGACTCTGGCCCTACCAGGGCCAGTGAGATTCCATAGGTCGGTCCTTCAGCTATCAGCCCTCTCTCCTCCCTGGATCCACCATCTTGGTCCCCTTAATAGGTGTTTCACACTTATCCCCTCTCTCTCTGGGCTAACTCAGATTCCTCAATAGGGTCTACACATACAACCCCTCTCTCTGGGTTCTCTCAAACCCCTCAATAGGTCCCCTACTCTCAGCCCCACTCTTCTGGGCTTTGGAATCCACACTGGAACCTCCCCCACTCCTACAGATCCTTCCCAAACCTCCAGACAGCACTAGGTATTATTCTTCAAGCTGAGCCTTTGGAGTTGCCACCATCCTGTTGAGACAGTGTTCTCTCAGCAGGCTCCACAATGTTACTGCCAGCTCAACTCAGGGCCTTGGCTGATATATTCTCTAAACCCATCCCTTCACCTGGGTCAGATGACTTCTATAATCAGCCCTAGCCACCACCTGCAGGCTCCCTGGGTCAGGTGACCCTGTAATCAGCTGTGACCCCACCTGCAGGCTGCTATGTAGGCTGCTTTTCCCATTAAAGTAGCAGGCACCCTATGCAGCCTACCACAGGAAAAAAATGATGCATGATGCCATAGGCTAGATGTGTAGCAAGTTGCCCTCTAAAAGATCAAGAAGGATAAAGGAAACCCCAGAGGGTATAAGCATGGGAAAGGTGGAAGACACTGGTTTCTTCCCTAGTGCAATGGTTCTATACCTTTCTTAGACTCAAGTGACCCCTCCATAACTTCTGTGAATTCAGCAGTACCCCATTTTGAAAACTATTTATTAAAGTGCAGAGAGACTAGGTAGTGGGCACAGGGGAGCAGGTAAACTGAGAGAGCTTGAGCTTGCCCTTATCTTCTTATCTCCTCATACCTCCCTTATATCCTCAAACTACCTGCTACACCCTTCAAAGGATCTGGTTGTGAAACACTACTCTAATCATACTAATCATATAATTCTCTTTCTTTCTAATAGACCTTATTTTTAAGCTGTTCCTATTTTTAAGCTGTTCTTTAGGAAATCTGCATCGAATAGTCTGAGAAAAGAGATTGTGAAGGAAGTGTGTTTTCAAAATGATGTGGTCAGGATTCCAAATTAAAAATAATTGGGCCAAAGGTATTTTCTTCTGTAAGGCATATCACTGTCAGTGCTCAGTTTTCTATGCATCATTAGAATTAATGCCAAGGGTTTCCTAGCTAAAGGGTAAATTATATATGTTAGTGACCTGCAATGGCCATTTAGGAGGGATACACATTTAACCTATGTAGCCTTTTCAGGTGTGTACAGCTTGCCTTATCTGGCTGTCTACTAACTTGAGGCAAAAGTTCTGGTGTAATTGTAGCCCTAACAGATGCAGGTAAGACCAAGTCAAGAACTGACATTATCACACTTTTCTGCCTGTTCAGGAAAAAACTGAAGTTTCTGTGAAATTGCTTCGTTTTGCCAGTTATACTATTGTTAAATGTAACGTAAGTATCTTGCTGTCAGATTTTTGACAAAACTCCCCAGTGATTTAATTGAGGTAGGTGA
This sequence comes from Gavialis gangeticus, assembly GCF_001723915.1. Lineage (NCBI taxonomy): Eukaryota > Metazoa > Chordata > Crocodylia > Gavialidae > Gavialis > Gavialis gangeticus. Next base: position 13,881,288 of record NW_017729028.1, read on the forward strand.
TTCTCTAGAAACTATAGTTAAGTGTTGCCCATCACTAACTTAAACAAAAATGTCTTTTTTATACAATATTATACAAGCTTAACTGCTGTAATTTTCTATTAAGTCCTTCCCTAAAAACAGAGGGCAAATAAAGTAGTTTCTTAAACTTACTTTTGGGCACCAACTTTAATTATCTTTGGTAAAAAGAACAAACAAGCAAGCATACCAATGACAACAAACCATTAGTGCAGAGAAATACCAGGAAAAGAAAGCTGGTTCACTTAAATGTATCTAAACAGGGATTGCATTTCAAGGATATAGCATAATTGAAAAACAAAGGAAATCTATATAATTTCCTTCCCCTAAGAATAAATGAAGCATATTTGCTAATCAATGTCAATAATTGAAAACATCATATGTAACTGTGTTTACAGCCAAAGGCAATAGTTGCCCTAATAATAAAACTGCCCCACGGAAATTTAATTGCCTGAATTCTTCACAGAATAAAAATAGTCTCTTAGTCATGTTACAGCTGTGCTTTCTATGATTAAATGCTGCACACTGAATGTATGCCATTTGAATGGCAGCCTTAATGATAAAGTTTTATTTTAATTATTATTCTGAAGTAAATAGGAAGTTATATAAAATATACAGGAAAGACTATATGACCTAAAAATTCTTTTTTCAAATTTTATACCATGAATTTTGAACTATTATATCAGGATGCAGTATCTGAACTTTTAAAGAAGCTATCTTTTAATCTTGTATCCAAATAAAGGTTTAAAAAATGATTTAGAACCAAAATATATCATCAGTTATACTTGTGGCATCATTATGCTGCAAAGGCAACATCAAGATCTAACTGGGCAGAGTTGGGCCATTCATATCAGTGAAGATCCTCCTCCCCACCCTCTTAAATAGACAATTTATGTCCTGTTTAATGTAACTGCACATAATTGTGAAGCTCAGAAGGAAACTGTGAAATTAGTTTATCATTCAGATACCTAACAGCTACCCAGCTGCAAAATATTTTCAAGTCAAATTTCACAAAGGGTTTTAACCTTCAACATTTATATTTAATTACACAAATAAAAGCAGATGACATTAACACTTCAAAGCAGCAAAGATGATACATTTCCCATCATGTTGTCATAGCAAGATCTACAAACAGCATACCAGTACCCAAGGAACTGCTTTGCATTTACAGTAGTTCAAGCATGGTCTCATTTTAAGTACCATCTAGTCCTACTAGTGCTTCACATGCCCAAAATGTCATTAAAATACTATGACAAATGTATGTGATGGCCCAGGAAACTGCACAAAAGAGACTTAAGTACTTGGCTAGTTTCCTTCTCAGGTCACCCATTCATTTTTGAAAGACAAGCATGTTAGTATAGCTAATCCTCTTTTGTTTATGATACTGTATCAAAAAAGATATGATATGCAGTAGGATAGCAAATTTCACACAATAATACTGGGTCAAAACATTATGTAAAAACATTCCTTTTTACTGTACCTGGCTATAGTTATGGGTAGACTGAGACAGGATTAAGTCTGACTCTATCAGAACTGTTCCTCACCACAAAAATAAATCTTCCCAGCCACAGCCTATGGGTAGTGTTTGAAATATCCACAGAAGCACATTATTCCCATGCACTGCTTCATCTTTCCTTAGGTTCATATTATGATGTGATCCAAGAGCTTGAAAGGACCATCATGAAATCTGGATTCATTTTATTCTGAAGTTGCTGCATTAGAGATGTGCTGCTCAGTATTCTATAAGTTCTCAACCAATCCTAGAGTGAAGGGGGAGGAAGGAAGGCGGTAGTATCGGCTATATCCAAGGATGTGGGGTGGGGGGAGGGGGTATGAGCCTGATGGGCCCAAGCTTGAAGCAGAAGAGCCTATACCACTACTGGAGAGCAACACATCCTGAGTTCAATATCTTCGTTCTGAGGAAGAACATGTATTCAAACACCAGTGTACCTAATTTTCCCTAAAGGCTAACAACTGGTGCCTCTGTGCTTAGAGATGAGATGTGTATTGTCCTTCAGAGGTTCCTAAGTCTCACTGGGTACATCTACACATAAAATTAATGTAACATAATAAACTCTGGAACTGTTAGAGCCAGAGTTAACTGCTCCCAGGCACAGCATCTACATGTGCCCAGGACAGCAGTAGTTTGAGGCATCCCCAAGCTAGCAGCAAGCTCAGGTGGTCAGCCTCAGGCTCCACGTGGAAGCATCAGGCAGCACAGGAGCTGCCTAGGGCACAAGAGTGCTGAAGTGCAGAGGTATATGGTAGATTGACCCTAAACTTTAGCACCTTCACACCCCAGCCAGCCCCTGTCATCACCTACACATGAATTTTGTTGCACTTAACTACTCCACCATCAGATAGTACTGTTGCTAACAGTACTACCTGATGGCAGAGTTAACTAATTTATTGCACACTAATACTGGTGCATGTGTACATTGTGACACTTTATAGTGGAGCTAATTAGACAGCTCCATAGTTAAGCACACTCGTAGAATCACCCACTCTGTTTAGGAGTGCAACAAGCCAGATTTGCACCCTTGGCATTGGCAGTGTACTGGGCACCTCCTGATTGCTGATGGGGGTGTGTAGCAGCTTGCACCTTTCCTTGTTCCAGGTATGATTCTGTCTGTCATCCCTTCCCCTCAGGTGACCCTGCTAAACTTACCTGCAACATCTTGCTTTTCCTCAGTGTACAGAGTATGCAGTTGGCAGGGTTTATGGTTTACCAGGGACCCTGGTATGCCTCATTCTTGGCTTCAGGGGTGTTGATTGTAGCCATGTCGGTCTAAGGACATAGGCAGACAAGGTTCTTTGGGCAAATCTGATATATTTTATTAGACCAACTAAAATAGTTAGAAAAATTCTTCCTTGCAAGCTTTCAGGTACAAACACCCTTCTTCAGGCAGAGGGAGCACGTGCAGTTGTTTTTTGCTCTTCCTGGGTTGTATAGAAGCCAGAAGCCAGTATGCAAGAATGCAGATCAGTCAAAATGCAATGTGTGGCAGTGAGGGTTAGAGAGGGTGAGAGACAATGGGTGAGAAACAGGTTGGGGGGAGGAGGAAGAAAGCAAAGTGAAATGGTGATCTGTTGATAAAATGTAACCTGTTAATTGTAGAGAGGTTACCTGGGGTTTAAGATGTTAGGCAGGTTATAAAGTGCCATAAATCCAATATCTATATAGAGTCCATAATTTTTTGTATCTAGGAGGTTGATAAACTGAAGTCCGTAGGTTTATTTGCAGAAGGTGTTTTGTAAATTCTCTTTGAGGATTAGAACTGAGAGATTAGGGAGAGAGTGGTCATCTTGTGAGAAATGTGCCCCCACAGGTAACTGGATATTTCTTAGGGCTGTATGAAGCTTCAGTTTGTGATTCAATTTGGAGACGATTCGGCTTGATTCGGACGCCAAATCTCTGAATCCAAATCGAATCTCTTGAAGCTTAAAACTTTCCAAATTATTTCAGAGCCTCCAAATTGATTTAGAAAAGATTCAGAGAAGATTTGGAGATTTGGAGGTGGTGTTTCAGGGGAAACAGAAACTTACAAGAGGGAGGAGGGGGGAGCAGAGAGGGAAGCTGGCCAATGAGTGTGATTTCTTACTGAGTCCCTTTCCAATCACAGTATCTGGGGCAGTGTCTGGCTTTTTTGCAATACTTTTTAAAAATAAAGCTGTGTTTTCCCTGGAGGTGTGATCCGTCACTGTGCAGGGAAGCTTAGTACACCACACATTACACACACTCACACACATCACAGAAGTCATAGGAGAAGATATTATATATTGTTATTAGTTATTAATATTATTAGTTACAGTTAGTTTACATACAGACTAAAGACAACACAGAAAAAGAAGTCAGATAGAGATTCAGATTGAGATTAACACACACAATTCAGAGCTGAGAGTCCTAGAAGAAGAAGATGATACATTGTTTTAGGTACACAAGCCAAAACAGTACAGTAAAGAAACACAACACAGAAAAAGTCACACATTCACATTCCTAATTAATATATCACATCACAGAAGAAGACACCATATATATAGTTATTAATAATCAATAATCATCATACCAGAGTCCACTACACAACACAGAGTAAAGAAAGCACACAACAGAGAAGAAGAAAAAGAAGTTGCACATTCACATTCCTAATTTTCATAGATTTCATAGACATTTGTGCTGGAAGGGACCCCAGAGGATCATCGAGTCCAGCCCCCTGCCCCAGGGGCAGGAAGTCAGCAGGAATCATAGGATCCCAGCAAGATAAGCATCCAGATGTATCTTGAAGGTGTTCAAAGTGGGTGCTTGAACTGCCTCTAGTGACAGTCTGTTCAAAACCTTGGGGACTTGGATAGTGAAGAAGTTCTTTCTCATGTCCAGCCTGAACCAGTCACAGTGGAGTTTGTGACTGTTCAATCTTGTCATTCCTTGGGGGGCTCTGGTGAACAGTCATTCCCCCAGATCTGATGAGCACCCCGATAAACATATAGGTGGCCACCAGACCACCC
>NW_017729028.1:13886301-13886612 GCF_001723915.1 Gavialis gangeticus
CCCCCAAGTCCCTTTCACCTGTAGTGCTAACCAGCGTAGCACTACTGAGCCTATAAGCATGCTACAGATTTTTCCTCCCAAGGTGGAGAACCTTGCATTTTTCAGTGTTGAACACCATCAGGTTCTCATCTGCCCATTTCATGAGTCTGTCCAGAGCTGCCTGGATCACCCTCCTGTCTTCAGGTGTGGATGCTTTAACCCAAAGTTTGGTGTCATAGGTGAACTTGGCCAGTCCAGTCCACTTCTGACACCAGTGTCCACATCATTGATGAAGATGTTAAACAGTATAGGCCCTAGGACAGAGCCTTAGA
>NW_017729028.1:13887047-13900376 GCF_001723915.1 Gavialis gangeticus
TTCTGACTCCAATGTCCACATCATTAATGAAGATGTTGAACAGTATGGGTCCAAGGAAAGCGCCTTGGGGGACCCCACTGGTCACAGGACAACATGATGAATGACTTCCACCAATTACTACCCTCTGGGTCTGACCACGGAGCCAATTTCCCAGCCAGCAGATCGTGGTGGACCCAAGGCCACAATTGGCCAGTTTCACCAAGAGGGGATCATGGGATACCAAATCGAAGGCTTTTTTGAAATCAAGATATATGACAGCAATCTCTTCTCCCTTGTCCAGGTGATAGGTCACCCGGTCATAGAAGGAAAAGAGATTGGTCAAGCAAGACCTACCCACAACAAACCCATGCTGGCTATCTCTTAGGATGTTGGTGTCGGCCAGTCCAATAAGGATGGCCTATTTAATAAACTTTTCTAAGATCTTCCCCAGGATAGAAGTCAGGCTGAGGGACCTATAGTTGGCCGGATCCACTTTCCTCCCTTTCTTGAAGATTGGCACCACATTGGCCTTCTTCCAATCTTCGGGCACTACAACAGAGTGCCAGGAATTTTAAAAGATCCGTGCCAGAGAATGGGCTATGATGCTCGCCAGCTCCTTGAGTACCCTGGGGTGTAGATTGTCAGGGCTGGCATGCCCAAAAGAAAGTCCCCCTCTTACTCCAAAGCTGCTGTCCCCACAAAGCAGAGGCAGGCCACCCTGCAACAGTGGGGTAAAGGTGAACAGAAAGGGGGATTGCGATTTGCGAATGCGAGCGAGATCACCTATACAATTTTGGAGGTCCTTGCTCTAGTTAGCCAGCCCTTCTCCCTAGTTGAGCGGCCAGGGTTCAGGTGGCTTATGGCACTCATGGACCCATCTTAGCAAGTGCCCGCATGCACCACCTTTAGCAGGATAGTGATGTCCTTCCTGTATGAAGTATGCAGGGAGTACTTGATGGAAGAGTTACACAAAGCAGGGCCGCAGGTAGCCTTGCACTTCCCCTCTGACATCTGGAGCAGCTGGGGCAGCGACCATGCCTACCTCATCCTCACAGGGCATTGGTGTGACCAGTCACACTGTTGGTGGGCTCTCCTTCAAGCTGAGGCACTGGATAAGTCCCACATGGCAAGGGAGATCATGGTGGCCACGCACTGCATGGTACAGGGGTGCCTCGTTGAATAGGGAAAACTCACTCATGGGTTTATAGTCACCAACAATGGGGCCAATATGGTCAAGGCCATCGGTGATGCCAATTTTGTTGACCTCCACCATGTGGCACACAGGCCGCACCTCATAGTCAGAGATGCCTTGGAGGGAGATGGGGCTGCCAGTGATGGTGCTGTCACTACCACTACCAGCCAGTTCATTTCAAAATTCAGGAAGGTGGAGGGCTACTTCCACCACTGCATCAAGGGAGGCAAGATGTTGCAGGAGAAACAGGCAGAACTGAGCATTCCACAGCATAAAATCATGCAGGATGTGGAGACTTAGTGGAACTCGACATGCCTGATGCTGGAAAGTCTGGTGGAGCAACAGAAGGTTAACCATGACATGGTCTTGCTCGGGGAGACCAGGATCAATGGCCCCCTTAAAAAAGCTGAGTGAGGTACCATCTCCCAGAACTTGGTGGTTCTCAAGCCCTTCTTCAAGTCCACCAAGACCCTCAGCCCTATCGATGCTGTCCTTAGCCAGGTGATCCTTATAGTGAGGGAACAGGAGAACCAAATGGAGAAGTTCCAGGGGATCAACGTTCCTGGCTGAGGCAAGTGCTGTCACCAGACATGCAGGCACTGGTGAGGCAGCTGAAGGAGGGCATCAAGAGATGTCTGGATCCCTTGCAGTCCAGTACTTTCCACATGCTGGTGGGCACGTGTGACCCAACAGTGAAGGGGAGCATGTGCACTGACAGGATCAAAACCCTTGATCACTTGATGCAGGTGCTGGTCAACAGAGTCAGGGAGGCAGAAGGGCAGAGGTGAGGGGATGTGAAAGAGGGGAATCCACTTTCCCGTGACAGCACGCCCAGCACCAGCACCAGCACCAGCCAGTGTCCCCCGTGCCACGTGCTGCCAATGTGGGCCAAGGGCATGGCTTCAATGCTGGGGTCCAAATGCACCAGACCCCTGAGTCGGACAGGTAATGCTGAGGCTTTTGTGGATACCTATCTCACTGAGGATGTGGGGCTGCTGGACTGCAACCCCTTGGCCCATGGGGCAAGTTGCAGCCAGACATGACAGCATCTGGCCACGATTGCCTGTTAACACCTGTCCTGTCCACCAACCAGTTTTCCAAGCAAGAGGGTGTTCAGCATTTCTGGGGATGTTGTGACACCCCACTGCACATGCTTGGATCCTGGTTTGGTGGAGAAGCTGGTGTTCTTGAAAGTGAACCTCTCTCTGCTGGGGTTTCCCAAGATCCACCTCCAGAAAGTCTGAGGGCCATGCTCCTCACTCCATCTGCACCTATTTCCATTTTATTTTTTCACACCAGTTAGTGTTGCTGCCCCACTCTCAGAGCTGGACGGGGCACTCACTGCATCACCAGCCAGCAGGGGAAGAACATGTCCCTACTGAGCTCCCATGCCAGGATGAACTTGGAGGTATGGAGTGGGGCTATGCAGAAGGAGGAGGCCCCAGGTCCCAGGTCTTGGGCGTGACCACTAAAACTGCACCCTGCCAGGGTAGAGAGGCCTGGTGGGACTGCTGCCGTAAAGCCAAACAGGAGGATCCCCTGGTGAAAGGCAGGTAGAAGACTCCATAACCTCCAGGTAATGCATGCATACACACAGTCCTGGCTGGGGAAAGCCCAGACCTGTCACATCTTTGACAGGCTTCAGGCTTGCTGGCTGCAGTGGAGTTGTGAAGCTCCAGATGAGCTCAGCTTAGATGTCTGGGATGCCAGCTTGTGGGTTGAAAAACCCTTTTTCAGGCTGAGGAAGCACCTGCAGTTGGTGTGTCTCCTGGTCCTGGATGGAAGGAATAGTAAAGAAGCCAGAGGCTGGCCTGGCATGCAATATAGGCAAGAAATCCAGTCAGTAAAAATGGAAATGGAGGCATCAGGAGGTGAGGGACAGGCTGAGGTGGGGGTGAGGGGGATGTAGTAGCACAGGTAAAAGTGCAGAGGTACCTGGAGAGTCAGAGGTCTGGCAGGTTGCAGTTTGTCAGAATTCCACTTTCTAATCTATAATAAGTCCAAGAATTTATGTACCCAGGAGGCTGATGAAGTGAAATTCATAGGTCTGGCTGTGAAAAATGGTTTGTAAATTATTCCCTGCACCCATCTGGCCTCATGGAGGTGCTCTCTTGGCACTTGGGAGCACGCACCTGACACTGGCTGCAGAGGGTGTTCTGGCAGTCTTGACATTGGGTCACATTCACCCTGAAGGCAGCCCCAATATTCATCTGCCATGACTTGGTCTTTTCTTTCAGTGTTGGGGCTCCTTTTCACCGTTCCTTGTGGACTGGACACTGTCCTAAGTGGGCGTTCTTGGGGCTCTACCTCCCCTACACCCTTGCCATGCGCCAACCCTCAGGATGGCCAGTTGCTGGACTGCCTGCTCACCGTTCTGATGTCTTTGCCTTCCTCCTCTTTCCCTCTCTTGTCTCCTGGCCACTTTCAGTGCGAGATGCCCACAGGATGTTGGACTGTCCTGGTCAAAATGTCAGGTCTTTCTTAACTATGCTGCCACCTGCCATGCTATTCAGGCTCCTCCTGGCCTGTGGATGATTCCCTTGGCCCCTTCTCCCTGCTTCAGGGCCCTGTGAAACTCAAAACAATTTGAAAAAAAAGGAACAGTTGGGTATGGGGTTTCAGCTCGCCCCACTCATGGGTCTAGCATCTGTGGCCCCATAGTCCCTCAACGTCATCCTCTTTAGCCCAGCCACCCTGCCAGGCCAGCATGATGCCTCTCTAAATAAATCCCAGGACCCTCCATTGGGCCCTTGGCAATATCCTTGCTGAGCTCCTGACACCGCTTGTGTGCAGCCTGGGGAGCAGCTTTGCCTTCTGTCGCCGGTGGTGATGCTGCCTCCTCCACCATTTCCCTGCTGCAGGCTTCAGCGAGGCAGTGATTCTTCATCATCAGTTGGCACTTCACCTAGCTGGCAATAAAAGTGGCTAATGAACTGCACGGGAAGTTCATCTTGGTGGGGCTTGTCCAGTTCCATTTTTCCTATGAAAGGTAAGTGTGCCCTGCCTTCAAGACTTTTCTCCTTCCCTAGGTGAGTCAGCCCTGCATCAGGTCCCACCATGAGAGGGTATTCTGAGACCTCCACCTGTCTCTCCCTGGGACATTCCCTCTTAGGATGAGGCCTGAGAGACTGGAGGCAGAATGGGGGGGTTTTCAGGAATGATCCCCCACAAGTAGTTGGGTATTGTTGTCTTTGATAGATTCTGGTGTGCAGTTTGTGGGGGTACTGGAGATAGATGGCAGGTTTTGTGTTTTGAGCTGTAGGAAGTTGTTTCCAGTACTGGTGATGAGGTTAGGTGCTTGTTTGAATTTTCAAACCACTTTCAGAGGCGGGCCTACGAACTGCACTTCATCAGCCTCCTAGATAGTAGGTACACAAACTCATGGACTTAATATAGACAGTGGAATTCTGTCACACTGCAACCTGCCAGACATTTGGCTCCCCAGGTACCTCTGCAATTTTACCTGTGCTGCTACATCTCTTTCCCCCTCAAACCTGTCCCTCACCCCCTGACACCTCCATTTCCATTTTCACTGACTGACTGTCTTGCCTGCATTGTATGCCAGGCCAGCCTCTGGCTTCTTTACTATTGCTTCCATACAGGACCATCAGACACACCAACATGTGGTTCCTCAGCCTGAAAAAGGGGTTTTCAACCCACAAGCTTGCTAAGATACAGTACTCTATACAGTTGGCCTACTAAAAAACAACAGATTGTCTTACCTGTTGTCATTTAAAGTGGTGGACCAGACTGAGGCTGCAGGGGAATAGGAGTCCTCATTGGGGCACACTACTGTGTTGTATAGAGGCCCTAGCACCAGTAAGGGTGCACCTTAACAGACACACACAAAGTCAGACAGTGAGGGCATGTGCCTTAACAGACATGCTGGAGAAGAAGCAGCTCCTGCTTGAGAGGAAATAAGGGTTATGTCACAGTTTGACTATCTGAGATGCTGCTGGTGCTAGTGTGCTAGTGCTTAGTCACTAAGTTATTTTACCTGTTGCCATTTAAAGTGATGGGCCAGTCTGAGGCTGTAGGAAAGGAGGAGGCCTCATTGGGGCACACTACCATGTTGTGTAGGTGCCCCAGCACCAGTGATGGCACACCTTAACACACACACAGTGTCACCCACCCATGTCACAAGTTTTGCCTTCAGGCAGAGGTGCAGGGCCCCAGAATCCCACTGCACCTATCTCCTTGAAAGCCAGCAGGCTTTGTGGCCACAGCAGGCCTAACAGGCCTGACGTTTTCACCTCCCTGTTCCCTGACACAGTCAGTCACACAAGCACCCATGTCATGAGTTTTGCCTGTCAGCAGCAAGAGATGCAGGTCCTCAGAAGCCCCTGAACCTATCTTCTTGAAAGTTGGAAAGCTTCATGGCCACAGCACGGGCCACCATCCCTGCAGTTTTCACCCCCCGTGCCTTAACACATACATGTGACATGAGTTTTACTTTGAAGATTTGAGGTGCAGCTTTCCAGAAACCCCTGCACCTATCTCCTTGAAGCTTGGCATGCTTTATACCTGCAGCAGGGGCTACCATCTCGGCAAGTTTCATCCAAATCAGCCAAGCAATGGCAAAGTTATAGATATTTCATTGATTCCCCATTATACTCTATGGCCAAATCTCCGAATCTCTCTGAATTGGCGCCAAATCTTCTAAAGCCAATTCAGCTGAGTTGATTTGGACAAGTGATCCAAATCTCCAAATTGAATCACTGACCTCTGAATTGGCCAAATCTGAATCAAATAGGTCCCTATTCTCATAGGCCTCGTATTTCTGTCTTTGATGGATTTTTGGTGTGCATTCATTCTGGTATGCAGTTGTTGTTTTGTTTCTCCTACATATTCTTCATCAGTGCATTGGATGAGATATATTACATTTCTGGAGGTGCAGGTGTAAGATCCAGGAATGTTGATGATTCTGTTGTGAGGTGTAATTATTATAGAAGTGGTGGAGATATGTTGGCAGGTTTTACATTTCTTGTTATGCATGGTCTGGATCCATTAGGGGTGCTTTGGGCCATAATAAGTTTGCTTCTGGTGATGAGGTTGGTGAGGTGCTAGTTTAAAGGCTAGGATGGGTGGTTCTTGGAAGATCATTGGGTTTTCTAGTATGGGTTGCAATTGTTTGAGAATTTTCCATATATGATCCAGAGAGGGATGATATGTCATAAGTAATGATGTGCAATTCATGGGGATTTTCTTTTTGTATTGCAGCAATTCTTCATGTGGTATCCAGGTGGCTCTTTCAAAAGTGTGATCTATCTCTCTGGAGAAGTGTCCTTATTGAATGAAAGGCATACAAAAAACTAGAACTCTTGGCTCCACAATGGTACCTTTTATTACACCAACTGGAAAATGGCAAGAAAATTGTCTTTTTCTGCAAGCTTTCAGGATCAAAGTCCCTTCGTCAAGCTCTGGGGAAAGTGTAGATGGTACAAGATGGTAAAAAGTCCCCATAGATAGGAAATAAACTTCATTTTTGCACAGAGGGAGCTGAAGAAGGAAGGCTGTTCCTCTGGGTCCATGAGAGTGTCTTTGTAAGCTGTGTTGAGTAGCTCTTTGATGTGTTGATCAGGTAGAATTCCTTCCCTGGAGGTGTCAGATGGCAGGCAGGGAGGTAAAAAAACTTCCTTGTTCTGGAACGAAGTTTAAAATCCAAAATTGGCTAAAAATTGGCATCTTCCATGTTTTAGGGGTGTACTTGGTAGCTGCGTCGGTCTGAGACAAAAATTGAATGAAAGCTCTTTTGAGATTTGTGAGGTCATGATTGCAGGTGTTCTCCTCAGTGCAAATTCGGTCATTCTTAGCTTAGATATTCTCCTCTCTGGTAAGTCATTTGTGTCATTTCCCCAGCCATTATCTTCCTTTTGAAGCTTCTAATGCTTTTCGGACAAGGTCAGCATGCAGCTGGCCTTCTCTGTGGCCTTCCGGACTCCCTCTATTTTCCACAACCTAAATGACTGTTATCCCAGTCCTTTCTCCTGGGTCTCTTCTTTTTCTACTTCAGCAGGACCCCTTCTGTCTCTCTTGTTGCCAGGGTCATTCCTTTATATTTATGCCAGGGGCCTGGCCCTCAGCCTGTCTGGTTTCTCTTTAAAGGGCCCTGACACTTTTCCCCCCATAATGGAAAAAAGCAGCCGGTTCTATTATTGCATTTCCCACCCCAAGTGGGTACCCAGGGATGCTGCCCCAACCACCTCTCCCTCTGCTTCATTATACTCCTGCTGTATTGGAAGTCTGGATGCCTAAACCCATGAAATTTGAACAGCTTCCTGGGGTAAGGGACCTCCATTTTAGTAACTGCAATGCTTACATTCAGGCAATTTCCAGGTATATTAAGATCTAACCTAGGAGCATTCCTAAACTATGTAGTAAGTTACCCAATGATGCGTATGCACCTTCAGTCAAAAGGAGGATATACCATAGGCCCCCTTGACATGTGTAATCATAGAAATCCTATCATAGAAATTAAGGGCTGGAAGGGACCTCCAAAGATTGAGTCTTTCCCCCTCTCTGGGCAGGAATACTGCTGAGATCAAATTATCCCAGAAAGGTGTCTGTCCAGTCTCCTCTTGAAGACTTCCAAGGTTGGGAACTGTGCCCCCTTCTTGGGAAATCTAATCCACATTCTGATCACCCTTACTGTAAAGCAGTTGTTCCTTACATCCAACCTGAAACCATCCTGTAACAGTTTACAGCCATTGTTCTTTGTCCTCCCCTGGGACACCCTAGTGAACAGTTTTTATTCCCAGATCCCAATATTCACCCCTTACATACTTATAGATGGCCACAAGTCCCCCCTCAGTCTTCTTTTCCCCAGGCTAAAGAGTCCCAGATACCTTAGTTTTTCCTCATCATGTTTGTTCTCCAGGCCCTTAATTATTCTTGTGGCCATTCTCTGGACTCTTTCAAGATTCCTGACATCTCTTTTGAAGTATGGCACCCAGAACTGACACAGTACTCCAGCTGGGGTCTCACCAGTGCCAAGTAGAGAAGAAGTATCACTTCCTGCTTACGATGCATTGGCTAATGTATCCCAGTATGCTATTATCTCTGTTGAGTACAGTATTGCACTGGTGGCTCATGTTCATTCTGTGATCAACCATAACCCTGAGGTCCCTTTCAGCCATTGTACTGGCCAGGACATCTCCTCCTAATCTATATTCATGTGGCTGGTTACTTCTCTCCAGATGAAGCACTCTGCATTTATCCTTGTTGAACTGCATCCAGTTCCACTCTGCCCATCTTTCCAGGTTGTCCAGGTCCATTTGGATCTGCATCCTATCCCCTAGCATGACCACTTTTCCCCATAACTTAGTATCATCAGCAAAGTTGGCCAGTGTGCTTTCCACATCCACATCCACATCCACATCTAAATTGTTGATAAAGATATTGAACAGAACAGGGCCAAGACCCTTAACCCTGTGGGACACCACTGGCCACCTCCTGCAAAGATGATACAGACCCATCCACTAACACTCTTTGGGTTCAAGCCCTTAGCCAGTTTCTGGCCCACCTGACTGTAGACTCTGCCAGCCCGCAATCCCCCAGTTTTTTTTTATAAGACCATCATTGAAGACCATATCAAAAGCCTTTTTAAAATCCGAGCATATGATATCAACTGCATCTCCCACAACTAAACAGTTCATTACTTGATCATAGAAGAAGATGAGTTTGGTCAGATATGATCTGCCTGCAATGAAACCATGTTGGCTATTCTCATCATCATGCTTTCTGCCAGTCTCTCACAAATCCTATGACCCCAGCTGACTTCCTGTCCCTTGGGCAGGGGGCTGGTCTCAGTGATCTTCCAAAGTCCCTTCCAGCCCTAATGTCTATGAAATCTATGAAATCTATGAAATGGACTTCTTGATATTTTTTCCCCAAAATTTTACCCAGTATCAAAGTCAAACTGACCAGCATATAGTTTTCCAGATCCTCCCTCCTCCCCTTCTTAATGATTGGCACCACTTTGGCCCTTGGGATTTAAGGCATGATGGGATCTAATGCACAATCCACACAATTGTGCCTCCTGCCCTGCCACACATGCCTAGCAGGAGGTGGGATTGTGGGATCATGCATTAGATTCTATTGTGCCTTATTGCTGGTTCAGGGGGAACCCAGGATGGGGATCTCCTTACACCAGCAAGAAACAAGTTTCCATGGCTGGGAGAGCCCTCAGTCAAGGGGCTCCCAGCTACAGGGGTACTCCATGCACACCTGGCGCTGGGAGATCACAACTTCCCTGATCCCCACGGACTAGGGCCTAAAGCATGGTACCCCCCTTCTCCCCTCATGGCTGGAAGCACTTTCAGCTGACAGTGTGCCCAGCTGGAGGGGAGACCCTGCTACACCTGCAAATTGAAGCTTGATAGCAACCAGCTATAAAGTTCATACACATTTTTTAGGTCAAACTTTATATCTGGTTGGAGTTTTTTATTGCATCATAAGATTTTTTTCACAAGTTAGCTGGTCTTAAAGTAACTGTGCAATTAATCAGTTAAGTGCACAATACCTGTAATGTGTAGAGCAGGCCTTAGTAGCAAATTTTTCAAAATGTTTTTTTCCCAGCCAGCATATCCTCTGATTTTTTTCTTGGGTTCAGCTTCAACAGGCTCTTCTTCAGCTACCTGAAAACATAAGCTATAAGTTGGGTTCGAAGATCCTATTGTCTAAAAAATAAGGCTAAGTACAGATAGTCAAAAAGCCTGAGGCAGAATCAATTCAATCTTTGCAGATTTCTCTAAGCTGTTGGATTGAACTGATAAGGAACTGAACTAACATCCAGTTTTTAGTTTGGAAAACAGGCAGAAGCCTGCACTGACCAGGCCAGAAGGCAGAGGGTGCCAAAGCATACTTCCCAGCCTGCAGGGCAAGCTGACGATAACCCATCAGGTGACCCTAACCCCTGATTTCCTCCTCCCTGCAGGGAGGGGAAGTAACTCTAGTCTGGATGCCAAGCCAGGGTCTGCCCCACTCTCTGCTAGCATGGATCAGGCCCACTGTACCCCAGCCCTTTCCAGAACCCCAGTCTCCAGATCCCCATTCACTGTCCCCCTGCCCTTTGATTAGCTGTAGCTGCCCTCCCTGTCTTCTCCCAGGGAACAGGCAGAGAAGGGTTAAACTGCCTCCAGGTCTCCACTGCTGCTGGCTGCTCTGGGGGTCAGAAGAGAAGACCCCAGCAGTTTATCTCTTCCCTGCCTACTCCCTAGGATGACAGCATGGGCAGCCACAGGCTATCAGGGGGCAGGGGGATAGTAAGTGATGATCAGAGGTGTTGGAGAGGGTGGGAGGGGGCAGTGGGATTGATCCAGACCAGCAGGAGATGGTGGCAGACTCTGGATCAGCACTGGGACAGGAGCTCCTTCCCCCACCCTGTGAGTCAAAGGCTGGCAGTGGGCATGTTCAAAAGCCAGCCCAGGTGCTTCTGCAGCTGGCCAGACCCCCAGGGGGCAGGGGAACCCTCCCAGGTATGGGGCTCCCTCTACATGGACAGACCCCAGCCCTGGGTGCTGGCCCCAGGACAGGAGTGCTTCTTCCCCTCCTCTCAGCACCTTCATGACTCCCACTGGCCAGTTGCAGGAGGGAGCAACACTCACAGACTAGTGGGAGTCCAGGGCTGTTAGGGGGGTTCTGTTCCCCCACCTTTTTCCCACCCCCGCTGGGCTGACAGTACAGGCAGGACACAGGCTAGGCAACAGGTTTTGCTGCCTCAGCTCTGTGACTGCCCAGGGGTGGGGCAGGACCAGAGACAGCTTGGGCCCTGGCTAAGCCACCCACCCTGTGAGGAGAGGGGGAGTTGCAGAGGAGGTGCAAAGCATCCTGGGAAGCTGGGGGACTGTGAGTTAACTTGAATCTGGAGGGCATCTGGGACCTAAGTGAGATAGACTGGTTTAATCTAAAACAGTTAAGTGTGATACGACATCCATCCAGGTTTATCTTAAAAAGGTTTTGGCCATTTTGAAACCAGTTTATATGCACTGAACTTCTGTTCTGTTATAGGTTTAAACTGGTTTCCAATCACTTACACTGGTCTATGTGCAACTGCTGTCCCTCGCCTAAAGGAGCATCACCATTTTATATAGAAAAAAGCAAGTTTTCTTTTTAATGTACACCTACATTTTCTTTTCCTTCTAAAATAATGTAACACATCCTTTTTTCTGTGCCACCCTTGTCTTAAAAATGAAATCTCTCCAAGGATACACCAATATCCTTCTCCAGGCAGAACGGTATTCTCCTGTCAATCTTGTAATTACAGCAGACTTTTAGTGACTTCTTTACTAGCTCAGATTTTTCTGCTTGATTTTTTCCCCTTGTAAAGGAACAACTAGAGAGGTTAGGGGGAAATGCTTCAATCTTTCTGGACAGCTGAATTTTTATTTCCATCAGAACCTAACATATTTTCATATAATAGCAATTTAAGCAATCTTGATAAATCAGGATTAATGAAGATGGTCAATGTCTGGAGGTCAGGAAGGTCACTACATAGGTGTACTGTTAGGGTTAGATAGCACCAATATCTATTAAATGGTTTCTAAATTAATTTCATATTGTGTCCAAAAGCCTTTGTTTAACTGTACATGCCAACCAACACTATGATCAACCACTAAGTTGTTTTCTTAAGAAAGATTTGGTACATTTTGTAGATAATGTACTGAGCCTTGTCTCATCTGTATCTAGCAGCTTGACAAAAAGACAAATAAACACAAATATAAGATGTAAATGTTATGGTGCAATTTGTTTCCAACAGATTCCTTTCACAGCATAAAGTGCGAAGCTATTTGCATATGATATAGATGATTGAGGTCTTGATGTGCCAAATTATAGAAAACCCTTTAAAATGTAGCTACTAACATCTTATTCTGTTTAGCATTAGTTTCCCATTTTCACATTTTATTTTCCCAGTTTTTCCCTCTCCTCGCATATATTCTGTGGCATCTTTCCAGGCAAACAAACCCACTAGAATTGTTCCTAGGCACAGCCCTGGTCAAGGCATGGTGTTTGAGCTGTATCACCCAGAAGTGGTCCCAAGAGTCACTGTGACACTGAAATTTTCCTCTGAAGTTTCCTCATTGTTTTCCTCCCCTTGTTGACATATTATGATACCTTCTGCACAAGCTCTGTTGTGCTGACTTCTGGGCTAAAGAAAAGATGGATAAGGAGTGTACATGAATTCACTGTTGCTAAAGAGGAACTAGTAGGCATGTCTACACGAGACACTCCTGTGCAGTCGTTACTGTGCATTTATTTGATTAGTACTTGTATTAGCAAATAGATGCACACACTTTGCTGCAACTTCAAACCATTGGTATATGTTCTTCTTCCTGCAGCAGTAAGAAGGAAAAAAGTGTTCTCCCTCTGCTTTATGGCAGCGTTTCAGATATTTGAAGACTACTATTGTGTTTCCTCTTAAGTGCCTTTTCCACAAGCTGAATATACCTATTTCTTTTAACCTTTCCTCATATGGGTAACCTTCCAAGCCCTTTATCCTTTTTGTTTTCCACCTCTGGACCCTCTCTAACTTCTCCATGTAATTTTTTTTAAATGTGGAACCCAAAACTGCACACAATATTCTAAACAAAGCCTGACCAGTGCTAAGTAAAGAGACACTATCACCTGTCTTACACCTAATGTTCCTATTGACATACCTTTTTTTTACTAAAAGACTGCTATAACTGCAAGACTCTAGATAGGTGGTGTACCCTCCACCTCTCTGATTGAGGCTGGGGCATTGGACAGCAAAGACTGTAAGAATAATGAGGAAAATAAAGACAAAAAACAAGAAGTGACAAGCTAGCAAGAAGCTCTGTAGCCTAGTGGTTCTGGTACAACCTTGGGAAAGGAGAGACTTGTCATGGTGCATACTTCCACATCATTTTTTATTTTTAACCATTGACTTAAAATGCATAAACAGACAAGGTTCTTTGTGTGAATCTGCTATCTTTTATTAGGCCAACTTAAACAGTTAGAAAAAAAATTTAGCAAACTTTTGTGTTTAAAAACCCTTCGTCAGGCTGAGGAAGCCTCTGCAGTTGGTGTGTGCTCTTCCTAGATGGAATGAATAGTAAAGAAGCCAGAGGCTGGGCTACATGCAAGACACACAGTCAGTGAAGATGTAAATTGAGGAGTCAGTGGGTGAGAGACAGGCTGGG
>NW_017729028.1:13905376-13909808 GCF_001723915.1 Gavialis gangeticus
GAGGTGGTGGAGATATGTTGGCAGGTTTTGCATTTCTTGTCATAGCATGGTCTGGATCCATTCAGTTGTTCTGGGCCTGAGAAAGCTTGCTTCTTGTGATGAGGTTAGTGAGCTTTGGTGCTTTTTAAAGGCTAGGATGGGTGGTTCTGGGAAGATCTCTTTAACAATAGGGTCTCTTTCTATTATGGGTTGCAATTGTTTGATGATTTTCTGTATGGGTTTGAAGGAGGGGTGATATGTCAGAACCAGTGGTATGTGATTCATGGGGGGTTTTCTTCTGTACTGCAGCAATTCTTCACGTGGTGTCCAGGTGGCTCTTTCAAACGTGCAATCTATCCGGAGGAGTGTGCTTGTTGGGTGAAAGCCTTTTTAAGATTGGTGAGGTGGCAATCCTCATTCATTCTCAAACATTCCTAAGAACAGGGACTGGGGCAAGAATATTATATTTTACATGTTTGAGTGCTTAAGTGTTGGTACCTTCATGATCAAAGTGGATCTGGGCTGTAAGGTTTCACTGAATGAAGCTTCTGTAAAAGAATGTGCTCTTCCCACATAGTCATACATTATGTTAACCCTAAGGGAGTACATACATACATAGCCACGTTATTTCTGCCATAGGATCTTCCAAGGATTTTTGGGTTTGGGTTTTTTTTTTTGCTTTTTCTCCTCCTCCTCCCTTTTTCTTGTCTTTGAAGGAGCTCTTTACAATCAAGTCTCCATATATATAGCACCATTCAGTACCCGAGCATAGATGCAGTGTCAGTAAATTTTGTTTGGAACCCTGTATTTTCTGTTTTCTTTGCTGTAACTTGCAATTAATACATACAATCCTTTACTAATCTGAAGAGAAGCAGACTGATACATATGGGAAGACAGCTTTCAAAGGGGATGATAACTGTTCTGTTGCAGGAAATCAAGTGAGTCATTGATGTATGTAACACAGCTTGTGTGCTAGTCATGGACCCAGAAGAAGTTGCAGTCTGTGTTCTGAAGGGTTGCCACAGAGGTATCTGTGAAAGCAATAACTACACAAAAGGCTAAAGGTAACAGTTTTAACATGACAGTGCTATTCACAGTCATGAAAGAAATAGGAAAAACAATGCATGCCAACCACCTCCCAAACAAAAGAGTCAGGATCTGGTCATCACTTACAGTCTGCCTGTTTCTGCAGTTGTTAATCATTCACTGTATGCTGTTGTGAAGCACTGGTACAATCCTTGCTTGCTATGCAGAAGACCTGGGATCAATTTCTGGGCATGCATATAACTCCAGCCATTGAGGCACTGACTGTCCAGACTTCGTCTGTCCTTTGGATTCTGTCTAAATGGTCTAAAGGGGGAACAAAAGTCTGGGCAGCCTCCATCCTCCTATCTAGGCATGCACACTGAAGGTCCTTGTGACCTCTCATGCACACACCATGACCCACAAGGATTGATGGTTGCCTATTAATCACTCTCATATTGTCGTCATTGTACGGGCTTTCAGATATAATGAGAACCCAGCTAGATAGTTACAGATAATTATCTAAGAAGAGCTAAGAACCAAGCACAAAAGTAGCTTTTATTGAGATAAAACACTTTAGCACTAGAGTCATTTCAGTGCTGTAGGAATAAAAGCTACATTTTCACACACAAATTTAAAGTGAACTTTTTTTTTCAATAGCAAGTTAGAAGAAAAAAATTAAAATAATGTTTAACAGGAATTAGGAGCGGAAAAGAAAGAGTCTTGTTTAGTTTCACTATTGCTTAGAAGCAGTTTCTTTACTAGTAACCGAAGAACCAAATGCTTCCTTAGTAAAATTACAGTTGTCATAATTTTAGAGCAGAATCAGAACTGCCTGAAATGCAAAATATAGGTAAGATTATCAAATTTAAAAAGCTATTTTGTGTAATTGTTTCTATTTAAATGTATCCATTCCAAGTCATATATTAATATCACACTTTTGTGCACCAGTCTTATAATTCTGTGCCAGTCACTTATTGTTGCTGAACTGTCTACAGGAAAATATTCTACCATAGAAGTAGGTAGGTAGGTTAAATAAGTACTTCTGTGACCATGTGAAATGTAATGTCTGTCAATAGCTTCTCAACTACTTCTAACCACAAATAAAATTGTAAAAAGAAGCTTTCTTCCTTTGTGTCATGTTTGACAACAGGCAGTGTCAGGTGTCTGGCAGGGAAACATAATTATAAAGTACATTTTTATGATGAATTAATTCTTCTGGTCTGTGCCCAAAAGGGTACTCTTGACAAAGCTAAGGTACTAAATGAAAACATTTTCAAAATTGTTGAAAGTTATGTAGCTCAATACCCTGCATGAGAGCAGGAATTTCTATACTCCTTCTTCTGATATTTCTTTTAAACTATTTTCTCAGCCTATTCACTCACATCAATTTGTAATCATCCTTGATACCAGTGAATTTCCCCCATTAGCCATTTCCCTAAGGAACTTGTGACATTGAAACAGATGTGAAGACTAAGGCTTTCAGGCAAAATACCCAAGGATGTTAATAGTGCAGAATAAAGTTATAACAGACCTTATTGTTTAAAGCTATTTCTTTACTAACTAAACATTCCTTAAATAGTATCCTTAGTGTCTCTGGGGTTTCATCTAAAAGGTCCCTACAGAGTAGATCACTTCATACTCAATTTTTCCCATGGAAATATAATAATTTCAATCAATCAATAATATAATAAAAAATATTCAGAATGAAGTTGTTTCACTATAAACAACAACTTCGAAGCCCTTATTTCTACACCTGTGGTTTATATCCTTTTCTTCAAATGGTATCTTTTATATTAATCTCTCGTCACACATCAGACATTCTAAGCCTTTCATCTCCCTTGGTTCCTCTGCTTAGAATTTGATTCTAGTTTATAGAAGTTATTTTTATACTAAGAATATCCAAATTGCACTAAAGATTTCAAGTGAAGTAACACTGAATGGGCATATAAATATATTGTTGCTTTCTAGAACTTATAGATTAAACTATTCCTATTCCTCTAAGTGCACCCCAAAACAACTTCAGTACATGTCTAGTTATCTAATATGGCTCCCAGAATTGTATCTATGCCAGCAGCTCTCCAGAAGGCTCTCTCATCATTGGCAGTCCCTCAAAGTCGAGGATTATGTCCGTCAGGCTTGATGGGTCCTCAGGTGACTGAGGAGCCGGATTCCAGATACAGACGTATTCAGCAAGGGGGGCATGTTGTTATGCAGGGGAGTGGCATTCACAGTTCTGGGTCAGTCTCCTTCTCCTTCCTCCACCACAGCTGTTCTGTTTCAGTATCGAGTCGTTGGCACCAGGTGGCACCACACCGAATGGTCAGCAGCTTGATCCTCCATGTGGTACAGTCATTCAATTTTTAGATCATTCTCTTAATCTTCA
The DNA here is from genome assembly GCF_001723915.1 of Gavialis gangeticus. NCBI lineage: Eukaryota > Metazoa > Chordata > Crocodylia > Gavialidae > Gavialis > Gavialis gangeticus. The sequence goes on from NW_017729028.1 coordinate 13,908,765, forward strand.
CCCACAAGTGCATTATGTAAACCAAATCTCAACAACAACAACTCTGAATTATCTCTAGACTTTCACATCACTCCCAAATGTGTTCCCTACCGCTATCATTCTGTCCATGTATGTTTCTCCTTCCAAAATTTTGAAGATATTTAACAGTGCTAAGACTGGCTCTGATGGGGCACTGTGCAACGTTTCACACAGTGACATAATAATAACAAGAATAGATCTTACAAATTAGGTTACATAACACCTTTTCTCCCCCCAGAAAGAAAAATCCATTCAGGCTGTACTTTACTGCATATAGTATCAGTGATGTCTTGCCAGGCTGGACAACACAGTATCATAGAACCACGGGACATGAATGGATTTCAGAAGGTCATCTAATTCAAACCCCTGCTCAAGGCAGGATCAAATGCTTGTCTAACCTGCCCTTAAAAACTAGCAATGAGAGATTCTACAATCTCTCTAGATAATCTATTCTTCATCATTAGAAAGATCTTCCTCCTCTAACTTTAATATCCATTGTTGTAATTTAGAACCATTACATTTTGTCCTGTCCCAAAAAGGATTGATCATTATCGCCTTAATAAAAACCTATTTTATGTTTGAAGACTGTTGTCTAATGCCACTTCATTATTCTTTTTTCTAATCTAAGCAATCCTAGTTCTTCCAACCTTTATTCATGTGCCATGTTTTCTCTGCCTCTGATCAGTTTTGATGATCTCCTCTGGACTTCTTCCACATCTTTGTCTGCATCTTTCTTAAAATGTAGTGTCCAGAACTGAACTTCAGGTGCGGCGTCATCTTAATCATAGTTTCATACTTTCATAGTTTCTAGGGTCGGAAGGGACCTGAGCAGATCATCTAGTCCGACCCCCTGCCATGGCAGGAAGAGCACTGGGGTCAAACGACCCCAGTAAGGTGGTCATCCAACCTCCTCTTAAAAACCCCCAGGGTGGGAGCCTGCACCACCTCACTTGGAAGCTGGTTCCAGACCCTAGCCGCCCTGACCGTGAAGTAGCGCCTCCTGATGTCCAACTTAAACCTTCCCTC
>NW_017729028.1:13910038-13912659 GCF_001723915.1 Gavialis gangeticus
CCACATTTCCTGGGGCCTTCTTTCTTCTCCCTATGTACTTAAAAAAGGACTTCTTGTTGTCCTTAATCCGGGAAGCCAGCCCCTGTTCCATCTCTGCCTTGGCCTTCCTAACCATCCCCCTACATCCCCGAGCAACTGCTGAATAGTCCTCCTTAGTGATGACCCCTCCTTTCCATTGGAAGTAAGCCTCCTTTTTGGCAAGGAGACATTCCCAGATGTTTTTAGTGAGCCATGGAGGCTTATATGCTCTCCTGCCCCCTTTGACCTTCCTCTGGGCTTGGAGGATCGTCTCCTTTAGGAGCGACCACTCCCCTTGGACACCCGGCTCCCCTCCCCTCTGAGTCTTCAGCACTTCTCCAACTATCCTCCTTAGCTCGTTGAAGTTCACCCTCCTAAAATCTAGGGCCACCACCTGACTGCTTGCCTTTGCTACCTTGCGCTGAATGGTGAATTCTAGCAGGCAGTGGTCACTGCCTTTCCCCAGTGACTGTATTACTGGTTTAATTTCAAAAGAAGCACTGGAAAAGGGGATAAACTTCTAACCTGTGGCATGGTGTTTGGAACATAATGGCCACATCAACATGCGTGCTTAACTGCAGAGTACACTAATTAGCTTCATAGTAAAGCATCACCATCTACATGTGTGACAGTATTAGGCTGCAGTAAATTAATTAACTCCACTGTAAGATAGTACTGTCAGTGACAGTACTATCTTATGGTGAGGTAATTAACTATGATTAAATACACATGTAGACACTGCCCCACAGATGTAAATTGCTCCCAGTCAGCCCAGTCAGCAACGGGCCAGATTCCTGCCTGCTGCCTAGCCATACAGTCTGCACTTCCAGCCTCAGACAGCCTCTCTGCTGCCCAGTGCCACCACCTGGAGCCTGGGATTGAGTGACTCAGGTGTAAACTGCTCTGCCCTGAGTCAAACTGCTGCTGTCCTGGACACAAATTTAAACACTACACCTGGGAGTAGTTTATTCCAGCTCAAACTGCTCCGGAGTTTATTGCTTTGAATTAATTTCATGTGTAGCTGCACTCAGTGCTAACAAGGCAGAGATCTGGGTTCAAAACTCCTCTGGCTGAGGGAGCCTAGCTTATGGGCTTCTCGCAGAATTTAGCCAGTCAGGTCTTTCGGGAAAAAAAGCAGTAGATGCAAGGTGTGTGCATGACTCTCCTCTGTTGCTAGTGTGCATGCCCAGTCCATGCAAATACATCATTGGTGTGTAAGTGCTTCAAATGCCCAACAGATGATCCCAAAATGGCTATTTAAATGACCAAAGAAGAGTAGAATGTCAGTGTTTGTATACATTTAAATCCATCATCCAAATTATTAATGAAGATATGTAGTTTTACTAGATTTGGGATGGGTCCCTGGAGAACCTCACTTACATCTTTTAGTTTGGCACTGAACCAGCCAATTATGCTCCCACTATATAGAAGCTGCATATGTGCCACATTTCCTTAGGTTGGGTGACTATGGTAGAAGGCCACTATCACAGCCACTGCTTTCTCCTACATAAGCCCCATTACTTTGTCATAGAAGGAAAATAGTTTGGTTAGGTAAGATTTGATCTTGACAAATCTATTTGTCTGTTACTTAGTCTTTCTTATCCTTGATGTGCTTACAGATTGATTGATTGATTGATAATATCCAGTATCTTCCCAGCTAGCAAAGGCAGAATGAATGGTCTATAATTTTCTTGTTCTTCTTTTTTCCCCCTTTTAAAAATTGTATTTATCCTGTCCCAGTCCTCACCTGATTTCTCTGAATTCTTAATGGCTATAGCCCCTGACTATTTTAAGATGATTTTTTATTGTCAGTTCCCCTTCAGCCTTCTCTTCTCTAGTCTAAATGATCCAAATCTCTTCAACATATCATTGCACATTATTACTTCAACCAGTTTCTTACCTAGTAAAAAAGATGGCTGTCCAAGTTCAGAGCAGCTGGGGGGCCACATGCCTCACTCGTTCTGAGCCCTGTGCTCCACACCTTCCAGGCCACATGCTTCATGGGCTTCCTGAGACCCCCACCATACAGGCAACAGAAAGCTCTCACAACATGAACAACACAAAACTCCCTTCCATCGCTGTGCATAGGCAGTGAAAGGCCCCCATACCAACACTACCACATAGCAAGCAAGCTTACTGGGCTCTCTTTCATCATGCTACCCTGGCACAGAGACCCTGCCACTGCAGGACGAGAAGTGACTGAGGGGCAGAGGCAGGGGCAGGAAAAAGGCAGCCAAGCAGAAGCACATGGCTGAGCATTTTCTGGTCAAATGAAGCTCATGGGCTGCCAGTTGGAAAGCCCTGGTGTAGGATGAGCCCATCAGGCTCTGCAGATTTCAGAGCATAGAGCATTTATACATGTGCTCTAGTAGTGGCAGGGGTGGGGGTGCTTTAATTAGAGTGGCTTAGAGAACCAGAGCCGTTCTAATTAAGAGCCAGATCCTGGAGTGTTTTGTTTCAGAACAAGACAAAATGGGGATAAATCATTGTATCATCACACCCAACCATTTAGCCAATTAGCTGACACTCATTAAAACCATTCATTCACCTCAGTGAAAGTTTGTTGGATTTAAGGATTTAAAGACTTGGCCTATATATATATA
>NW_017729028.1:13913185-13913494 GCF_001723915.1 Gavialis gangeticus
GGCCAGGCTGTGCTTGGGGTGGTGGGGGTGGCACTGGGAGGGGACTATGGGGGGGGGACTGCAGCACCCCCAAAATTCACCGTAGCCCCTCCAACCCCACCTCTCAGTATCACTGCCATCAGCCCCGAGTGCAGCCCCCACTGGAAAGAGCCCGGTGCAGCCCCAGCCCCATCCTGCAGTAGCAGCCTGCCCTGCCTCATGTAGATCTGTGGGCTCATACCCCCCATATGCCCCCCAGGGCACATGCAGTGGAGGGATCCACCATCCCCCCTCAGTCTTCCCTTCTGCAGACTAAATAAAGCCAGTTCC
>NW_017729028.1:13918494-13919522 GCF_001723915.1 Gavialis gangeticus
CCCCTCCCCACACTCCCTCGATGAGCCACGACTCTGTCCCTTGCTCTGTCCTGTGCCCCAGCCCCACTCCCCCCCATCCCATGACCCTTTCTCCTCCCCCCACAGACTTACTTGCTTGGGGATGCAGGTGCATGTGCATGTGTGCACATGCTTAGCCCCCCACAAAAAAAATTCTCCCTCCACCTATAATCAAGACCCACCTTGAAGTTGATTGTAATATTCTCTTGCACCCATACTAAGCATGTCCTTCTCATTCTGTCTTCCCAGGGTACTGTGCTGTTATCTCACCTGCCATGTTTTGATGGCAAATAAATACAATTTTGAGGAGGGAGCACTCAGAATACAAAAGTAAGCTTCAAGTGCTTCACTCTGACATGTTAATCAGTTGGCCAACTTGGACTGGTCTGATCTCTGTACTTAGTTCCTTTGCTCTTTCAAATTGGCCAGAACTGCTTTACTCGTCCAGGTTCTATTTGGGGTTTTCTCTCTCTCTGTCTAGCACTCCAAGCTTGCTGCCCTTCTTAAGGCTTGCTCTTTCGCTAGCACCTCTAACTACCTCATCCTTCCTCGAGCCTGCAGCCTCTTCTTGGCTTGCAACTCTGATCTTTATTATGCTTGCTTGTCATAGAATCATAGAATCATAGAAGTAGGGTCGGAAGGGACCTTATAGATCTTCAAGTCTGATCCCCTGCCAGGGCAGGAGAAAAAAACTGGGCTCAAATGATCCCAGCTAGGTAGGCATCAAGCCTCCTCTTAAAGTCCCCCAGGGTAGGAGCCAGCACCACTTCCCTTGGAAGTTGATTCCAGATCCTAGCCGCCCTAACTGTGAAGTAGTTCTTGTAGATGTCTAATCTAAACCTACTCTCCAACAACTTGTGGCCGTTATTCCTTGTTATGCCAGGGGGCGCTAGGGGAAACAAGGTCTCTCCCAAACCCTTCTGGTCCCCCCTAGTGAGTTTACAGACTGTCACCAGGTCCCCTCTCAGCCTTCTCTTGTGAAGGCTGAACAGGTTCAGGTCCCGCAGTCT
>NW_017729028.1:13924522-13931311 GCF_001723915.1 Gavialis gangeticus
TCAAAGAGTTTCCCTAGGATTGAGGTAAGACTGATGGGCCTATAGTTGCCCGGGTCCTCCCTCCTCCCTTTTTTAAAGATGGAGACCACATTGGCTACCTTCCAATCATCCGGCACCTGGCCCGAGCACCACGAGCACTCTTAAAGCCATGCCAAGGGCCCTGCAATAACCCCTGCTAGCTCCCTCAACACCCTGGGGTGGAGAGCATCTGGACCCGCTGATATGAACAAGTCCAGCCCCTCCAGAAGCTCTCTAACCTGGTCCTCCCCAACCTGAGGTCTGGAGGCGTTCCCCTCATTGTCCCTCAGCTCAACTCATTATCAGGTCCCTTTGTTGGTCTTACCTCAATTCACCAGGCCCCTTCATTGGCCCTAACTCCCTACCAGTCCCTCTTGGACTCTCCCAGACCCCTTACTGATAGTCTCATCACAGACCCTAAGCCTGCAACTCAAAATGTAGGGCGCCTTCCCAAGCACCCACCATGCCCTCCCGTCTCCCCTATAGCTATGCCCATGCCTCATGACCAAATGGCCAACATAAAACAAAAGGGTTTAAGTCAAAATAGTTAAACTCCTGTCTAATTTATTTCACTTTTTTGTATATATATTCATGTATATAAGCTAGTTTGCATAAGGCTTCTAAGAAAACCCATTTTAAGGATAGACCTCATCAGAAATTGTGAGAAGTAAACTTATTTTGAACAAATATTGTTTTAAAATCCAAATCTTTTAACAGGCAAATCATGAACAGAAAAAGGGACATATTAATCAAATAGATGATTTACTAAAAATAGTCTCTAGTCATGACACGGCCACTTGTAATTAGCTTTATTCTCTTTAGATCATTCCCCTTTGTCCTCTTACTTTTTATAAAAGATCAAAGGTTAAGGTCAGTGGTTAAGTACTTGTGCTATCCATCTCATTTCTTTTGACCCTTCTCACTTAATGGTGGAGTAATAATCCATCCATACCCTTCTTTGAGGGATTTATGATGAATTTAAATAAGACCTTCTTATTTACCCTTTTTGAGATAGCCAAATGTCATCTGTACATTACATTGTATAAAACTGTATTTTTCCTTTAATATTGATCTTTCATTTATTTATTTTTTGCCTTGATTCATTTTGTTCCTACAGATATTCATTGCTGTCCTGATGACCTATCATGTTCTCTTCTCCCTCTTCTATTTTCTATACAAACAGCATTGTTATGGTTCAGTTCTTTAACTTCCATTTAGTTCTATCAATTTCACTCCATGCCCATTGTACATTCATAGTAGATTGTTTTCTTTTTTGCCTTTATTGTGATATTGTTCTACATCTATCCATTTACTTCTTAACATCTCTGGCTATGGGAACTGGCCGACACATAAAGTATAAAATAATGCATACAATACAATGTGCTGTGAGGAAAATACTGCCAGTAGTTTCTCTTGCTCAATCTTAGCATAATAACGTTTTATAGATTTAGTATCAAATCCTCCCATCCAGCGCACAGCCTGAGTACCTGTTGCAAAGTAGTCTTTCTAGTGTTGATACATCCTCTTCTTTGGGGGATGCAGGAGGATAGGAGGGTGCAAGCAACTGATTCTTAGGCTCTCCTCCCATTCCCAGCCCAAGCATTCACCCTCCCCCCATATGGATTCACAGTTTGTCTTGAAGATGATTACTTCATTGCTCATGGGAGGCATGTCTTACATTCCAATATCACCATCCTCACGTTCACAGCACAGAAATACATAGAAAAGCCAGAGTTGTAAAGAGGTTTAAAAATAAAAGAAAAAGTGATAGATGTTGCATTGAGTTTTTTTTTTCTTTAGTTAAGATTATTTATTTGACTTCCTGCTGTTAAATACTTGCATTAGATTCCCATTCAATCCATAGATTTTATGCATTCAGGATTAATTATAAGATTCCCCCTAACTGAGTGCTCATGGTTGTTTATTTCCTAAAGAACAAAAGTGAATCAAAATGAATCTCTACATAAGGCTAACTTTTATTCACCTAAGAGCGGCCAGATCCTAGTCTACCTGTTGGGTATCTAAGTAGACTTAGACACCTATGTGCAATTCTATCCCTCTGTCTTTTAAGTCCCTGCCAATCCATTAATATGTCTCCATTCAGTCTGGCCTGGTGATTAGAATTTAACTCTATAAAGTGTGAAATGAGGATTTGAATCCCTGTAGGGGGAGGCCTCTCCAGGATGTGGTCCTGAATACATGTTTTGACTGTTAGAGAAAAGATGAGTACTATCTTTATGCCCTTAGCTCAGGGTCAAAACATTGATAGATGTGGGCTTGTTCAGCTACAATTTTGGGGTGTTGTACAGTTTAGTGTATCTGTGATAAAGCTGAATTGCAGCAGAGCATAAAAAGAATTAGGTGCTCTTGGGGCAATATCAAACTGTTTCCAAATATGTGCCACAGAACAGACTTAGTCAGGGAGGGTGAACAGGTGGCCATGTAAGGCTTTTAGGCATGTAAGCATGATCCAAGCAGTTATGCCAGGTAAAGTAGAATGTCACTAGGTGATTCAGACACTGAAAACCTGTGAAAATGTCTTAGCAGTGAAATAAAATCTGCATTTAGTTTCCCTGTTCACCCATTGAAACAGGAAATTATATGAATTATACTAGCAAATTGCCCATGGGCAGGGACAGTGCGCCCCCCACCCGCCTCCACTCTGGGTCCAGCTCCGCTCCCTCCCACCCTGCCAGTCTCGGTCCAGCCCTGCTCCATCCCCCCACAGGGTGGATTAATATGTCCTGAGGCCTGGGACAAACACAAAATTGGAGGCCCCCAGTGCCCATAGGAGCTGGGCTAAAGGGGGGTGGGGGAGGGGCCGCTTCCCCTCCTGGTGCTGGTGGGGGAGGATGCATGGACCCTGCTGGGCTGGGGCGGGGTACATGCCTGCTTCTTCTCCCTGCTACCTACCCCCACTCTCTCCTCTGCTATGGCCAAACATACACACACAGGCACATAAACACACAGGCGTGCACACTGATAGATGCACAGTATACTTTCACTCACTCTCTGCACATGGACACACAGGCACAAACATACTCTCCCTACCATGAATACAGACACATGCACTCATATGCACGCACAGACATGCACACACACAGAGACACACAAGCAGCACACATGCATGCAAGCATGCATGCACATGCAGAAACATGCAAGCACACACACAGATGGGCACACTCTGCTCACTCTCTGCACAGGGAAGGGACACACAGAGATAAATACACTCTACTTGCCATGAACACAGATGCATGCACACACACATGCACAGATGTGCGCGCACAGACGTGCACACATACAGATGCACAGATGTGCACACATAGATGCATACACACAGATGCACACACAGATGAACTCTCTCACACAGGTTCACTGCACACTCAGATGCACACACACACACACACACACACACACAGATGCACACCCACAGATGTGTGCGCATGCACACATGCACACACAGACACACGCATGCACACAGAGATGCATGCACACAGAGATGTACTCGTGTGCACGCGCGCACACACCGAGCCACATATCTTCCCCTCACAGAACCTCCCCCCCCACACTCTCCACCACTCTGAGGCAGTGCCCCCCAGCCAAACTGGGGGAGGCTATGCCCCCCTGCTGCTCCACATCTACCTGTCCTGCATCTGCCTGCCTCCCTGTTCCTCTCCCTCCCTCCCTCAGTCCCTGCCCACCGCCTCTCCCTTCCTGCCAGCTGTTCTGGGGCATGGCGGGGGGCACCACCACCATGGACTCCCCTCCTTCGCCCTCAGGCAGGGAGGCAGGGGGAGAAGCCCCACCGCTTGGGCGGCTGGGACATGTTCCCTACTGCCAAACTTCCCTGGCAGCAGCGCAAACTTGGGCCCACACAGCCTGGGCCACCCAGTGCGTGCGCAGTTGGCCAGAAGTGTTACGAACAGACACACAGTTACACAGACACACAGACTAAGCCTTTTATTATTCTAATACTGCATACATTTTAAAAGTTGATAAAACGTTGATTTTAATATACATTTCACCAGTGCTTTGTCATTATGTTTTTTCTGTTTTTCCCATCTCTAGCTGTTGTGAAAACACTGTACTTGTTTCAGCATTACAGTTTGTATCATTATCCACCTGAATGTAATTGATTATACACATTCTTTATATCATGTAGATTATAAGCAACTTTCTTTCAAGCTTCTTTCTCATATCTGGATAAAATGTAGGTTCCAACATTGGTATTCTTATCTTGAGAGTTATCTCCCTATATTTTCATAATACCGATCAAATCATATTGAACTACTTTAGAAATACTTCAAGTTGTTCTTTATAACCATTCTCCTTTGAGCACCTATTGCCTTATTTAGAAACCAGCGCTCTATTCAATGTGCTATCCCCTGCAGCCTTCACACTGAAATGTGTACAAGTCAAACAAAGGTGTTTACCAACCCAGTCTATGTTCTAAGTGAGCTTGTGCTGAATAATATTGTTTTATAATTTGTGAATCAGGTCTAGAAAATATATTCAGCTTAAAATCAAGGGTTCATCCACTGTCATGGTGGGCTCAGCCATTTATCTTTGAGATGGAAACAGACCAGCCTTTCATATGAATTCTAAAAATCCACCTTCTGTTTTGCTTACAGAAGCATTAAAAGGTACTTCTGTTATCTCTCCCAAAGTGCTATTATTAAATTGTCTTCCTCAGATCTGACCCACATTGCGGAGATGGCTGCATTCTACCTGAATTCCATACAAGAGAGGTTTTGAGTCCATCCATGCCACAGATTCATTATTTGTCTTTGAAATCTATACTTTCAGAATATAAGTTTTTATTAAAAAAAGGAAAGGTAAGCCTCTAGCTATGATGGTTATGAATAGAGTTGAAAACTAAGCAGTCACGACTACCTGAGTTTGCTGAAACTCTGAAGTAATAGCGCTGTCAGGAGGTAAAGTTCTGGGCAGGAAATGGATGCTAGATGGGAAACAATTTTCATATCTTGTGAACATTTTTGAGGTTTCAAGAATGTACCCATTTCATATAGACATGAAATCAGAGGAGCAGCAAACCTCACCCCAGGTAGCTGATAGCTTAGGGCCCACACACTTCCACTGGGATGTAGGAGAGCCATCTTCAAGTCCCTGTTCCTCCCATTCTGACCAGGGACTTAAACTTGGCTCTCCAATCCCCCAAAAGTTTAAATGCCACTGGAACTTTCTCATGGAACATTTTGATTTTGAAGGGCCATATCTACCGAGATGCTGACTGTGCAGTCATTACTGCACAATCATTTGGTACTTGAACAAGTACCAAATGACTGTGCAGAAACCAGAGTTACTGGTGTGCACTAGCATCATTGAAAGGCTATTTAGTGATGCTTACTGCACAGTAGTGTTGCATCACACTTTCTGTCACAGGCTACATGAGTCAAGGTCTCATGTAGGATATATATGTATATCCCATATATCTTAACTGCATTAGCTTTCTACACACTCAGCTATACACATATTTTTGGTATGGAATTACAGTATGTCATATGTGTTTGTTATTTGTTATATGTATCCAATCTGAAAAAAATCCACCATGAAAATAAATTAGTACAGTAATGTTCAGTCCTGTTAGTTAGAAGAGCTGAGTAAATACTTGTAAAAAAATGATGGAGGAATTTGTTTAACTAAAAAAATATCTATTGAATCCAGCTGTGCTTGTTCCCCTTCTGCAGCACCAGTAAGAACATTTGTCATTACAGAAACATTTTTATTACAGAAAATTCACAAATAAGCCAAGTAGCTGGACTCCTCCAGGCTGTCCAGACAGTGGAAGGGAGAAGTGTATCCTCTCCCAAACTTGAGGAACAGCTGCCTATGTGCTCCACAGAAGTTATTTCAGCCTCTTACCTGAAGTAGATCTATATCTCTTTATTATAGTTGCAGTGCAAAAGTAGGAGGACTGAAGTAATGGCTATTACAGGTAGCTTTATCTCTCTCACAGCCCATCTTCTTCCCCTGTCCAATGGAACCCCTAGATTCTGCACCTAGAACAACCTTTTTGACTGTACAGAGGGATCTGGATTTGTCACCAGAAGGAATTTTTAATGAAAAAATATTGCAATACATACTGGAAACATGCTTCTAAGAATCTCAGTCAGTCTTGGAACAATCATAACATGCGGACTATGAATGTGACTAAAAGTGGTTAATGTAGGTCACATTTCAGATGTTAAATACAAATGATGCACTGCTCAGAGCTGCAAATGATCTAGAGACTAGTGTTATTTGATATCACTCAGGATAAAAGTAACGTAGAGTAAATAAAGTATAAATTCAAGAAAATTGTAAAGTACCTGTAGACCTTAAAAGAGACTAACTCTAGCAAGGTATTTACTTTAAATGGAGTGGGTCAGCTCTATTATTTAGAAAACTTGATGTACATCCATCCTGTTTTGGGTAGCTAGGCTATCTTGTGCTAAATAATCAGAAGACTTCATCATTAATGTACAGGAGCATTCTCAGGTGCTTCACACTTGTTCTAGCTCCTTACATTGTCCCATAAATTTCTCTCAAGCCACTGATTCCTTCCCACTCTTGAACAAATTTTACCTGATGACCTCCCTGATGCAGGGATGATTTTCAAAGTTAGTTCCTGTCATTTCTGAGTGGCATTTGAATGCAAGTTGCAGGCAGCAATATATCAAAACACTTCAGATGATTTTCAAGGTAGGATTAAAAAAATCAGGCTTCTTGAAAGAGCAGTATTTTCTTCATCAAGGTAAATTTTAAGGGCTG
>NW_017729028.1:13936311-13937489 GCF_001723915.1 Gavialis gangeticus
CAGCAATATATCAAAACACTTCAGATGATTTTCAAGGTAGGATTAAAAAAATCAGGCTTCTTGAAAGAGCAGTATTTTCTTCATCAAGGTAAATTTTAAGGGCTGAATCTATTTGATCTTAAAAGGTTGGTATTTAGCTGGAAGTGCCTGTTGTATGTCTAAACCCTTATAAGTAACTTCAGTGAATCCTGGGTTTAAAGGAAGAGCAAGACTTTAATGGATTGTACTAGTGGTTTGAATCATAAAAAGCTCAAAATAAACATCAGTTCTTTCACAGAATATTTTAGGCAAGAAGTTACAAAATGAGACAACCAAAATGTTCTTGTTTAAGTAACAAACTTAAGTAGGGCATTAGAAAATGCTCTGAAAATTGTAATGAACTGAAATCAAACTGATGTCTTGCTCTGAGATGAGGTTTGGTCCAATATCACACAAGTTCCCAGCCTTTCAAGATCACAAAAATATTGCAGAGTGAAAGCTCAAAGTAACAGCTTTATGCTTTAGAAGAATTTGACTTTCCTGGTGATCCTATTTTTCAGCCCCTTCTTGACTAATTATACCCCAGGAAATTATTCACAGAAAAATTCAAAATTATGTGCTGAGTCCTGGGGGCTGCACATCGTGGCACAGAGCTGGCCCAGCCTGGCCCACTGCCACATGCCTTCAGACCAGACCAGGCTGGCTCCATGCCAGCACATGGCACTTGCTGCACTACAGGAAGGAGCCACGTGCCATTGGGCCAGGTGGGCTCCGTGCCTCCACATGGAGCTTCCAGCACTCCAGTGGGAAACTGCACATGGATGCACTGAGTCATGTGCCACTGGGCTGGGTTGACTCTATGCCTCCAACTGTAGCTTCCCACAGGAGTGCTAGAAACCCCACATGGAGGCACGGAGCCAGCTGAGCCAACCCAATGGTGCACATCCCCACCTGCAGTGCTGTGAGCCCCACATGCTGGCATGGAGCCAGCCTGGCCCAGGTTGAAGGTGCATGCCAGCAGGCCAGCCAGGCTGGCTCTGTGCTGCCATGTGCAGCCCCTGGGACTCAGCTGGAGCCACGTGCTGCTGGGGCCTCTGCCTGCCATGACCATGAACACCCAAGGGCCCATCACCTGCTGCTGCTGCAACTGGATGCAACTGCATCCAATTCTGGGCCCCACAATTCAAAAAGGATGTGGA
>NW_017729028.1:13937927-13941697 GCF_001723915.1 Gavialis gangeticus
GTCCCTTTCAGCCCTAATGTCTATGAAATCTATGAAACAAGGGCTGTGCACCACGGGGGAGAGGCGTATGGCAGTGGGGACCACACCCACTCACAAACCCCACACCCACACATACATACCCTTATGCCCACCCACAAATCTCTTGCCTACTCCACCCTCCTGCAAGCAGGAGCTCCCCTCCCCACTCATCAGCTGTTCAGTTATGTGCCAGCACACTCGATGGTCCCACATGGGGCTCCCAGCTGGAATGCCAGGAGCCCTGCAAAAGTGGAGGTGCAGAGCCTGCCCAGCTTAAATTATGCAAAATTATGCGATTATGTATGGTCATATGTTTTATGCACAAAATTGCATGGAAACATAATTGCATAATTCCCTGGCATATAGTTAATATAATTTTATGAAATTATAGCGTCACAAGTATAATAACCTGCATTTAAGATACTTGAACTAAGCTTCTCCACATTTTCAGTGAAGACTATCAAAGAGCTGGAGGATTTATATTAATGTACACTCTTGTTGTATTGGTAAATTAATGTTAGAAGTCTATGACAATTGTTTCTACAAGAGATCTAAAAAGTGCTTGCTGACCTGCCTTTCTGTCAATTTGTGATGCTACCTTGTCTTGTTTTTCAATGAGATTATAAAGCAAAACTAAAAGTCCTAGAAACCAAGCAATTTAAATTTACTTTAATATACATAGAAATGCAGTATATTTTCCAGGGCTTTCAAGCAGTGACTCCAACTATGCAGACACACATCACAGTGAGACTATTCACATATGTATGTTTTTGAAGGATATAGATATGTATATTTGTTTTACATTTACATTTATTTTTGTGTAGGCATACATTTGTATACGTTAAAATATAGACATGAATGTTCACACACACTATTTAAACTAATCCAATTGAATTTAATTAGGTTTCTATGGTGAACAAAAGCATATACAATGCAGAAACACTGTACAATGACAAAATTACACTTGCTTTTGTGTATGTACACTAATGATTCAACCTGGTTCCTATTCATTTTGATTAAGGTTGAATCAGGCATTATATAATATTTAACCCTGAGCCTGATCTCAGATTCAATCACAGCTTATGTGCACAGATTGTTTCATATGGGCATCAGATAAACATCTTGCAGCTGACTGACAGCTAACTAAGACTGCTAAAAAATAAAGGAAAGTTTTTGCATAAAGTTATATAAAAAAGAAGCATAGCCAGTTTCTGTGCAGATCTTTCAATAGATATTTATGTAATTAAACCACACTAATATTAACAAAGCCCTCAGCAGAAAACTGAAAGCTGAAATGCCATGTAATTCATGGTAATCAATATCAATAAACAATAAGAAATAAATATTACTAGTTACCATTTACCATTTTCCCACAGCATCCCTTATACCTACAATGCCTCATTTTAAACAGGAGATATTTCAGATCTCAAAGAAACTTTTGTTTAGGTATAGATGAAACACTCAAAATGATCAACCAGACAGCTCAGTTGGCTAGAAGTTTTTATGCCTAATTTATTTTTAGGAGAGAAAATACGTTGTTTTGTCTTAAGAAAATACTAATTTTCAGCTTTGAGGGGTAGGAACCATATTTAAAGTCCCTATCTTAAGTGTATAGGTAGATTACTAAGTATTGGTGTAGCAGAATGTAAACTGAAAAATCCCAGTTCCACTAGGACAAACCACTCTGGTACAAATGTTCAAATGCAGGTATTTTTACATAGCTATCTAACACTGCTGACATTGAATGTCAGTTTCTTTTAAAATTAGGCTACTTAACATTTCATTGAGGAAGCTACAGGGTGCATCTACATGTGCATTTGCTCTGGGGTGGGTTTACATACAATATAATTTGTTGTAAACACAACATAATTGTTTAAATACAACATAATTTGCTATTAATATTATAAGTTATTTATAGTATAGTTTTGTAACTGCATAGTAAGAATTGTGTGAGTACTTTCTGCTCTCAGCATGGCTTAAACGACACTGCTCTTAGATACTCTAGTGTAAAACCTGAATCAGTAGTTAACACAGATGAAGTCTAAAGCAGCTTGAGCTATTTCCAATGTGCTCACTTGCTTTGCTCTGTGAACTTGGAGTGTCCTTGCACATTCACTTGAGTCATATCTCTGAAGATGGAGATTAAGCAGAAAGGCTTCAATGAGCTACAGTGTAGTAGGTAAGTGTGGTATCTGTATAGCATGGAAAGCTATAAATGAAATGCATTAGCGTGCATGAAGGCTAGGACTAATAAAACATGTCAGATTTTCTTATTTAATTCTACTTCTTGGTTTCTAAATGTGTGCATGTTTGTTGGTGCAATAGGATGTGTGAGAGGTAATAAATCCTTGATCGATTGCACAGTAATAACCATAATCACATTTAAGGCAACAGGTATTATTTATTTTCCTGTGTTCATGATAACATCCTGTATTTTTAATAGCCATTCAAACACTTTACAGTCCTACTGCAAATACCTCACACTGTATATACCATTTCCCCTTTGGAAATACCTACCCTAGGCCACGATAATGAAGGCACTATTTACTTAAACTGAATAAAAGAGATGCCAGCCTTGATCCAATAAATTGCTTAAGCATTTGCTTAACTTTAAGCATGTGCTTGAGCGGGCCTTAATGCTTGGCCCAGGGCCATATTTCTCAATGGTATGATTCTGTTCTCTGATCAGTGCAAGTTAATGTAAAGATGGGTCTCCTAGATTTTTATATTTAAAAAAAAACCCTGTAAGCTTTTGCCAATTTCTAGCAAAACACATAATATTTAACATCCTCCTGTAAAGAATGTCAATATGTTAAAAAAGCAGCATTTCCCAGGGATCTCTCTTGACCATCGTCTTTCATTGATTGTTCTAGTTTTTCGATTTGCAACAAGAAATAATTTAAAGCTGAGGTAGGCCCTAGTAGTCACACTCTACATTTATATAGCATGCTGGTGCTTTGTTGCAAATAAACCCAGAATGGTAAAAGTGATTTGTAGTAGATTGGGGTGGTCAAATTCCAGCCCAAAGGCCAAACATGGATGATAGATTTGAGTCCATTCAGAACATTAATTTGACCCTGCTGCTCAGGTAAAGATGAACCAGGACATTCTGAGATCTGTAACTTCTGTAGGCCATGTATACTCCACAACAAAGGTGGCAGTGATTACATGCTGCTTTTTATACAGACTGGGGTTAGTCCTGCAAGATGCCAAGCATGCCCTATAAGGTGCTGGTAATTAAAGTTACCAGAACCTGAAATTATGCAGCACTTCTAAGTTTGCTCTACAGGTAGACCCCTAACAAGTTGCTGACATTACCATTAGTATGGCAAATTATGAATTGCTTTGTTTGAAAACAATTACGTGGTAAATTACAAAAATGGAACTAAATACATATATATATTTTTGTAATTAATTAAGTAAATGCACTGGACTACCCCTAAGTGTGGAAGTTGAATAATTATGTTAATATTACTATATGAGAGACAAAACTAATAACATAAGATTTTCCATAATCATTCCTAAAGAAGCTAGGCCTATTCAAATTAGATATGAGATGCTTAAGGGGAAACATGTTAAAGTCTACAAAATACTAAATGGGGAAGAAATAGTAAATAGGGATCTGTCATTTACTGTCTCTCACAGTACACAAGCTAGGAGGTCATAAAATGAAACTACAGTAAAAGATGTGTTAACCGGTATTTTAGTAACTGGCACACTTTACTGACAAGAATTTCCAGCTGGCTGGCTGG
>NW_017729028.1:13942580-13946360 GCF_001723915.1 Gavialis gangeticus
ACTCACTGACACCTCAATATATATTTTAACTGACTGGCACACTTTACTGACAAGAATTTCCAGCTGGCTGGCTGGATGTGGGGCACAGGGGGGAAGCTCACACACGGTGGCTGCCAGCACTACTCACCACCCTGCACTGCTGCTGCTCTCCCTGAGGCCATTGCCACCCCCCCCCCCCAAATGTCCGGCTGAAAATCCCTGCCTCAAGTAACCGGCATTTTTAGATTACTGGCACCCCCCATTCCCCCCTCATGCCGGATAACAGAGCTTTTACTATAGTAGGTTATATGTTTAAAACTAACAAAAGGAAGTTCTTTGTGCACACCATTTGTAATTCAAGTGTGGAATTCACACAAGATAATGTGGAAGCTGACAGTTTAACCAGATTCAAAAAGGGATTGGATACATTCTTGGAGGCAAAGGGCATCAGTAGCTACTGAGCATGGGAACTTCATCAGAATTTCCTAGACCTTAAGTGCTGGAGGCTGCAAGTGGGAACGGAACGGGAAAAGCTCTGTTTATGCTCCATTCACTGTCCCGTTCAGTATCCACTCTTTCGCACAGGATACTGGGCATCATGGGCCTATGATCCTATCCAGTAAATGGCAGTTCTTATGTAAAGGATACTGTATCAGGAACATAAACATAGAAAAGCAAGGGAATTGAAGAAATTTTGCATCTGTTAATAAAACAGGAAATTTAAAGTGATATTACTCAGCTATTTCTGTAGTAGTTTGCATATTTGTTAGAAAACCTGCACTGTTCTAAAATACCTCTGTCCCTTCTCTGCTGTTGTTCAGCTGCTATTGACATTCTGCATAGCAGACAAGACAGGATGAAAACTGTCACTTTCTTCTGCTGCCTCCACAGCTGCTTAGTCTTAAAACGGATTTCAAGTATGTAGCAAGTTTAGAATCCCTTGAGTCAAAAGGTTCAGAAAACGAAGAAATTGGGTTTTATTTCAAGCAGCAAAGAAAAAACCCCCCACGAGTGGTATATATTTTCAGCTTGACACCTGGGGATTTAAGCATGTACAGTATCTTCCATTTAATGTGGATTGAAGTTGCATGCACAAATCCCCAATCAATACTGCTTTGCATGTCTAATAGAATAATCAAATGCTTGAACACAGAGAAAATAAGTCCCTGTTTTTCAGTGGAAAAATCACCCATGGCATCCTGAAAATGTTCTTATCTTACTATTATAAAGGACAGAATCCATAATCTACTATAAGATGTGCAAGCAAGGTTACAAACTAAAAGCCAATGTCAGGCTTTATTACCAGGATGTTAAACTCTTTTGTTTTAGGCAGATTTTAGCTATCATTGTAGTTTTGATTGGCTATAGTACTTTTCTCCTCCTACTTCTTAATGGGTTTACAGTATTGCTCTGTACAGCTGAACAAATAATGAGCTTCTCTCCATTATTTAGTTCCATTTTGGGTAAGATGATAATAAATGAGGTCTTCATTAGAATAGAAGAGGCTCTTTACCTAGTCTCTAAAGGGCTGTCATGCCCTGCCTCAACCTAACACAGCTAACTGCCTCTTTCCACTACACCTATGTAGGATGATGCTATACTTTAATTGATTGCACTCTGGGAGCACTGGGAAATTAAGGAATAAGTCAGTGAACACTACTTGCATTGGGTTTCAGGCATGTGAGAGTTTCTTACAAAATAACAGATGGGTTTCCATTACATAAAAACTCATGGATGCAGAAAAGACAGTGCAAATCCTATTCTGATTTAAGATCTGCTCCAGTTTCTACCTGTTCTCAAAACAAATAGCCCCTTTTTTCTTTTCAGGTATAGTACTCCAGCAAGATTAACTTAGACAGAACTCCTCTTCTTCCCATCTCAGCAAGGCTCAGTTTTACCTTAATAGAATCTGTAGGCAATGCAGAGTCAAAAACACTGAAGATAAAGTCAGAATACCACATACACCGCAGGCATAAATAGCTACAACCCCCTTGGCCTCAGTCGTCATGAAGAGTACATAATACACCAGTGGTGAATATGATCCAATTATATTAAAAGCACTGGCTTAGCTTTGAACTTTACTTTATCCCTAATGCATAGACAAGTTTGCCCTTTAAAGAGGAGAGAGAGAAAGAGAGGAGGGGAAAAATAACTTCAAGAAATAATTTATAACAAGTTTAAAATGATCTGATAATCCCCTTACAAGTAAAAGGCATGCTTTTTCTGATACCTCATTGTCCAATGCATCCAACAGTCTAATTTTCCAAGGTAAAAAACCACAAACAAATAGCTCCTTTCTTCTTTTACATATGCTAATAATATTTATGTGCTTTTTTATGATCAGTGCAGCAAGACTTCGGTGAGGTATGAAATGGAAAAGTCTTCTCCCATGCTGTGAACACAGAAGTGGCTGTTAAGAGCATGTTAAGCTCAGCTATAGTCTAAGTAGTCAACTGAATCCCTAGACAAAATGAAAATTTTGGTTTGACAGATTTCAAGCTCTGCCTTTCCTTCCACTAATAGTACCATCCACAAGAAAGGGAAGTGTCGGCCTGATATTAAGTCTCAGCAACCAACACTCAATTGTGAGCAGAGTGCAACATCCCTAAAATGACCAATTACAACATAATCCCTTGATAACGTGAAGACTTTTATTGATACACAGTAGCAGTATATGACAAACAGCAAGCAAGCCAAGGCTCTCACCATACATTGTGCCCTAGGGTTGCACACAGGAAGATGGATGTCTGGCCAGCATGTGATCATCTTCTGTAGGTGTCTTGCTTCAGTTTGTGGTGGTCCTACCTGGAATCAGTTGATGAATGATGAACACACAGTCACTTTGTTTCTCTCCAGTCCATTCATTGTGTACCTAGCTGGTGCTCATTCATTGGTGGTCCAGTCCAACATGTCTTGTCCAGCCAATGGAGATACTGTTCATGTGTGTTTCATGCACCAGGCATCTAGTAAGATGTGATCATATAGTTGGAATCTTTCCATCCCATATTGGGACTTTTAGGTACCAGGACTGGTTAATTTCTGCAGCTGCACTCTTACGTTTTGAATAAATGGGAGATGGGGCCACTTCTTTCTTCAAGGTTCATTTGACACTCTCTAGTCTCCAAAAAATCCCATTTTTATCTCTAGAATGTGTGAGAGCTGCCTTGTTACAGAGCTGCTCCCCTTCTAGGCCATGAGAGCCTGATTTTTCTTTCTATCACACTAGTTAGCTACACTTATATTGAATATGTTGACTAATAAGCAATAAGAACTGAATAAGCACTAAAATTCTAAAAAAATGAAATTTTAGCATGTGATATAATACATGAAAATGAAAAATGGGGCTTTCCATGGAAAGCCCCATTCAAAAGTTAAGGATAAGCAGCAATAACAGAAACTGAAATTAAAAGCAGCTTTTACATTATATTGTAATTATTCCAAAGCAAAGTATGATAAACCTAGGAAATTCATTGACAAGATAAAAATGGGCTGGCAGTGTGGGGATGCAGTCAGGAAGGCCAGCCGTACCTTGTCAGGCATCCACAGCTGCATCTCGAGCAGGTTCAAGGAGGTGATCCTCCCCCTCTATGCGGCACTGGTCAGGCCACAGCTGGATTACTGTGTCCAGTTCTGGGCACCGCACTTCAAGAGGGATGTGGACAACATGGAGAGGGTCCAGAGGAGGACCACTTGCATGATCAGGGGGTAGCAGGGCAGGCCCTATGAGGAGAAGCTACGGGACCTGAACCTGTTCAGCCTCCACAAGAGAAGGCTGAGGGGGGATCTAGTGGCCTGTTACAA
>NW_017729028.1:13946446-13963337 GCF_001723915.1 Gavialis gangeticus
CTTCACGGTCAGGGCGGCTAGGATCTGGAACCAACTTCCAAGAGAAGTGGTGCTGGCTCCTACCCTGGGGGTCTTTAAGAAAAGGCTAGATGTACACCTTGCTGGGGTCGTTTGACCCCAGTGCTCTTTCCTGCCATGGCAGGGGGTCTGACTCGATGATCTAATCAGGTCCTTTCCGACCCTAGAAACTACGAAACTATGTTTATTTTAAAAATGCATTAGACATATTTTCTTTTTATCTTTACATGGCGTCAATGCAGGGTGGAGTTAAGATCATTTAAATTTTTTACCTGTATATTCTGATGATTTTGAATGTTTGATTTCCTATTTAATTTAACCTTAACTCTAATTTCTGGAGGTTTTATAACACTTGATTTTGAGAGAAATACATTTCCTTTTTTAATTATAATATTCGACCATGAACACTAAATAAGAGTCTAAATAATGTTATCATGTGATATTGCTAATTATACAAAAAGATGAACTATGAATATTAAATATATTTCTTTAAATTAACCTTTTGAAGCCATCTTCATTTGAATTCTATAGCTGCTTTACGCCGTTCTGTAGCTGCACAAAGCAGGTCAAAAATACTTGCTGTCTAAGTTAGGTTTACAGTTGTTTTTTTATCACACCAGTATAATATAACTACTAGACAGAGCAGACTCTCCTAAAATCCTAACAAATTTCTTTATTCTTTTAAGCTCATCTATTTCAATTCATCTTTCAATTTCAATGCATGTTATAACTGTTTACCCTGCCTTCCTACACTGACTGCAAACTTTTTATGAAAAACAACACTGATACGTGATCAAGTGGTTACATACAGGCTATGGATAAATTTAGATTGGAAATGAGAAGATTTCTAACTATTTGAGGAGTGAAATTTTGGAATGGTCTTCCATGAAAAGTGATGAAAGCTAATTTCTTTACAATTGAATTTAAGCTTATGGAAAGGATGGTATAACAGGATAGGGCATTCTGGCTCACCAGTCAGTATGTGATTTAGTCATGTGGTTGTTGTCTCCAGGTTGGGAGTATAAAAGCAGCCTTTCTAGTATCAAACACATCTAATAATCCTAGGACTCAAGGCTTTTGAAGGAGGAATTTTTCCCCTAATGAATGCTACTGGGGTTTTTCATTTTCCTCCAGGATACTGGCATAGGCAAACATGGGATTTTTTTTTGGCCTGTGTGCATTGGTGCACTTGCCAGGACTTAGAGATCCCTAGCTTGAGGATCTAGCTAGATGCTCTTCCACTGAAGGGCATACCCAGCACCACATTTGGGGACAGAAAATAATTTTTCCCCTAGGCCATATTGGAAGGAACCATGTGCTTATTTGCCTTCATCTGTAGTTCTTTTTCTAGGATCTTTTAGCCATCTACTTCCCTGTGTTGCAGTAGCAGGGCATTAGCAGTACCTTCATCTTCCCTGCTTTTTCTGGGGTATATTATAAAGTATTCTTGGTGTTTTGCCTATTTGTCCTTGTATTTGTGGGTGACAGTTTGAAGTGGCAATTTTAGGAATTTCTTGGGTTAACAATTGCCCACAAACAAGGGGAACTGGCTTTGGTGGTGCAGAAAACCCATTTCAGTCCTATGTTCTTACAGTCAGTAGACCTTGTGTAATCCAGGGTGGAGTCAGAGGGGCATGCAGTTGGAGCAGTTGCTCCCCACCGTCAACATTTATTCTTGCCCCACTCAATTTTTAGACCAAGTGTCTGGGCAAGCAGCATATTTCTATTCAGGCAACACTGAGAGACATAATTGTTTTCACAGCTCATTGAAATCTACCTGCTTCCTGCTAATCTCTCTCCATGCTACATATATTAATCACCCTCTCTCCTTTTTAATAGTCTTGATGTTCCACTATTCAAACTATTCTTTCTTCTGTAATGTTGCTGTCTATTAGCTATTCTTGGTAATGTTTCACTTTTATTTCACAGCCCCGCAGTCAGTTTTTAGCTCTAACTAAAAACCTTAATTCAGGTGTAGTAACCTTGGGCGTGTGTAGATGAAATGGGGGCCCTAAATTAAAGCACTGGGTTTTAAAAAACACCACTTCCTTTTAGGGCTGATTAAACCCCGTGTTGAGCAAACACCCTGCTGGCTTACCTGCCTCTCTGGCAGGGAGGGGAGGGCAAGCTGCCAGAGGGCGGAGTGGTCCCTGGGGGCGGAAGAGGGGTGCTTTGCTCCACAGCAGCTGTGCGCCTCCCCCCCAGGCAGCACCCACCTGCAGGTGCCCGGCTCGGGCAGTACAGAGCTGTGGAGGGAAGCACCGGGCCCCCATGCAGCTCAGGCAGGCAGGCTTCATTCTCACTGCTTTTCTGGCTGCAGGGCTTCCTGCAAAAACGTGGAGCTGCACAGAGCCTGGTGCTTTGCTCCACAGCTGTAGGGGCAGCAAACTAAAACTCCTTGAAGGACTTTTAGTTTGCTGCACCCCAAGTCATTTCAGGCGCATTACGCCACTGAATTTCCTACAGCGTCTGGAATTAACATGCAATAAGCTGCCGAGGCGTGCAAGCACTGACACCATTAAAGCAGTTAAAAAATATTTAGCCCGCTTTGAAGTGTCATGCCAACACGCCTCTCATTTTGTCTACACACGGCCTTTAACTCAGCTATAAAAAAGACTTACAATAAAGTATTGGAGGCTCTGGCAAGATGCTCGAAAAAACAGAATTAGAGTTTGTTTTACAAATCTGAATAAAAAATGTACATTCAGCTATAATGACTATAGGATTAATGACAATATCATTTGGCTATTTTGACTCTTGTTGCCTAGTTTGCTGTGTTTTTTTAAAAACTTTATATATTATCTAGCAAATAAGAACATATTTCAATAAAGTTATGCTTGGTTTTGCTTTGATCTTAAACTTAACAATCTAGTGCTAGGCCCATAGCATATTAGTAAATTTTCTAGTTTCTCTTCAACTGGAGAATAGGTGTTGTGTTATAGGTGATGATGCACCATGCTGTCTTCACTCCTCTTTTTCAAAATCCTAGATCCACCCATGCATGTAATATATAGAGACTGAAAATAAATATTTAAGATTCTTTGTAATGTGTTCCTGTTTGTTTCACAAAAAACAAATGAAAAATTGACCTCTTTCAAAATGGCTACTCCATCGCATTGATCTAAATGAGGATGAAGTCAATGTACCGTAAGGGAAGATGGTGGCTATCAAGTACCAAAAAGCAGAAATGAATGCTCTGTCCTGCTGAAAACAATTGAAAATAGATGCCATTTTCAAAATGGCCATGTAAATAAAGGAAGCCCATCAGTCCTACTAAAGAAATGGGAAATGGTAGCAATTTTAGAAAGGATAGTTCTTCATGAAATTGTCTGAAACAGCACTGTTCTTCATCATCTGTTGCAGAATAAATCAACATTTTTGCTCCAAAATAACTCATCTATAACTTATTTATTAAATAAGTGTTAATATATAAATCAATGCATACACATATACGTACATAAAGGTTGTACAGGAAGCAATAATTAAACTGTGGTGAGTTTAATTGCCTTTTCTGCCGACCAAGACAGTGTCTATCTGTATACTTCTGTTGTTTCTTAACATATTTACCCTGTAAACTCTGGGGGAGAAACTGCCTTTTTGTTCTGGGTTTTACAGTACCTAATGCACCGGGGTGTATAAACAGGGTTCCTAGGTACTATGGGTAATGCAAATACAAATGAAAAGGTAATGCAAATAACAATAATCTTGTGTAGGACCAATTTTTATAGGTATTCACACTCCTAAATGAAATAACAGGCATGCTTGTTAAAAAAATTCTCAGAAAATTCATTCTATACTCACAGAGTAAGTGCTGTGATTTTGGGAAGGATATTCTGTTTTCTGTTTTCAATACACAGCAAAAAGGATGAATGCCTGTGTATAACTGAACCCAACTTTAACTCTGGAGCTACAATTAGCACCTCTAAAATATTAATGATCTTGAAAGGGTTTATAAATATTACAAAATGAAGGATACAGGTTAAATTTTTGGTGTAATGCATATTATACATTGCATTGTATAGATGTGGAAAATGCAGCATAAAGGGGTTTCTAAAGGAATTTCAGGTGAAAACTGGTAGTAGAATTCAGATACCCAACTAACATTTCTGTACCTTCTTCTTCTTTTGTATGGCTTTAGGAGCAAGAGCTATGGTCACAATTTTAATTCCAAATTCCTCAACCAGACCACTGCCCTTTTGGGAAATGAGCGTAAGTCCAAGATGTTGCCCTCAAACTTGTATCTGGGGCAGGATGTTATTATGGTTTGGTTAGAGTTTCTATGGTTAGAGTGCTCCATGGTTTGGTTAGAGTTTCCACAGTCGCAGCCAGGTGAGGTTTTTAGGTGCCACTTGTACATCAGGTGGCCACACTGGACATGTCCAGTGTGTGTCCTGTTAAGCATTGTCCACATGCTCCGTGGAAGGTTGAAGCCTGGTTGTTGCATTGTTGGGTCAGAGACAAGGTGTTTATTTGGCAAAATGTTTTCTGCCCAAGCTTTCCTCCAAGAGTCTTCAGTGTTGTGGTATAGGAGGTGTTCAGTGCATGTCCAAAAGGTTTTTGTGAAGTCATGTGATGAGTTGGGAGATCTTGAAGGTCTCTGTGGATGAGAAGGTCCAGAGTACTGTTGATATGCATAATTTCTCTGTATGTTGTCAAACAGAGGGAAGGGTAATGTCTGAAAGTACTGGTAGCCACTGCACTGGAGTAGATATCAGAGTTCCAGAGATAGTCCTCATTACTGAGTCGAGTTGTGTGAGTTGAGTTTGTGTGAGTTGAGTTGTGTCGAGTTGAGTTTCTTTGTTTTAGTTTCTTTGTTGAGGTAGCTGGGGACTTCCAAACTGTCTTGCCCACCAGTAGAAGAAATGTTATGTAAAAGTAGCCAGGAACTGTGTCCTTTACACCCTCCCGTGATGCATACAATCTGAAAGCAGCCCACAAAACAGAAATTTAGGGGTATTTCTTTGGTAGCACCTGTCAGATTCGAATATAGATATACATAGTATGGTTAAAACAGGTGCCTGAAAGTTGAGACAATTAGATTCAATTTGTAAATCAGTGCTGACTTACATACTATGCAATTTTAGGGAGGTCATTTAAACCAAAAGTTTAACAAGTGCACATGTAAAACTCATGCTGTGCATGTACAAGTTAGGTAAATATGTATGAATTGTTGGGATGTACTTTTGTATGCACACTTGCAAAATTTGTGCCATAAATTCGGTATGACACAATATGTCAGTGAAATCCTCATAACCATCCCTATTTTCTAGGATCCTAAAGATAAGGCTGCAATACACTTGAGAGAGACAGTGATGAGGCTGGGAGACACAGGTCAGGGATATGTAACTTATGGATCAAATTATGGTTTTCTCAACAGCTGACTACTGTGCACCCATCTGGTTAACATACCAAACTAATTCTAGTAAGAAAGAGTGGGCAGGCTGGAGTCAAAAACAAGTCAAAGCAAACAGGGAGTGAGGCTTTTTCACTTCAGCAACTCTCTGAAACCATGATGATGAGTCCCATAGTGTCACTTTTTACTGTATCTATGTATTAAGGATGTACACACCTCACCCACTAGCTTCATAGAGAATGATAATGCAACACTTTCTGTTGTTCTTCTAAGCACTGACAAAAATATATGTATTTCAGATGTGCTCCAGAAGCAGCAATAACTTAATTGGTGATGATTCTGAAGCATGGCTCTGTGATCTCTCATGCTCTGAGATCTGCCTGGGTGTGACTGGATGCACCCTAGGTTTGATCCCCTATTCGGCCTCAGACCCATTTCCTCTAGCTGAGGTCCCTCAGCCCAAGTCCCCTCACTCAGGCATTTGCTCTCCATCCTCAGCATCACAGCACAGAGTGCCTGCTGGGTACCCTGCTCATGGCCTCTTCTGCCCCTACAGCCACCCCCAGTCCTCCGGTTCTCAACACACATAAGTGAACACAAACACCAGCACAACCAAAATACAAGCAATGTGCTTTCACAGAGCTCTTCCTTGCTATCAGTCAGTACCCTGCCACAAGCTGTAATTCCCAGTGCTAGGCTCACTGTCATCCTTGTGGGCAGCTTGGGTATCCCTGTGCACTGCTTTCTGGAGTCAGCTGCCCTGGGGAGCTCCTCTCCCTGCAGCATGCAGGGTGCAACTGCCCGCACTGGCTCAGGCCCCCAGTTTATATGCCTCGAAGCCCTGCCCCTTTTCTGTCATGTGACCTTACCCTGCCACACAGGGGAGTTTTACCCTCTTAATTAAGGGCCAGTCTGCACTCCTGCTCAGCCCAGCTTAGCCTGCTGCCTTTTTGTAAAGTGGCAGGAGCCTCCTGGTTTCATGTTACAGTCCCCTCTCCTCCCTCTCCATTGTGCCCAAGTAACAGGGCTCCCTGTTATATCGAGTATGAATTATAGCCAGTATCCAGTAGACAAAATGCAATCCTTCTTGACTAAGTTAACCCTCCCCATAAATATGCATAAAATTATTTGGGAAGATTTTCATACGAACACCCCCTGGCATGCTTGCATATTTGGTACTCTGGGGATATCTTAGCTATTGTTTTGTATTTGCTACATTGAAAAGTGTAACCTAGTTTAAATTTTAACTGCTCTTCCCTGGTCCACTTCTAACATTTTGGATGTATATTCTGTGCTGCTCAAGTTATTGGACTAATCCAAAAACCTGGACACTTAAGAAACATATTTCTTTATTACAAGGGAACAATGCTCAACACTGGATAGAAAAAAAATATTTTAAAATTTCAGATCTTTTTCCAGGCTATTTTCACTAGCTGTGTAATAACACAGAAATGTAGCCACCATTGGGGAAAGCAACATTTAATCATCAGTGATTGCTAGTGGGACCTGACAATTAGCATCTCTTAGAATTTTATTTTTGCAAAGATACCAGCCAGCTACACAAATCTGATTTACCCCTCATTGAGGCTAATCAGATGAATCAAGATAAGGAGGGAGAGAGATAAATGATAGCCTACAGTGGAACACAGCAAGGATGGAAATGCTCTCTACTTTAAGTGTAAGTCCTGTATGTGAGAGAAAAATAAAAGAACTGTAAATGAAAACAGAGATCTACGGGCCTTAAACAATATACATAGACATACTGGCCTTTTGCCAAGACAGAAAAGAGAGGAAATAGGAAAAAAAAATGAATATATGGTTTAGCAGATAAACAATAATAGCCAAAACTACCCATGTGCAAGTTGAATATTGTCACTTTATTGAACTATTGCTTTGGTTTTATATTGGTGTGTTTCTCCTGTTCTTAATAAATCACTTAAAGTAACTATTCAAAAAAGAATGTTTTGTTCACTTAGATCTACAATAAAATGTGGAGAGTCAGTTTTGATCCATAGGCCAACCTGTATGAGTACCTGCTCACCATTGAGTAAGGGGTCACAATCTGGCTCTGTGTGTTTGCATTACAGCTTCGTTAGGCCCTGTAAACATAATCATGATATGAATAATAAATAATCATAGTATGTAATTACCTAGCAGACCTATTGCAGTCTTTTCTTTGATTATATTCCAAGGGAAGTCTTCCCGGTATTTTCCAAATCAGAGAGGTTAAAGCAGTCACATAATGCAGTGGATTTTTTTTCCCAGCCTTTAAACACAATAGTTCCAAGGTTGGAGATGTTTAACCTTGAGTCTGGTACTTTCATAATATTGAGCTGTTTCTCTGTTATCCATTAATGGGATATTTCAGTAAGAAACAATGTAAAAAAGAAAAGAAAGCAACTGCTTTTTGGAAAGCCTCTTTCAAAATAGTTTCACTCTTTCCCATTACATTTAGAAAATCTATTCTTTTCCTAGACCTGAAGAACACCGTATGCCAATGTTTTTTGTTTTAAAGTTATGTGACCAAAGAATACATCTGACTAGAAATTACAGGGCTCTCTCTTTATTTCCTGGTTCTGTACTTGTAAATGAATACATATGGTAGTATTTTTCCCACTATTTTAGTGCTCCAATAAAAGATATCGGATTTACCCAAAGAACCTTGTCTGCCTACATATGATATTGCCATTTGATTCTTTTCACCCTTGACCTGCTCCTCTTGGGGTTTTTTCCCCTTTTTTCTGCTGTATAATTTATCTGAAACCTCCCTATAAGCTTTCCACACACAAATACAAATCCAATACTGACAGGCCAGCACAGTTTAAATTATTCACGCTTCAGTGTACGTGAGCTGCAATGCAACAATCAGCCTAGCAATCATTCCATTCACTGGTCTCGTCTGAACTTATTGATGAAAAATCCGAAGAGGAGGCAATCCTAGATCCTCTTTCTACCCAAAAACTATATTTCAGTATGTGGAATTTAAAAAAGAAATAGAAAAAACAGAAATAAAAACCCACCAAGCAGAAAGCCCAACTTCAAAAAAGTCAGTTAAAAGTATAAAAAGTGTTGAGTATATAGAAAAGACATGAGAACATATTTTGAACATCAGAGAGTATAGTATATGAGTATGTGTGCGAAGCTAAGGACATCTGGACTCATAGTTTCCTAATGGATTCTGACTTCATCAAAGTTCATTTAATTAAATTGTATGTGAGAGGTTAAAGGAAAAATACTAGGTGAGCCTAGCAGAGAGATCAAGGGCAATTTCCCTCCAAAAATGGACAACAGCAGCAAAAACCCCAAAACTGTGCTCCCATACAAAATGGTTCTAAAAGTACTTTCTGTTTTGTTGCAGCTATTATTTCTAGACCATATAAAAGATAAGACACCATGAACACTTGAAAAGACCAGCAAACTTTATGGCCTAGTTTGGCAGAATTTCCCAGGCATCATTAATAGAGGCTAAATTGTATCTGCCTAGCCTAAATTCTTCTCTTAAATTGCATATGCAGGTGGACTGGATTCTCCAGGACAGAGGGGATAGGCGACAAGTAGGGAATTGCAGAGCAGATAAAATAAGAGAAATGCAGAACAGGATAAAAGGAATCTGGACTTGGGGTAGAAGTGATATCTTTTATTAGACCAACTAGAATTTTGCAAAAAAAAAAAAAAAAATCTTTGATTGCAGGCATTCACAAATACCCTTCTTCAGGCATAGGAGAAAAAAATTGTAAAAGTTCTCCTGGATAAAAATGCACGTTCATATTTCATAGGAGAATTGAAGGTGTGGTAAAATCTCCTGTTTGGAATAGTTCATTTTATATGCAGATTAGACTCAGACAAAAACTGGAATAGTCTGTTTACCTCGAAGTTGTTTGGTAGTAAACAGAACGTAATCGTATTTCTTTCTGGTTACGGTGTCTCATATTTCACGGAGGAGTAAGAAGATGGAATGCTTTTCTGGGCAGGCACTTTCTTATGTGGTAAGGTGTCTCGGAGCTCTGTGATGATGCTCTATATAGGATTAAAAGGACATGTCCAAAGGGCAAGCCTCCCTTTGGCCCGAGGTAATATTAGGAGTCTCTAATCAGGTATGAAGAACATCCCCCATGCTCAGACAACACTTAACTGCTGTAGAAGCCCAGTGTCAGTCATAATAGAGATTCGATGACAATTTATGACAGCTGAGTGCATAAGAACTGCCATTTACTGGAACACAAATTACTCTATCTAGCCCAGTATCCTGTTTCAAACATTTCCAGTGTGGGGATGCAGAGGACAGGGCATATCCAGAATTTTCTACCCCTGCTCCTCTCCCACCTCAATTTCCAAAAAAGGTTTAGGAAATTCTGATTCAGAGGCTGTGCCCCTACCTACCATGTTCAATACCTACATACCTTTCCTGCATACATTTGTCCACTCCCCTTTTGAAGTGGGTTAACCATCAGCCTTCATAATATCTTGTGAAAAAGAGTTCTACAAGTTATTTAAATGCTTGATGTAAAAAGAAGGTCCTTTTGAGTACACAGACATTCATGGAGGTAACGGGGAGGTTAGATCAAATTAAAAATGGCCACCTGATATAAGGTAAGTTGGGATGGGAGGACAAGTGAGGGATTCAGGGTGGGTAAACAGGCTCAGGTGGGGATTGCAGGCAAGGCAGGGTCCATGGGTGGGTATTGGGTGGATGGAGTAGCCTAGCAGGGTCTGCAGGGGGATTAGTGGGTGAAGGCAGAGTCCACAAGAGGCACGACTTATGCACTCAACATAAAATGTCATCCGCAATTTTATTGCTGTATTCCTCAGTTTTACAAGAGCTATAGCTCTTCACAGTCGGCTTTGGTTTTTATCATCTGCAAACTTGGTCACCTCACTGTTTACTCCCCCCCAAAACCTCCCCAGTTCAAACAACACCAATCCAAAAACAGAACCTTGGAGACGCCATTGCTTATTCCTTTCCATTCGGAGAACTGACCATTCATACCTCCTCTTTTGTTTTCTATCCTTAAGCCAATTTCTGATTTAAAAATGAGCCTTCCCTCTAATTGTATGACAACTTCATTTCATTAATAGCTTTTGAGGTAAGATTTTGTTGAATGCTTCTTAGAAGTCCAAATGTACTATATCAGCTGGATCTCCCCAGTCCATATGCTTGTTGATGGTCTCAATAAGCTGTATTAGGCTGTTGAGGCATGGGTGCCCTTTAGAAAAGTTATGGTGATTTCTCTCTAGCAAGTCCTGTTGGTCCATGTGCTAAACAATACCTTTTTATTATTATTTATGCCAATTTGGCAGGAACTGATGTTAGACTCACTGGGTCCCCTCTGGAACCTTTTAAAAGATAGGACTTACATTGGCAACCATCCAATCCATTGGTAACATGGCTGTTTTTAGTGATAGGTTGCATGTTAAAGTAAGTAGTTCCAAAATTTTAGATTTGAGCTCCTTCAGTACCCCAAGGTAAATGTCTTAAGGTCCAAGCAATTTGCTGTTTAGTTTATTTCCTCTAAAACCTCATCTACTGACACCTCATTTTGGGTCAGATCTACTGACTTGTCTTCTAAGACCAATAGTTCTAGTGAGGAAAACTCATGAACATCTTCCATAGTAAAGAACTCATAGGGTACATCCAGACAAGTGGGAACACGTGTGTTTCCCCAGGGACAAGTAGCAGTGACACACATTGTAGCTGCTTGCAGACATTAAAAAAAAAAGTGCTTTACCAGAAGAAGCAGCATTACTCCAACTCAGGTCTGTACCTTGTGCTGCTGCTGCTTGTCCCCAGGGAATGCTCATGACATGCATGCTCTGGCACATGGCAGATTACTCCGGGTGGGGTAGGAGAAGCTGGGACCAGCAACTGTGCTGGCCCCAACAGCCTTACCTACAGTCCTGGGGAACTCTGGGAGCTGCAGCCATGGCAATCTTGCATCAGGAAGCCTGGCCAGAACCTGGACTGTGGCTCTGGCCAGCCAGGCTCCAGTTTTGGGTGGTGCATGATGCAGCCATGTGTGCTGTCCCACCTTTTTTTGGTGTGGGTTTTTTGACCCCACCCCCCACCCCATGCTGCAAAGTAGCAGTGTGGGGAACACCTGCATGTATGATATATGGCACAGCAGACGGGTCTGTAGCGCCATATACCACACATCCATGCTCACCTGGACATGCTCATAAAGGATGTTTGCAGACATTACAAAAAACAATGAAAAACACCTTTTTCTGGAAGAAGCAGCATATTACTTCAACCTGACTTTGCAGCATTTGTAATGATGGGGCTGTTCCGTGGGGCTTTTTGGTACTTTTAGCTACAGCAGAGTCAATCAGTTATTATAGAGAAGTGCAAAAAAAGCCCCACTGAACACCTGATCTTTAAAGAAATTGGGCGAGCCGGGTTGAAATAATGTGCTGCCTCTTTTGGACATGTGCAAGGCTTGTCACGGGAACATGCTGAATTTAAAGTAAAGCACCATTTGTTTGTTTTTTTAATCACTGCAAGCACCCTTTGTTTCTCAGCAATGGCTTTATCTCCTTTGACACTCTCTTTCACACCTTGATCCTCCAGTGTCCAGACTGACTCCCTGGCAAGCTTTCTGCTTCTACTGTGCTTAAACATTTTTTAATTGTTAAATATTATGTCTCTAGCAAGCTTCTCCCCAATTCTTTTTTAGCTTGTCTTATCACAGTTGTACATTTGACTTGCCAGATTTTGTGCTCTTTTGTTTTATTTCCCTCATTTGGATTTAACTTCCACTTCTTAAATAAAGTTTTTCCACTCCCCACACCCACACCCCTTCATAGGCTTTGCTAGGATGTTCAACCATATTGGCCCTTTTTTGTCCACTTTCTTTCTTGTTCTTTTCCTTTTTCTTTTTGATTTGTGGTGTGCATTTACTCTGTCTCCAATGCAGTATTGTTAAGCAGTTCCCATTTCATAACCTTCTTTAGTGCTCTCTTTAACTTCCTTTTAACTAGTATCCTCATTTTTGCATAGTTCCTCTTTTTAATGTTAAAAACTATAACCAATTAAAAAAGTATCTTTTTACAAGAATCTCAAAACCAGTTATAATGTGGTCACTACTACAGAGAGGCTCAGCAATAGTTACCCCTTGGACCAAATCCTGTGACCTACTTAGTACTAAATCAAAAATGACCTTCCTTTTGTCAGTTCCAAGACTAATTGCTCCAGCATGCAGTTGCTCAGGGTGTCTAGAAATTTACTCTTTGCATCCCTGATTTGGGTAAGATTTACATAGTTTATATGTGGATGATTAAAATTTCCCGTTATTGTGTTCTCAGGTTTTGCAGCTCTCTCAGCATCTTTACAATTCTTAGCTCCCTGTTGGCATCCTGGTCTGGTGGTTGATAGCATGTCCCCACAAGCACACTTTTCTTAGCTGGATAAGGAAGTTTTACCCATGAAGACTATATGGTACCTTTCTTGTCAGTTAAAATAACTACTGTACTTCACTGAATGCAGTCTTTCATATGAAATGGTACTTCCTCACCAATACAACCTATTTTATCATTCCTGTATAGTTTGTACACTGGTATTATGGTGTCCCATTGATTTTCCTCATTCCACATATTACTGAGATGTCTATTATTTAATGCCAAACATTCAATTTCACCCACCTCAGATCTTGGACTTCTGGCATCAGTAAAAAAAAATGCATTAAGCATCTGTATAAAATCACTTCTACATTTTATTGCTGCCTGCTTGCCTACTTGTGTGTGTCCTATTAAACTGAAAACCTATGTCTTTCTGCTGCTCCTAATGGAAAAAAAAAGATCCAAAACCAATATGGTGAAAAACTATTTCAGATGGGGTATAAATGTTTACAATGCAGAGCTGGTTACCAGACACTTTGTATATCCAGTTACTAAAGACACTGGGTGAAATCCTGGCCCTATTGAAATCAATAAAAAAGTAAAAAAAAAAGGTCCAGATTGAATAGAGTATTTAATATAATTTGACCTAACTAGAAACATTTCAGTGGGTGCATCTACATGTTCATTAATGTACAGTGGTTACTGCTCGCTTAATTTAGTACCTGTACAGTCACATACTAAATATATCTACAGTAACCAGTTACTTCACAGTAGTGCCAGCAAACACCATTTTAGTGATGCGACTGCACAGTAGCCTAATAATACCGTGCAGTAGTGTATTAGCGCTGTTTGTGCTGTGACACACTACTATGCAGTATTTTGGGGCTACTGGCTGCCCTCCCAAGTAGTGGTCCCAGCATATGTTAACAAGGAGAATTTATTTAAAGTTATCTGATCTACAGCTTGCAGTTGAATGTGTTGCTGCAAAGGTTAATCAGGAAATACTGTGGGTTTAAATCCTTTGGACATTTTAAAAGCCAAAGTCTAGTCCTTTTATAAGAGAAATGAAGCAAAAATAAAGTTGTTTATTTTTCGTATTTCTGTTCTATATATTATGGTTACAATAAGTTGAAAGTCACTGAATCCCTGCTGGCCCATTTAAAGAGTACAGTTTAGTATTCAGCATGTTTGTGGACTCTTTCTTGTGTTCTGATTTATCAGGAAGAGTTGGCATGAGTTGTTTGTCCCATTAGCTTAAATGGTAGAATTTCTATAGATTTCCCCATAGCCAGGATTTCATACTTGGACTCAGCTAATATAGGGCAGAATCCTATTATATTTTACACACCCGAAGGGCTCTACACAAGAGCATAACTGACATTTTGAGGTCTTGCATGCATTGAGCAAACCTATGCCACATGCAGGATGGGTGCAGTGTGGAGCACACACTGTAGGCCACCATCTAGCTAGGCAAGTACAAAGCTCTGTACGTGTACACTTGGGTAAGTGTAAGTCTCAAAATTGTGGCCAGGAAAAAAAATGCATAACCTTGAGAGGGGGAAGTAAAAGATGTTAACTACTCTATATTTCACCCTGATAGCCTAGTAGGTAGGACAATAACCCAAGATATTGAATGCCTAGATTCAAGGTATCCCTGGTTTGAGCATTGTGCTCCAAACCTTCTCTAGGTGAGAGAGGGCCTAGAAGCTGGGTCTCCTGGTACCATCACTAGGGCAGAGCAAGAAGGGCACCAGCCCTGACTGCCTTCTTAGAGAAGATGCCAGTATGCCTCACCCCCAAAGAGCCTTTACTATGGCCGGTGTAGAGCCAGGAAGGAGCAGCCACATGCCCAGCACTGCATTTGGAGTGGGTGGGGGACAATCAGGGCACCAAAAGCAGCTGCCAGGATCCTGTACCACTACCTGTGCCTCAGCAGCAGCAGTCCATGATCATGTTCGTAGGAGATGAAAAACAGCAACAGCAGCTGCCACTCCAATGAAGAGAGCCCCAGCAGCTGCCATTCAAATGAGGAGAGCCTCCCTCTCCTCCCTCCCTCCCCTCTCCTCCCCTCCCCTAACTCACCAGTGCTCAGCAGAATTGCTCCCCTCCAGCCCCAGCTCCAGGTGCTGAAAGAGCTTATTAGACCTCTGGGGTCTCCCATTTCCTATGAGAGGATCCTAGCTATTAAGCCATTGGGCTAAAACATGAGAGGAATCCCTCCCTCCTTCCTCCTCCATCTAACACCCACTAGTCAGTTTATGTGTAAATGGAGCAGTGTACCTGCCCATCCAGAGCACAGCCTATCATGAATGTTCAGTAGCATCTACCGTGCACATGGTTTGGGATTACTGACTGTGTGTAGCTCTGAAAAATAGCAATTATGTGTGTGGGTAAGGGCCTTTTGGGCATGTAAATTAAAATACCTTCTGCCCATATTATTTTTAGAGATGGGCTTAAGCACTGAGCTCTGGAATAGTTCCTATTTTTCCCAAAGACATGGGTGTTTTGATAAAGAGTTCTGGTTTGGGGTCATTTCTGCTTATCTCAGTGTTATCTGAGAGCAATGAGTCACATCAGACATAGCATCAGTTATTCTCATATATACATTTGTTATGAATGCTTCTGAATTTATTTATCAATTTCAGCCAAGGCACTTTTACTTGTAGCTGCTCTAGTGCAGTGTCCCATGTGTTTAACATTCCTTTCACACATTAAAAAATGAATTGATCCCAACTTAAATGCCATGCAACCTACTTCTCCCTAAATGCTCTGACTTATAATTGCCAGTCATAGATGTCTGCATTCAAGACTATAACACTGTTTAAAGCAGTGCCGTTATTGGTATATCATCTGTGCCCTTTTGCAGCATGTTATATGGCATGCAGAACTTGGAAAAAATGATCAAAGAATCCATCATCAACAGCCTACACAGCTGAGAGAGAGCCAACACGGCTTTGTTGCAGGTAGGTCTTGCCTGACCAACCTCATTTCCTTCTATGAGCAGTGGTTCACAAACTTTTTTTCCCATGACCTGCTGCTGGGTGCAGAGTGTGGCAGTGGCAGTGGTGGCAGCCTGGGGGCAGGGGAGCTCCCAGCATACGGCACAGCTGGTCTTTTGTGTGCAGCACCACTGGTATTGTTCCTGCAACCCTTGTTTGGGTTGCAGCCCAGGGCTGGGAACTGCTGCACTACAGGATAGGCTGGTGATTCAGGCTGACCTGGACAGGCTCACAAGGTGGGCAGATAGAAACCTGATGACATTCAACACAGAGAAATGCAAGGTGCTCCACCTTAGGAGAAAGAACCCACATCATACTTATAGGCTTAGCAGTGCTACTAACTAGCACCACAACCACAAAAGATTTGGGGGTCATGATTGATCACAAGATGAACATGAGCCACCAATGCAATGCCACAGCCAGCAAAACAAACAAAACTCTGGCTTGCATCTACCAACGCCTCTCAAGCAAGACACAAGAGGTCCTCCTTCCAATTTATGTAGCCTCGGTGAGGCCGCAGCTGGAGTACTGCATTCAGTTCTGGGCTGCACATTTTCGAAAAGATGTTGATAAGCTTGAGAGAGTCCAGAGGAGAGCCATGCACATGATTAGAGGTCAAGAGAGCAGACCTTATGAGGAGAGGCTGAGAGGCATGGGACTTTTCAGCCTGGGAAGAGAGAAGGCTCAGGGGGGACTTGGTGACAGCCTATAAGTATATAAGGGGTGTGCATCAGGATCTGGGAGAATGTCTGTTCACCAGGGCACCCCAAGAGAAGACAAGGTCTAACAGTCACAAACTGTTGGAAAATTGATTTAGACTGGACTTAAGGAAAAACTTGTTTACTGTCTGAATCTCCAGAGTCTATAACAGACTCCTCCCAGAAGTGGTACAACCACCTACTTTAGATACCTTCAAGAAATGCTTAAATGTTTATCTTGCTGGGGTTATCTGACCCCAGCTGACTTCCTGCCCTTTGGGTAGGAGGATGGACCTGATGATCTTGTAAGGTCCCTTCCAGCCCTAATGTCTATGAAATCTATGAAATCTATGCAGTTCTGTATGCTTGTTTTTTGTAGCCCTGCAAGGGTGTCTGTAGTGTTACAAATATAACATGTGTCTCTGGCCTCTGTGTGTGTGTGTGTGTGTGTGTGTGTGTGTGTGTGTGTGTGTGTGTGTGTGTGTGTGTGT
>NW_017729028.1:13963389-13999887 GCF_001723915.1 Gavialis gangeticus
TGTGTGTGTGTGTGTGTGTGTGTGTGTGTGTGTGTGTGTGTGTGTGTGTGTGTGTGTGTGTGTGTGCACGTGCACACCCCATGCATACATATGCCAACAGTAATCTTTCAAAGCACATATTCGGCATTTATATGGCTGTCAGCCTGACAAATTTCATCTTAAAGAGATTGAAGTTTAATTAGATTAAGTAATTGCATAATTGTAAAATAATTGAGATTTCCAATGATATGGACTATTTTTGGAGGCTAATTCTAACTCTTTTTTTGGGAATAAGTGAAACATGACGAAACTAAGATCTGCTGGAGACTATATTTTGCTGAAATATTTTAGATTATTATGTTCTTATGTCAGAATATAATTCAAAGAAAAATAGATGCTACCAGACATCTTTAAAAAAAGACTTGTCTCCATGATTTTACAGTATTACCAGCATTCTGTGGGTTTTTTGATATAGAAATGTCTATATGTTGAGACATGAAAACTATTGTGAAAAGCTGCAGCCTATAGAATAGTTGAAATAATGTAACTCACATTTGCCAGGAGGATGATTGAAAATGAATAATGTGAGGTTCATACACTCAACTTGTATAGGGAAAAATTGCTAAAGCATAAACAGTGCTTCGAAGAAACATGGTATTATTTCTGTAGTTACACAACAGTCACATAATAGACCTTGTTATCCTGTAATTCATAGATATCCAGCAATCAAACTTAGTCATTACAGTGACTTAAATCATATGAGAAAATATCACTGTCATATCAAACATTGGAATTGCCATACCACATCAAACTGATGGTTTCTCTAAACTGCTGTCTTCTCAGTGGCTGATATCAGATGCTTCAGAAAAAGATGCAAGAAACACAATAGCAGACAATGATGGACTAACCCCCTAGGAAGTCTTTTTTCCTAATCCATGTCGATCAGTGATTGGTTTATGCCTTGAAGGCATGAAAGTTTACCTGGGCTTTTATTTGTTGTTGCTGTTTTAATTTTGTACAAATGATCAGATCCAAGTTGGTCTTAGCCACTCACATTTAGGCATCCCTAAATGTAGAATCTAGATGCCTTAGTCCACCAGAATTATCCCATTTGGCCACACTTAGGCATTTAGGGTAAAATCCCTGGTTATCCATGTGGCTGTATTTTTTGTCATCTAAATGGCATTTTTGGCACTTACCAATCTAAAGGAATTCTAGTCCTAGACATATATTACTGTATGTGTATAATGTTTGGGATGGCTATATATGTACACAGACTGGGCATGTGTACTGATGAGAACATATGCACATCCTTTGTGGATACATTTGATACTTGCATCACATGTTAAATGGTACTTTATTTAACTAGTGATTTCCATGGGATGACTCATGAATTAGTATCTCATACAAATTGGATGAGTACATCTTAGATTTCATAGACATTTCATGGACATTAGGGCTGAAAGGGACCTTGGAAGGTTATCGAGTCCAGCCTCCTAGTCTGAATTTGCCTTTATATTTGGTAGCAAGTTAATGAGCAAATCAAATATTTTAAAAGGAGACTGATAAATGGACAGGTTTATCATACTAAACAGGAAAACAAGCATATAGCAACACATTCCTGTCTCAGAATTTAGAGCCTAACCCCTATCCATTATCAGCTAAGTATATATTAAGTTACAAATTGTAGCAGTTAATGCCTTATTTTCATGATAAATCATATAAACTTTGGTCTGCTTTACATAGCAGTAAAGAGAAAGCTTCATCATTTGTTAGCAATATACATCACAGATGAAAACAACATTAAAAGAACATTAAGATTGTAGCTGAGATCCAGGAAAGCATGGAAATTCAAAATTAAGGACCAAGCTTCAAACCTCCAGACTGTAAAAGAATGAAGTTGGTTCCCTTCTGTGCCTGGATTATGAATTTCAGTTCCTTTACAGGTTTCAGCCAAAACTTTAATAATCTTACATCATATACTTGGCGTTGTATATTTCTCTCATTTTTTTATTAGAATATTTTCTGTAAAGTCTATCCTGTATGTATTTATGAATATTGATTATCTTGCAATTCGGTTATACAGATTCCAAAGTAATATGATTGGATTAATATTCTGTCCAGAAATGTAACCCAAACGCATACCTAAATGCAAAAAGACCACAGAAATTCCACTATAATCATGGGATTACAATAACATATCAATAAAGAATTACATAACTTGTCTCATTCTATCTCATTTATTCAAATCTGTGTTTGTTTTATTTTATCAACTTGAATAGCATGGACCATGTTGACATTCTACATTGTATTCTACACTGTAAGAATTCAGTGATTCTTGATTTACTTCAGTGGATCTATTTACAGACAAAGGTATTCCTTGGTATGAGTAAAGGTGGCAGAATATGACCTTTATTATCTGTGTCATACTTTTGGAAATTGATTCAAATCTGGTTCAAGGGGATAGAGTCTTTCCGTTATAATCAGTAGTGATTGACTTAGACTCTTGATGAAAGTTGTCTTTGTGTCATTCTGAATTAGTTTAATTGTTCAGGAGTGATTTTGAAGACACTGACTTGTGAGGCAAAAGTTCTAGGTGGTCAGGATTTGACCCATCTCTTATCCTGTTTGGCATTTCCTATGTGGTATTGAATGCCCTTAATTCCTATTAAAGCCAGTAATAGTTGTGAACCTTCAGCAGCTCAAACTACAAAAAATTGTTAGAACTATAAAATCAATATTGTATCCTTTTTGAGATGAGGTGACTGTAATGCATACAGCATTCAAGATGTGGGCACACCCTGGATTTCTATAGGAATAATGATGTGTTCTGGTTTATTTTCAATTCCTTTTCTAAAGATCCCTAATATTTTTGCTTTTTTTGATTATGACTGAACATAAGACAGAGTTTTAGATACATTCCCATAATCTTTTTATGGAAGTCTCCATAATGGCTCCAAGATTCTTTTCCTGGGCGGTAATAGCTAATTTAGAGCCTATTAGGTATATATCCTTTATTAGGGTTATTTTTTTTCAGCTGCACTACTTTGTACTTAATGCTGACTTCACATTATTGTCCTCTCATTCAGCTGCATGAGATCTTTCTCAAAATTTTCACCATCAGCTTTGGATTTGATTATCCTGAATAATTTTGTATCACCACAAACTTGGCCACCTCACTGTTTACTCCCATTTTCAGATAGTTTATGAAAAGGGAGAAAACAGTCTATGACCATGTTGAACAGAATAGGTGCATCCAGATGAGCGCCCAAGTGCCTGTTGCAGCGCCTCAAAGCAGTTTGAGATGCCGCAGGAGACATGCTAGGAAAAAAAAGGTTCCCCGTGCTGCATATTTTCAGTGTGGACTCTAAATTTGATACTGGGAAATCCTGGTACAAAAAAAAAAAAACATGCTGGAAAAAAATGGTTCAGGAGCATACCCTGAAGCAACCAGAGGCTAGGTCCTCTACAGAGATGTTTTGGCATCTGGCCAGAGCATCTCTATGCCTGTCCTGTGCCCTACTGCCCCGTCATGCTGCCTCAGTGTGCTGGGGCAAATAGGAACAGGGGAAGGCAGCAGTAGTGGATCAGAGAGGTGTCCCAGGTAAGTAGGGACATGGGGTGGGGGGTCTATGTGGGGGTGGAGGGAACTGTGGGCATGGGGAGAACTGCTTGTGAGCGGCGGGTCCCCTGCCTGCCCCCCGTCCAGCCCACAACCCCCCCTTCACAGCCTACAGCCCCCCTGCACAGTCCACAGCCTTCCAGCAGCATCAGCAACAGCATCAGGGCACATGCAGACAGGACACAGCCCAGCCTGAGGGCATGCAGCTTCTGCCTGTGGTGTGGAAGCCCTGGGTAACAGCAGGAGCTGTCCAAGAGCACCTGGGTCAGGCCAGGCCAGGGCCATGCGCAGCCAACAGTCTGAAGTGGCCCCGTGCCCCTGGGAGTCTCTGCCAGGAGTGGGCATGAGATCCCTGATGGCCACTGCTGCTGCTGCTATGGAGTGGGAGGGGCCATGGACCATGCGGGGTGGTTCTGAGCCATGCAAAGGGGCTGTGGACTGTGTGGCAGGGGCTATGGGCCATGTGGGGATGGGCTGTGGGCCTTGCAAGGGGGGCAGGCGGGGTACCCACCCGTGGCAGCTGAAAAGTATGTCTGTGTGATAAAAGTGCTTGCTGAAGGCTCTATAAAGATTAGACCAAGTGTTTTTCTGTATTTGTTTAGATAGTAAGCTATAAGTTGTTGCTAAAAGCCTAATAAAAGTTTAAAATGTAGTGAGGCCTTGTATAAAGTAAGGCCTAGTAAATTTAGCAAAGCCTAGAAGTAGTAAGGCCCTGTGGCGCAGTTAAAATTACCTTATCAAAGGAATGCAAGGCTTGTACTGCTACTGGTCAGTCTAAGGACAGTTGAAGAAAATGAATCTAAGTGGTCGTACGTTATCAGTGTCCTTCAGAAGCTATAAATTAGCTAAAATATTTGGAAACCATTCAAAAGGAAGATGCAGCTCTGTGAAAAGTATTAGTTAGCAGTTGCCTGGATCAGTGGGCCCATGGACCTCGAGGAGCCCAAGAACTGCATTCCAGGGTCCTTCCCGGCACCCCTCAGACAGCATTGTTCGCAGATGCCTGACCTTGCTGAACTTTGTGGAAAGAGAAGCTTGTTGTGTATCAGGCATCAGAGAGACTGCCGATAAGTTGCCGATTCAAATTGCTTTTGTCTGTCATTGTTTACCTCGTTACTACATGTAGTTGTGTTTTTCTTAAGTCAATACATCTTTCTTACCTTTCTACCCCCAACCACACTCTCAATCTAAACCCTCCACAGGCGGCTGGGACACCACCCCTCCCAAGCAGTCTTCCCCACCTCCCAGAGTTCCCTCCATGCCCACATAGTCCCCCTCACATCCACAAACTCCCCCACAATCCACCCACAAACCCCACACCCACAGACCCCATGCCATCCCCAACCCCTGCACAAGCCCCACCCCACCCCACCAAAGCTCACTGTCACAAACCATACACCCACTGCTATACCCACCCACAAACCCCTCCCAAGCCTGTGCTAGCCCCAGCCTCTAGTTCCCCGTGGCTGAAGATCCGGGAAGAGCTGGACAGGATCAGTTTGCCCCAAGTGGCACAATTTGCCCCACACCAAAGTGCATGTTTAACTACATGTGGTGAGGCACAAATCTCTGACATAAATTTGTGCCTCTGCTATTTGAGCTGCTGCAAGTCCACGTGCCTGCATGGGTGGACACACCTAAAGGGTGCATCTCCATGAGCATACACACGCAGGAGCCTTTGTTTCCTGCCTATTTGTGCTGCTGCTAATTGTCCCAGGGCAAACTCCTGCACATGCACTGGGGTAGGTGGGGTAGGAAAGGCTGAGGCCAGCACCTTTGCTGGCCTCAGGAGCCTTACCAGATGTTCTGGGGGGCCCCTGGGGTAGTAGCAGCACTAAGCTGGCCTCTCAGAGCCTGGCCAGCAGCCACAGTGTGGCCAGACTCTGATTTCCTGTGGCACATTCTGCTGCTGCATGCACTGCATCCCGTTTTTTTCAGGGACTGGGATCTCCCAGTATCAACCCCCTCCCCACAGGTGCATGAACAGGTGCATGTGTGCTGCATGCAGTTTGTGGTGCTGTAAACTGCATGTGCATGCTCATGGGGATGTGTCCAATAGGTCCCACCCCAGATTCCTTTAGGATCCTCCTTGTTACTTTGTGAAGTATGGCTATTTAGTCCTACCCTTTGCCTCCTATCCTTTAACAAGTACTCAGTCCATGAAAGGACACTCTCTCTGGGCCCATTTTCTTAATTTCTTTAAAAGCCTTTGGTGAGGAACCTTAGCAAAGCTTTTTTGAAAATTTAAGTATACTATATTGAGTGGACCTCTCTTATACACATGGTTGTCAATACACTCAGAAATGCCTGAAGTTCATACAGACATGCTTTCACAGAATCGCGGAAACTTAAGGCTGAAAAGGACCTCTGGAAATCATTTAGCCTAACCCTTCCCAACTCATCCAATATATATCCTTGTCTAACCAATTACTAAAGCTACATAATCAACACTGTCACATGACTACAAGGCATAACACCCTGACCTGCCATAGAAGAAGCAGAGGAACAAGAGGGATCAGTGTCAGGCAGCTGCAAGGGTTGTTAAAA
The DNA here is from genome assembly GCF_001723915.1 of Gavialis gangeticus. Taxonomy (NCBI): domain Eukaryota; kingdom Metazoa; phylum Chordata; order Crocodylia; family Gavialidae; genus Gavialis; species Gavialis gangeticus. The sequence continues at coordinate 13,969,538 of NW_017729028.1, forward strand.
AATACTCAAGGGATCCAAGGAAGGCCAAGTCCCACTCTCCCACCACCATAATAAGTGTGGCACTCAGTGTGACTCTGAGAGGGGCAAGACCCACCTGATTTTAGTCCCAGTAGGAGTATTGGCACACCCCAACCAAAACCCCAACCTTCACTTCAGCCAGAACTCAATGCTTCTGAAGAAGGTGAGAAAAAAACCTGCTGACATACATAGCAAGAATAGGGAGAAGAGATTCCTTCCTGGCCCCATGTGGCAAACAGTAAAGCCCAGAAGCATAAGAAACACCAAACATCATCATTCTGCTCTGCAACCTGGGATTAGAAGGGATTATTTCACATATCACATCCTCTTATTCCCCCTTCTGTATCCCCACATAAATTCTAGCTCTTTTAATATTCTTTCATAACTAGACCAGATTGTGGAACTCTGCTTCATTCTCATGCTGCTGAGTATAGTTTCTCCAATATCTATCTGCTTCACACTGCACAGCTCTTCTCATTATCTCTCAGCAAATTGGGAGGGGGGGAGGACGGAAGGGGGAAGGGACAGGATGGGACAGGAGGGGATGCGGTTTCTGTGCTTCCACTTGTTGCTTTTTACAGACTACTCCAGACATAGCTACTCCTAGATCATCCCTGACCAATGTTTATCCAACCTCTTTTTGAAAACCAGTAATGATGGAGGTTCCACAACTTCCCTAGGCAGTCTATTCCACTGCTTCACTATTCTAAGGGTGAAGATATTTTTCCTAATATCCAATCTAAACCTACTTTGTTGTAACCTCAAGTCCCTGGTATATGTCTTGATCTCTACAGCAAGAGGAAAAAGGAGTTTTCCCTCTTTTTTATGGCAGCCCTTCATGTATTTGAAGTCTGCTGTCATGTCCCCTCTTAATCCCTTTTTCTGCAAGCTGAACATGCCTATTTCCATCAACCTCTCTTCATATGACTTGCCTTCCAAGCCCTCTGTGATTTTTGTTGCATATCTCTGGATCCTCCTTAACTTCTCCACATTCTTTTAAAAATGTAGAGCTCAAAAATGCACCCAGTACTCTAGAGCAGGCCAAAACAGTGTTGAGTAAAGACACACAATCACTCCCTGTGTCTTGAACATAACGGTCCTAGGGATGCAGCCCAAAATCACATTCACCTTTTGTGCAGCTGCCACACACTGACGATTCATATTAAGTCTGTGATCCACCATGACCTATAGATCCTTTTCCATAGTGCTGCCATCCAGCCAGTTAGCCATCTTGTATTTGTATTTTTACTTATTCTTCCCAAGGTACAGCACCTCGCATTTGTCAGCACTGAACCTGGCTTCTGCCAAGATTTCCAATCTGTCAAGATTCTTCTGAATTGCACCACTGCCCTCCTTCCCAGTTGTGTGCCATCTCTGAATTTGCTCATGAAGCTTTCTCTTCCAACATCCAAATTCTTAATAAGCACTTTGAACAGCACTGGGTCTAGGGCAGATCCCTTTGGGACTCCACTCAAAACCTCCTTCCATTCTGAGGTGGATCCAGTTATAATTACCTTTTGCTTGTTGCTATTGAGCCAGGTGTCTATCCACCTTGTAGTACTTTTGTCTAGTCTACATTTCTTCAGTTTGTTTATGAGAAGGCAATGTGGGACTGTTTCAAATGCCTTGCTGAAGTCCAGGGACACTATATCCTCTGCATTCCCTTCAACTCAGCTACTTATCTTCAAGAAGAAATATACCAAGCTTATTTGGCATGATGTATTAATAGTAAATCCATGCTGACTGCTCATGATCAGCCTTTCCCCTTCCAGGTGCTTGCAAATGTATTTCTTTATGATATATTCCAGTAACTTCCTGGTATCAAGGTGAGACTAACTGGTCTATAGTTCCCTGGATCGTTTTTTTTTTTTTGCCTTTTTTAGAAAGGGGCACTATGTTGACCTTTTCCAGTCCTCTGGTATCTCACCTGTCTTCCATGGTTCCATAAATATTATTACCAAGGGCTTCAAAATAACTTTAATTCATTCAGAGCCATCAAAAGCCCTCTGATTGTTTCTTTGTTATCTCATTTCTCAGCTTGTCCCCTTCCTTATCCAAATAATTCTTATTAACTGTCTAATTGCAGCTTAATTTTTACAGAAGCCATGTTGACTCTTTCCATTTTGTATATATTCTACCAAATTATTTGGAATTGAATTTATACTTACCAGTCTGTGGTCAGTCCCGGATTACCTTGGGAGCCACTTTTTAAAAATGTTACACTGGCAACCCTTCACTTCTCTTGCAGCAAGGTTGATTTCAATTATAAGTTACACACTATAGTTAATATATCTGCAATTTTATATTTGATTCCTTCAGAACTCTCACTGGGCACAACTACACGTGCATTTACTGAACAGTAACCAAAATTACTGCACAGGAAGGGTCCACATCTATACATGTCCTCCCATACCGTGCAGTACATATGGTGAATTATGTTGACTTGCGTGTAAATTTGATACCTGCATCATGCAGGTATCACATTTACACCCAATTACTTATTGTGCAGTAATGCATATGTAGATGCCTTACTGTGCAGTAACACTCTGTATGTGGGCTGACCTGAGACTAAGTCCCAAGTCATTCTGCACACAGTGTTAATGCACTTTAACACCTGCATGTGAGGAGACTGGCCTATTCCTGTTTACTATGCAGTAACTTACTGCATAGTAAATTTGAGCCAGTGTAAATTCACATGTAGACACACCCACTGAATATTATCTGTCATATGACTTGTTACTGTTCAACTTATCAGTTTGCTTTAAACCTTAACTATTTTACCTCAATTTTAGCCAATTGTTCAGATTTATCTTCTAATGAAATTGATCTGGTACACGAATCTCCTTAACATCTTCTGTAGTAAAGACCAATAAAAAGAGTTCACTTTAGGCCAGATTCTATTTCACCTATTAGGCATGTAAGTGGACTTAGGCACCTCAATACAATTGTATCCCACCCTGCTGAATCCCTGAAAATCCATTAATGTGTCTCTTTTTGTAACAACAGCCCTTTTATGTTGCTTAAGAGATGTTACCCTTTCCACATGTTAAATGCACTTAAGACAGGAGCATCTGCACATGAAGGCAGTAAGAACACAAGCTTAGTGCCCTTTGAGCATCTCAAACTTGTATCTCTTCAGGTGAGGAGTACCTCCTGCCAGTGTTAACACAGCTCATGTTAAGATAGTGTTATGGTAGACTGACACCCTGCTATCAGTCTGCTTCATGGGACCAATAGGAACAATTTGTGGTCCTCCAACATCCTGGGATGCATTTCTCCCAGTCTGCCATCTCCCTCTGATCTGATGATCTGTTCTCCCAAACTCAACTAGCCTGGAAAGATTTAAAACAAAGGAGAGCCAGGGAACCAGACCAGAGAGCTGAGCAGCCACTGGAGAGTTGGGAAGCTAAGAGAGACCAGAGAGCGAGAGAGAGCAGGTGAGCAGGATGTAGCTAGAAGCTCTCAAGTTTGCCCTGTGACTCTCCAGCTATTTCCAGTTGTCTGGTCTCCCACAGCTGCCCAACTCCCCCTCTCTCTAGCTTTCTATCTGTCCAGGGCAATAGAAAGAGTACAAAGAGGGACCAAGTACAGGTCTTGCAGCACCCATTGCTTACAAGATGAGAAACAGCTGGAGTTTTCAGAGTGACCTGCTCAAACAGGGAAGTAATTGGTTTGTGCTCCCTCATTTTCCTTCTTTCGAAACTGTAGTGCATATGGGGCAGCTCCTAGCCATGCCCCTGCTCACCTGCCCTCTAGCAGCGAGTCAGAGCTGTGCAAGTCAGAGGCAGTATTAACCTACAACATGCAACTGCTGACAGCATGTTCTAACTTCAGTATTGCATAACCTTCCATGGAGTTAGCAAGCCTGAATTGTAATGTACAATAACACCTTTTCCCTTAAAACTGAATTAGAAAAAGCAGTGAGAAGGAAGAGGACCCACCCACCTTTTGTATTAGCAGATTTTTGGGGACTTGATCAGGGTGCACTAAGAGTGTCTAAGTCCAGTTACACAACTAGTAAATGGAATAGAGTCTGACCCTTATAGTTTCTCTGCTATAGCCTTATATTGCCTGAATGTGTCTTTTATATCATGGACATCTAATGACCTGATTCTCTGGAAAACTTTCAGATTGTTATAAACTTAACAAATATTATTAACTCACAAGTGGGTTATGTAAGCCAGTGATTTTCAAACTTTATTCATTTGTGGATCCCTAAAAATATTTGAATGGAGGTGCAGACCCCTTTGAATTGGAAGTATGGGTATTCACATAGTTGTGATTGATCATAGTCATCATTCGTGGATCCCTTAGGCATGGTCTGTGGACCACAGGAGTTTTTGGACCACAGGTTGAAAACCACTGATCTAATCTAACTGCCTTCACAGTTGTAAGTTTCATTTTTCCTAAACTATCTCAGACATATGCCTATTCAACCTCTTCTTGGGGCCCTATAGAGAAAGAGTTCCCACACTTTTCTCCAAACTGTCACTTCTGTCAGCACCAGAAAGATTCAGTGGATACACAAAAGATACACTATGCCTCATTCAGAGCCATAGTGACTCAGTCAGGCACCTGGGCAGCTGTCACATGCAAGAGCTGTGGTGACTTCTAGTTGCTGCGCTGCCACCAGCCAGTTGTGCAGCTGCAGTGGCAGCTGTTTTTTTCTGTCCCATTCCTCTCCTTCCCACACCAATTTCGTGCTCAGAGTGGCTGCCCTGGTCACCTAGCCTTAAGACACCACTGCTGTCATTCATACTCCAACAACCCCAAATGTAAAAGGGGCTTGTTCTACTGATGGACTCTTCATACAGTTGGGAAGAAGAGTCAGCTTGTCTTGGAAACCACACTGGTATGTGTACATAAAAAGTGCACCTGTGTAAACAGTATGCCTCACACTCTGCATATAAAAGTCTATTGTATTTATTTAGCTTAAAATACCAAAACTGAATGTCATGACCTTGATGTTCATAGCATGAAAATGCTTAGCAACCCCAAGTAATTTTGTTTTGCCATGATTCAGTCAAATTAATCTCGTGTATTCTGTTGAATTCAGGAGACTTACATGAGAACTGAACAGAGCTTTGCCTTTATAAAGAAAAGCATTAATATATCTTGGTTCCCACCCTAAGATGACAGCTTTGATCACAGTAACTGAAACTCATTGGCCCATGACTACAGATTTTGCAAACTACAGTTGTCCCATTCCTGAGTGCTCAACATCAGACTTGCTCAGTAATTTTATCAAAGCTTATCTTTTTATGTGCCTTTAGAATTACTATTTTCTCTGGGACCTCTTTTTTAAAATGATAGTTAAGATCCTGACATATGATATGATTCCAGGAGCTCCCCCTTTAAGGAAAGAAAAACCCCTACCTATTGCACACCTCACATTTGTAAAACTGATAGCACTCTGCTGACTTCAGTAGAACTACACTGATTTATGTCTGCAGAGGAATAAGGTGTTACATGCACAGATACCAGTGAGACAGAATGTATTGTACGCATTATGTACCATTGACCTAATTTTTGAGGGAAGTAGATAAAGGGGCATGTTTCACTCTAAAGTTTAAATCTTGGAGGAATCATTTTATGGCTGATTCCTCCCTCGTACATAAGGAAGAGCAGCATTTAAATCTAAATAAATGAATGAATGAATAAATAAATAAGTAGGCTTTAATGCCTATGTGAAATCTTACTCTACCCTGTTCTAGTCCCTGATAAACAGTTAACATGACAATAGGTCTTCCTCTTCCTCACTTTTTTTAAACTTAGTATTAAAGCAAAGAGGATAGCATGTTACACAAGTAATGGAATTTTAGTGAATTGAACAAGGTAGAAGAGAATCATATTTAGCTATAGGGCAGTTTGGGTATGTTGGATTATGTTCCTTGTAGTTGTAGATGAGGGTTTTAAGTGATAATTTGGGGGATTTCTTCACTACCAAGTACCTGTAAAAGTAGGAAACTGAGTTGATGGCCCATAAGGCCCCTTCTATCCCACTGTTCCTATAATTAAGTCTACCTGCTATATGGAGTAGGCTCTTGCCCTTTGGTTTTACTCTCTTCCTGCCTCTGTGGCTGCATCTAGACAAGATGCTGACTTTACAGTAGCCCGTGACTTCTGTGCAGTAGCATCACATGGCACGAAGCATGATATGATTCTATTTTACTTTAGTCACAAACTACTGGGCAGTCAGTGTCACGAAAAAGCCATTCTTCAGTGTGACTGTCCAATAACTGGTTATAACTGAGTAACTCTGATAACTTTGATATAAACTTATAGAGTCTTACACAGTTGTATAAATTAATACAAGTACTAACTGACTGTGCAGTAAATAGTGATGATTAGAAAGAGCAACAGAAAAGTCTCTGTTAATAGTGGTCCTAAAGTTATACAAGGATTAAATGACTGCACAGTAATAACTGTGCAGTCAGCACCTTATGTAGAGATGAGGGATCTCTGTAGGGTGTCATCTGAAGGGAAACTGAGATTGGTGCCGCCAATCTAAGTTTGAGCTTAAGGGAGTGTTCAACACCATCTCCCCATGCCCAGTGACCATTTTTTATGTGATCAAAGAGAAGGACTAGGACCACTATTAACAGAGGCTTTTCTGTTGCTCTTTCTAATCATCTCAGCACAGCTCAGCAGGCACAGAGGCGCGTTTGACATTACATGCCTAAATGCTGCATATTCAATCTGCAGTTTTTGTTGCCTACACACAGCTGGCAATTGAGCCTTGCCTGTGCTTGCCTCCTGAGCATGTTCTTTAAGTATTTACAGCAATCAGAAAGCTGCACAGGGAGGCAACACCCCAAATTTTAGTTAGGCAGGAACATAACTAGTGGGTGTTAGATGCCAGAAGTGGAAAAGGAAGCTGGCCTACTGGGGTAATTGTGTGTGGGTGCTGTCTCCCAATAGAAGGTGGTATGTGGGGCCAGGAGAAAGAATACATGCCAGAAAGTGACAGATAGCTGCTGTCAAGAAATAAGGGCAACTCTAGATGCTAGTTTGGTCCCCTGTTCCTTATGGAGCAGAACATTTCCCAGTGCTGTTTAACTATTTTATTTAATTAATATCAAATGTCATGTACAGTGAATCAGCTTCTAGTAAAGAATTGCAGAGGCACCTGGGTCATGCCTGATCCCCAGGTGTGTAGCTGTTTAGAGCATTGTGCTAAGAAGTAGGATATGCAGGTTCAAATTCCTTCTGAGTTAAGAGGCTTAGAATGTGAGTTCCTTTGTTTCTGAGCAAGTGCCCTAAGAACAACGCTTTGGGGCTAAACATTGGGACCCCTGCCCTCCATTGTTTTTCTTCTCTCACATACTTGTGAAGGGTTTGCCACAAGGGGGAGCATAATCCAAAACTGTAAATGCCAAAAACTGCAGTCATGCAGCTACATAAATCACTTGGGCATGCAAAGTAAGATTAGCCCCTGATCTCTATGCAACTGAAACTCCCATCTCTTCATTGCCACCTCCTTCTCCTTCTTGCCCCACTAACAAAGGCTTTAGTAGTAGAATAGTGGGATACCACAAACTCAGGTGAAAAGAATACATAAACATAATAGCAGTGGAAAAATCTCAGATAGCCTTGAATAGAGATACTACAGGTTTAGTGGAGAGAATAATGGGGTGAGGGAAGAGCTCAGATGTACTTGAGAAAAGAGAAAGGAGATGAGACTTATGAGTTTCATGGAGTATTTAGTGAAGGAAAAAAGGGAGGGCTAGTGTTTGAGGTTGAAGGCCAATGGGTTTCTAGGACTGGATAGGTATGGGGTTTAAGAGACAAATTAGGACTTTTGGGAAAAGAGGGGGGAAAAGAGTGTCTAGAAGGCACTTTCAGAAAAAGAGGACACCAATTCTGGAACCTGGAAGGGAGTATGTAGAAAAGGAGGTATGGGTAGGAGAAAAGTATCAAGGGTTGGAGAGAGGTGGGTGACTTGGAGTGAGAAAGTTTTGAAAGTTAGTCACAAGACAAGAGAGAAAGGAAGAGAATGATGAGTTTTGAGGGGTGGGAAGAGAGACAGATAAGGCCTTGGAGTCTCAGAGTAATGAGGCAAGCACTAAACGGGACATGGCCAAAGATGGATAGAGGTCCTAAAGAACAAGCAAAATTAAAGTCGGGATGTTTGCATGTGGGAGACATTGCAGTGAAGCAGACTACTTGCTTGGTCTCTTTTTAGCTAATTTTTTAGGCAAAATTATTCTATTGGTTAACAAACTAATAGGGTAGATAAAGGTTAATACATTTTTAGAGCCTCCTATCAACTCAGGTACAGGCACATATGTAAGAGATGCTAACCAAGATATGACTTAAAGTGATGCAGTTCCTATGGATATCTAAGAAACTAGAATCAGATCGGTGGTAATATAGTGATTAAATGATATGATGCTGGGTTATTTTTGTGGGGATCAGCTATGCTTTCAAAGGTTTTGTTGTTGTCATTGTTTTGTGCTGTTTTACTTTGAGGCTTTATTATTGTTGTATTTGTTTGTCTGGTTCGTTGGTTGGTTCACTTTTTAAATCAGGAATGAGAGCAGCATTTGTTTACACAACTAGCTTCTAAAGATATGCATCAAGTTCAAGTACCCATGAATTTAATTAAGTACTTCTGATAGTTCCTTACTTGTGAGAAATCATCTATTGATTGGAAATATGTACCTGTTCAGAATCCAAAATCTTTGACTAACTGGAAAATTCCCAAATAATTCTCATTTCAAAAGAAGGAAGCTCATATATATGAACTGAGTAGCTCAATTAACTGAATGATTTCTGCACAAATGAAATAGAGAAGGTCAAGTCTGGACACTATTGCTTTGAGAAGTTTCATAGAAAGAAACTTCAATTTTCATTATTATGCTTATCATTTCCTAGTCTACATTGTCTTTTATAGGTACAAATACAAGCCAGTAAATTAAGGTTTATCTGTTATAAATGAAAAACAAACAAACAAAAACTGAAAAAACCCAGATGAATGGTGAAACAGTCAGATACACTGAGCTACTGAGGTACACACTCAGATGGAAGAGCTATGTTGACACTCTATATGCTGGAACCCCATGTAACAGTCTTTGACAAATTAAGGGTTTGGGCTAGATTCTGCTCCCACACAAGGCGACAGAAAATTTTCCAGTGACTTCCTTGAAAGTAGAGGGTGATCCCAAATGATCACAGAAGTCACAGACAGATGTGCAGCTCCCTGGTGTAACTCGTGGAGCTTTGCAGAAAGAGCCATGGGTTATAGTGTTCTTCCCAATGCAACAGACATTCACTGTTGGGTCCACGGGGTTGGAGGATCAAGCTCCAGTTTCAAGCAGATGTGTGTCTTCAGCCACTTTCCCCTAGTCCCACCCATCCCCTTTCCCAGCTCCAGTGCTGTCTTCAGAATAGGAGGGGAGGAAGGGAGCAGAGGGAGCTCCGTCTGGAGTTTGCCCAGCATGCACTCCCCTGAGTGAGTTGGGAGACTCCAATACACACCCCCACCCCTGAGTGGCACAGGCTGGGCAAAGCCCAGCTGGAGCTTCCTCCCCTCCCTTGTCCCTCTCCCATTCTGAAAATAGCACTGGGGGCAGGGCTGAGATGCTTCAACCCAGCCCTATTTCTGGTACACAGTGACAGAAGTTAATGAAGATGTTCCACTTTGGAGAGCCTTCATCTGGGCCCTTATGTAATGAGGTTTCAGATTGTCATGCAATCAGACGTTTTTAAAGCGATCTGCAGCCATGCACTTCTATCAGTGCACAGCTGTAGAGTGCTTCAGGGACCCAAACATATGTAAAACTGTCACTTCTGTCAGCGCCCAGAAAGATTCAGTGGATACACAAAGGATATGCTGTGCCTCATTCAGAACCATAGTGACACAGTCAGGCACCTGGGCAGCTGCCACAGGCAAGGGCTGTGGTGACTTCTAGTTGCTGCTGCTGCCACCAGCCAGTTGTGCAGCTGCAGTGGCAGCTGTTTTTTTCTGTCCTATTCCCCCACTTCCCACACCAGTTTGGTGCCCAAAATGGCTGCCTTGGTCACCTAGCCTTAAGACATCACTGCTGTCATTCAAAGTCCAACAATCCCAAATGTAAGAGGGGTTAGTATGTAAAAACCTGGGAGCTTACACAGGCAAATACCTGATTTACATATAAATCCAGATGGCTGCAAGTGTTGCATCTGAATCAGAAAATTGTATGCTACGTTTTTTTTTTTATGCTTGACAAATCATTGCACATGTATCGTAATTTTTTTTTAATAGGGATGAAGAAACTGATTAAAAAATGATAGAGCACTTTACAAGTCTCTCGCAGTACATCATGCTGTCTGCTAGTGTGGTACTCAGAGTTGAAGAATGTTGTTTAACCCTCATACCCATTCAGTGCTTGGTCTATTAGGGCTGCCAACCTGATTCTACTTTGGTGCAAGTTGTGATGGTTTTTCCTGCATGTGTCCTGGAGAAATTGAACTCAGGCTAGACAGATGTAACTTTAACCTATCTTTAAAGGGGAGGGGAAACTTGCTTCTAAGAAAGACACATCACCTGTGTTGATCTCATGGTTATCTTTGTCCCCTCCTGTAGATACACATGGGCAAACCACTGTAACTTAAAACAGCAGCAAAGGCTTTTAAGATTTACAGAGGTTTTATTCCATATGAACTGCTATAGCAGCAAACACATGCAATACATATATCAGAACAGTTTACTGGTATAATTTACTACAGCTAATTACAGTATAATTTAATACTGCTTTAACAGTAATGTGTGTCCACATCCTGAAGCTACCACACCACATATCTATCAGGCTGTAACACTTTCCTTCATTACTGATCTGACCTACCATTAGAAATAAAAATACTGGTAAAGGATAAAGGAATGGGAATTCTACAAGTTAGAACTCAGTGAATTTTCATCTATTTTTTCCTTCTGGAACTGCAGAATATAGATTGTGCCAAAATAAATAAATAAATAAGATAACTTTTGATCTCTGTGATGTGCACATAGGACCATTGCCTTCTATACTCTGCCTGGCTTGTATGCTACTGCCTCTGAAAATAAAAAAATGTCTATGGTCACAATTACCTTGCAGTTCCACACTGCTGAAGGAGGAGGAATGGATATTCTGAAATATGTAGTCTTTGACTCCAGATAAGCTACCACTTGGCCCTCAAGTCATCTTATAATCATAGTTTCAGTTTCTAGGGTCGGAAGGGACCTGAGCAGATCATCGAATCCGACCCCCTGCCATGGCAGGAAAGAGTACTGGGGTCAAATGACCCCAGCAAGGTGTACATCTATATGTTTCCCCCAGAGAAAATCAGTCGTTATAGGTTCCAATTTGCCTTGTGAAAAATATACAAATTCACAAGTATAAATAGTTATAAGTAATGCCAGTAATTATCAAGAGGGCACTTCAATGCTGGTTAGAAAAAGAAAAAAATAAAATTGCCTATCAAGACCCTGTGACAAGCAATGTTTCAAATAAAACCTCTGAATAAAGATATCATGTTGAAGTAACTTTCCAATGCTCTGCATGGTAGATTAGACATGCATTTCCTATTAACATTAATAGAGGCTGCATGTCTAAGCCATCACAAATGGTGCTGAAATTTCATTGTGATATAAAGCAATAACCCTGTGATTCCCACCAGGATCCAGGTTTCACAATCAAAGGTGCAAATGGAGAATACATTCACACAGTGTCAAGGACCAGAGATTTACTTGCTCTGAGGGGACAAAGAGAATCACTACTTGACACAAGAGAAAGCATAGCATTTTCAAGCACAGCTGTAGCAACATTTTCCTTGTAGATTAGCATTATTTACAGTTCACCCAACAATGGTAATAGATTGCTAACATTCAAATGATATAAAGTCAGCTGTAATTCTCCTTCTGTTCCCAAAAGCTGAACCTGGAGCTAAACACTTTTAATAGTAGGTACCAAAGGGATACTGGTTTTAAATTATCCAAGTTTCTCAGATAATTACCTGAAGCAGTTTACTTTAAAATCCAGCCACAAAGTTCTGTGTAGCTGCTTCTTAAATCATGTAACATGGAATTGCAAAAGGCTGTGTTGAATGTTTCTCTCATCCTCCAGATTTGCTTTCTGTGTAATAAAAGAATCACTGGAGTATCTGAGGGCCTGTTAAGTGTATCTATAAAGATTTGTTCATTTCTGTCTTTTTCCATTTTACAGGCACTGGGCTTTCATTTTGTGTGTGTGTTTGGTTTTCATTTTTTCTCTCCTTCTCTTTGTTTTTTTAAGAAAGATTTGGTCAAAGGATCTATCCCTGGTAACTACAATGGCCCCTGTATGGCCCCTACTTTTGCACTTCACAGTCTTTTAATATGATTAGCCTTACAACACCCATGTTGTTATCCTTATTCTTTAAAGATAGGAAATTGAGATTAATGGATAAGCTTCACAAAGGGCGCATCTACACGTGCTCCTGTGGTTCTATTGTTACTGTGCTGTCATTTAGTACTTCCAGAAAGAGGTACTAAATGATGGTGCAATAACAGCCCATATTGAACCATGGTGGCAACACACAGTTATTTTTAGCCATTACATCACTGTAGCAACATGGTATAGTAAGGTAGCATGTTGCTACGGTGACATAGCTGTGGCATCACAGTTTGTGCCCACTGATACTACTTTGCCATAGTGCATTGCTACAGTGACAGCGTCTCATGTAGATGCACCCTAAGAGTATAATATTTAAGCAGCTTATCTCGAGAACATTTCACAAACCTGAGAGGTGTCTAAGTTCCATATACTTCGAGTGGAGTGTGAGACACTTAAAATTGGGATTCCCATCACTCAGCATACTAAGTGAGGGAAAATCTAAACCAACCCCTAAGAAATGCCAGAGGGAGGGGTATTCAACATTCCCCTCTTTCCTTGACCTAGGCACCTAACGGTAGCTTTGAACAAAGAACTTGTTTGAGACTGAGATTCATTGTGGCTAGGGACAGAAATTACACATAAATTGGTATAAGTTATTGGAAGTAAGTGATTGGAAGCCAGTTCAAATCTTTAACACAACAGAAGTTCAGTGAACATAAACTACTTTCAAATGGGCCAAAACTGGTTTAAGATAAACCTGGATGTACATAATATCAGAGTTAATAGATTTAGGTTAAATCAGTTTATTGAAATCCTCTCCAGATTCAAGTTAACTCACAGTCCTTCAGCATCCCAGGATGTTTTGTACCTCCCCCACAGCCCCCAGGGTGGGTTGGCCAGCTGTGGCCTAAACTGACTGCTCCAACCAAGTAGGGAAAGCACACCACGGCTTCTGGCCTGAGCCGCTGCAGGCATGTGGCTGTTTTTTGGAATCAAAAGTGAATGTCTATTCACTTGCTTATCAGTTCAATTTACACAACTTAGACTAAATTGCAGAAACTGAACTGATTCAGCCTCTGGCCTTTTGACTTTCTGTACTTAGCCTGTTTGAAATCCTTTCCTAGACTTTTTAAGGATAGGTTACACAAATACTGGTTTGGGTGGTTTAGCTACGGATAAGCTTACCTTGATCAGGGGGTCAAACTAGATCAGGGGGTCAGGGGGTCATCCTGAGATCTCTTTCAACCCTACTTTTCTATTCTTTTATGATTCTATGTCTTTTAATTAAAACATCAGTGAGCACACTGTGTATCTGATCTACTTAGAATACACCTATCAGATTCCCTCACCTGCCCCCCCTCCCCAAGATATAGGCACAATGGGCATGCGTAGATGAAACAGAGGCCCTAAATTGAAGCAGTAGGTTTTTTAAAACACCATGTCAATTTTGAAGCCCTAAACCCCCGTGTCATGTACACATTGACTTACCTGCCTCTCTGGCGGCAGGGAGGGGAGGGCAAGCTGCCAGTGGATGGAGTGGTCCCTGGGCTGTGAACTGGAACCCTCCAAATCTATTCGGAGACATTCAGAGAGATTCGATGATTCAGACATAGACACAGCCTTAAAAGTTTTTTCTACATACCTCAAGGTACCAGGTGGTACACTGAGATGGTGGGGAGGATGGAACATCCCACAGGATTGTGAGGAGGTTCCCAGTGTGCTCGGCGGTGGATCCAAACGTCTGGGTCTGCCACCAAGCACAGCCCCCCCACCCCCATGCTCCTGTGGGACGCTCCATCCACCCCGCCATCTGAGCCATGCCTGGTACCTCGAGGTGTGTAGAAAAAACATTTAAAGCTGTGTCTATGCCTGAATCGCTGACTCACTGAATCAGCATCGAATCTTCAGATGCTGAATCTTCAGATGCAGGAAGGGAGCAAGAATCGAATCACCGTCCCCCAAATCAGGCCAAATCCATATCCGAATTGAATATGGCCCACTTTACATACCCCTATTAGGCTAGGCTTCTATGAATTTCACTTAGGCACCCACATTTCATCTGAGTGCCATTTTAGAGTACATGCAAATGTTTGTTGCACCTGGTCCGTGACCATACAGCTTATTTTAAGTCACATGATCATAGATCGGGAGCAGTAGCACATGCAGAATTTTGCCAGTGATAGGAGCCACACTGGTAATCCAGTGAAAGTAACTTAGGGGTGAGGGAGGGGCAGGCAGGATCAAGGGAACTAGCAGCTCCATGTCAGGGGTGTTAAGGATCTGGGGTATTTTGTGGGATTGGGAGGGGGTGGTAGGTCTGTGGGAGGAGTTATCTGGGGCTGCAGAGATTGAGGCAGCAAAAAATAGCTCAATAAGGGTGGGGCATGGATAGAAAGAGTTCAGCCCTGGGACTTAAGTGAGCAACTGGGCTTCCCCAGCCCCAGGGCCACCCTGTAAACATGTGCAGTTATTCACTAGATCAGACTAACCCATTCCTGATCTAAATTAGTTTGTCTCTGTAGATGAACCCATTTAGACTGTGCCAGCCATTTTTCAGTTAATTTATCCTCCCTGATCACCTGCACTGATTGACATTTAGATTCATCTAACTCTAGGTAGGTCACTTTAAATGTAATGTCTGGACATGCCCTTAGAAACTACAGTTTCCTGTGAATCCTGTTCCATGTGTTCTTATTCTAAGAGTTCACCGTTCCTTACATTCACACGGACAGTCAGTGGCAACACAGGAACTTAAAACTACGGCTCCCACACACTATGGCAATGGTTATCCCTCTTCCCTATAAAAGAAATGGGTTTTCTGACTAATTCTGATAATGTTTACATATACGTCTATCCCAGTTTCTTCCTTCATGTTGTCCCAGATTCATGATCCAGTTGCTGAGACAGCTCTATTTCCTGCTGAAGCTGTGGTCTTCTAATTGACAGTTGGATTGATAACCCAGCACTCTACAGGGACTAAGTGATGGGAGCTGTGAACAGTAGTGATGTTCTCTCAGCAGCTTACAGCAAGCCATATTCAAAACCAATAATAGCTTGTTTAGGAAAGAAATTTCATATCTATTAAACTAAATGTTTTAAAAGCTCTGGGCCAAATACCCAGCTGGTGAAAGTGAGCACTGATCTACTTAATTCAATTGAGCTATTTGCATTACTCCTAAAAATATATACTCCATAAGCACTTTTAAAGTACTTTCAATTTTATATCTATTTACTGTGAATTGTTCCTTTTTAGTTGTTATTTACACTTTGGTCATGTAAATTAACAATGTAAGGTATCCCAGAAAACAGCAATGGCAACCCTTTTGGCAGGTGTGCCACAAATTAGCCCCACATCCTCCCTAAGTGCCATTCTAATCACTTTGCTCAATCTGTTACTCCTGCTCAATCTGCTACTCTCTGCTCCCTTCCCAATCTCCTCCTCTGATTTCTGCTGCCTGCCATGTGCTCCCTGCCTAATCTCCTACTCTGTCTTCTGCTTCTGGCCCTATCTGCTGCTGTGATGCCTGCCCCCTCCCTGATTTACCATGTGCCATACACAGAGCTTGCCTGTCCCATTTGTGGCACTTGTGCCACAGTATGGCCAAACCTGCAATAAAAGATCAAATTTCAATGAGCCTGGCTTTGAAAATAAGGATGCCTATACCTGAGCACAGAGGCTGCTGTGATGTAGTATAAGTTCAGTGTCAGAGGGGGCTCAATTAATCGAGTCTGATGGAGCATGGAAATTACTGTGCTCCAGCAGCCTCCTGCATCTTGTGTATCAGTGTCCCTGCATTTCTAAATGGTGGCAGGGCAGCTTTATTTAAAGCTTATTCAATGAGCTTTAGACAAAGTGCCCCCACCAGCATTTTGAAGCATGGGGATGCTGATACACTAGAAGCTTGCGGGGGGAGGCGGTGGGGTTAATTAGAGTAACTCTTGGAGCCGCTCTAATTAAAGCGCCACCCCCCCACTCACACACACCTACAGTTCTGGAACACGTTTATAAATGCCCTAAATGCTTATATATGCAAGTATATATACTCATGCAAGAATGGGGAGGATTGCAGTGTGGGGACATATAATTATTTCTGCACTTTAAGTGGTAATACTCTGACACAGTCAGAGTGTGAAACATTGCATATTTTTGTTTTCATTGAAATTTCTGTTAACCTTATTTTTCCAAGTGTACATGGTTCCAGTGTTTGATTCTGTTGCTTCCAGTGCTTGATCAGCTTCTGTAGTAATAATCAAGACAGGAATACGTCCAAAATCTTGCACTATGCAGTTTTGAATGAACAAGCTGAAGGGACTGTGGCTCTGGATGCATCTGTATCTGCTGTATAGTGCAATAGCTAAAAGCTCTAAATGCTTCTAATTTGACTATTTCAAACTTTGAAATGCCTATCTTTCCTAAATACACTTGCTCTATCTTTATAATGATCTGGTATGTTTCCTCTTTTCAACAGCTTAAGGTATGTCTACCCAAAATGTAACAATTAGGTTTGCAACCAGCATTCTTTGAATATGTACAGTGAATCTACTTGATGACATAGGCAGATCTATCATTTTGAAAAGGTGTGGGGGGAGGGGAGAGATGGTGAGGTGCATGACCATATATAAAACATCACATATTTTTCTCCAGTTAAAAATAAACTAGAATCTTTCCAAATATGCTAGGGGTCTAGGGCTGTATTGAAGCAAAAACAGATATAGCTTAATTGGAATGAGCTAAAACAATCTTCAGGTCTGTGAAACAGGAGCTTCATTAGCAGGAGCAGCTACCAGACAGCAGAACTGCAGAACAAAGGATCGCCTGATTGGTAGAACATCAAGGCCATTAAAAGGAAAGAGGGTTGGTAACACCTGTGGAATAAAGACTTTAGAAGGAATCAGGTAGATTGTAATGAACCATGAATTGGTTGACTCCCTCAGCACTGCCTGACTAGAAATGTTGCAGCCATGGCCAGGCAGTTAGTTTAAACTTTGAGTGGGCCAGGAATCAAAGGAGGTGCGACTGCATCAGTGCTAATTGATACAATAATTGGGTGAAAGATTGTTACTTGCTGATTCACTAATTCCATTCCCTGGGTTTTCCAGAGATACCTTCCTTCAGCTATTGATACCATATAACCCCAGTTATTTTATGAAATTTAATGTTATAATATGATGATAACATATAGTTATATATGAGAAGAAAGACCTGTCTCACTTTATAGTCCCACATCATCTTCCAGCCCTGATTTCCTCTCTATGGACACATCTGATAGAAAAGAATCTGTGGAGCAATCAAAAAGAAAAAGCTAGTATTCCAGTTCACCTCTGCTGCTGGTAAAGCTCCCATTCAGCAGGCCTAACCAATCACCCATTTGTTGGTCATGCCTTCTCTAACTTTGTACTACTAAATCATAATTGTCCGAACACTTTGCAAATCCAGGTTAAAGATCCTGTTACTAAGACATGATAAACAGCCACTGCCTGGATAATGTAACCTTAGCACCTCTGTTCCAGTCACATCATGTCTAACAAGAAAGCCCCATACTCACCATGTAATTCAAAAAATTGCCAATTTCACACTTGATTTTCTACCTGCTCCACTCTGTAGCCTTCATGCTTCTCGCTTGTCTCCACACTTCAACGAATAATTTTGGATCAAACTAATAATAATGCATTGTTAAAAAAGGCTCTTGATATAAATCACACCTTTTTAAGTATGATCGTCATACACATGAGCTTTGCCTTTTTCCAGATCAGTGATTCCTACTTTTCCATGGCCTCACATTATAGCACAAAAACAGTTTGGGGACCTTCTTCTCATTTAGCCATAAAGCAAGGAAGTTTAGTTATGATACTCCCCCTGGGGGCCACAACAACACATTGAATATCCATGTTCTAAATTAGGGCCATCCAAATGGTGGCTAAATCATCTTTTACAAGGTCAGGAATTCTGCAGCGGGAGAGCAGTGATAGTATTAACTCCTGCACCTGCCAGAACCACTACTGGCAGGCCTAACACACAAGTGGTTAATGCTGCCACTAGTACTGCTCCATCACAAAATTTCTGTGTCAAGAAACCCCTTGAGACACCTTTCAACAGTCAGGCAAGTGGCGGTGGCTCAGTCAACATCCAGGAGATAATGGTGCTGCCACTTTGCCCGCTGCTGAAGGTGGATTATCCAGTTCATGAGATGTCCTGAGGTCTAGATTAGACCCATCAGCTCAAAAGAGTAGGGACATACCTGACTCACATTGAGAGAAAGCAATTTTTGTTGCTCGGTCATGGCCTAAATATTAAATTTTGTGGTCATTTCATGGAGGCTGCACCCCTCAGCACTGATTGCTAGAAAGGCCCCACCCGTCAGTGCTGTTTGGCATAGAGGTCACGGAAGGAAGTGGGACAAGGGAGAGGCTGCCATTTTGACTTCTGGGTGCTCTTTTTGTGTCCCTGCCCCTTGGCACTGATTGGCAGAGGGGCATCTTTCCAATCCGGGCAGGCCATGGGGCCAGGTTGCAGTGGCAGCAAGGACTGCTGGCTCCCACTGGGGAGCCAGCATTTTATTTTTATAAAGTTCTTTTTTTTTTGTTTATTTCCTGGGAAATCACAGACAATGCCATTTTTCATGGCAGCTGCAGAGATTGCTGTATTTTGTGGCTTCCGTGAAAATCACAGAAACCGCAATTTAAGTAGCTTCCTACAAATGAATTGGACAGCCTTATTTTAGATTACTTCAAATTGAAAAAAAAATTCATCATTTCCATGGGCTTTCACCCACACCCCTCCTCCTCCAGGGATGCCACAAAATTAAAAACAAAAGACAATTTAGACTGCACATCAGGGGAGTACTTTGTAATCATCAGTGAAAATAGAATAAACAAATATATTGAGTTAAAGAAGCTTATGGGTCTTCAGGTCAATATATTGACCTTAGTTTAGAGCTGCATTTTTTCCCCAATGTACAAAGTATAAACTTTTCTGCAAAAGGGCCTAGGGCCAGCTTCCATACTTCTTGCTTTATGGTCAGAATTTATGTGCCTCTTCCATAATATGCCATTTAGCAAAGTCATGCCTAAATGTTTATTCACATGTGAAGTCCTTGGTGTTTCAACTTGGATCTATGCTTTCTACTGATTAGTGTGATTGGGCCTAAGTGTTTGAAAATATAGCTATTGTACCTGCTTAGTGTGCCTGCTATTTTGGGATGTATAAACTAGGCACCTCTATGCCTGTGCCCACAGAGGGGCTCTGTTCCGTTATATAGAGGAGCCCATCCATATGATTACTTGTTAGAAAACTTGGCCAGGAAAGAGATTTGTAGCTGCATCTCCCACTCCCCAGGAAAGTGTCCATACTATGGGCTAGTCAAGCATGAGGATGCCCATCCTTTCTTTTGAAGGTGCCCACTGGGCAGCCAAGTGTGTAAGGGTCATGGGGCCGAAAGGAAAGGCAGTATGACCAGTGGCAACATGTAGGATGTCCATGGGGGTTTATGTACACCCCCTGAGAGTGCTGGTGCACCCCCTGACAGGGGGTGCTCCCTACTTAGGAGATGGGTGGGGGGCAGGTGGGAGCGCACCGGTGCCCCCCCTGTGAGCACCAGCTGGGGGTTGGGAGCACCAGATATAGTGCTGCGGCCACTTCCAGGACCACAGTGGCTGCTTCCGAGAGCACTGCAGCCACTTTTCAGTCGGTGGCCGGTGTGTTTTGCTGTGGAAGAATCCTCCCACCCAGTCGGCGAGATTGGCTGTGGGGGGACTCCTCCCGGGGTAGATAACTGGTTGCTGGGGGAGGGCACATGCCCCGCCTGAATAAGATGCCACCAGTCACCCATGAGTATGACCCTACTTCAGTGATGCAGTCACTCTCTTTGAACAGAGACTCCTAGCTTTTGGCTCCTGGTTCCAGTGCTGTTTATACATTTTATTTAATAACCATTTAATGCAAATGTAAAATTCATAAGTTGTCTTAGGGCCAGAAGCCAGTTCCTGGGCTAGTGCCTTAACTGCTAATGATACATTTTCCTCTACTTTCTCCTGCAATTCAGTAAAACTAAGGCTTTAGGCGATTAAACCTATGTGGGGAGTTTGGATTATGAATCCCACACCAATACATCCAACTCAGGCTGTAGGGATAACATAAATGCTGACTAACTCTAAGAGACAGACAGGATTCCAGACACCATCTCTTCCATGCTTTTTATTAGCAGGTTTGTGCAGCTCTACACTGTATGATGACTGCTATGAACACCATCAAATCTGTCTCATATACAAGTATGGAAACCAGGAAGTATAACTCTATTTTGAATTCCACTTATGGGTCCACATTTTAAAATTTTAGATAGGGCAAAAAACATCATTACTATGAGTAGATGCCTTTTCTAACCTGGGCCATGGTTAAAAGCCAAAATGAAACAGACTTGAAAAGATTAGGAAGGGTAGTGAAATTCATATATGAAGTAACATTTTAACCAAGTTGTATATCCACTTTTATTCCTGCAAAATATAGTGGTGCAATTTTTATTCCTTTTGTAGGTTTTGTAAATTTAAAATAGTACCGATACATGTAGATTCAATAATAGAAAATTAGGGTTGGAAGGGACCTCATGAGGTCATTTAATCTAACCCCCTGCTCAAATCAGGGCCATCTTCAACTAGATCATCTCAGCCAGGGCTTTGTCAAGCCAGGCCTTAAAAACCTCCAAGGATGGAGATTCCACTACCTCGCTAGGTATCCTGTTCCACTGCTTTACCACCCTTCTAGGGAGAAAGTTTTTCCTAATATCTAACCTAAACTTCCCTTGCTGCAAAACTTGAGACCATTGACCCTTTTTCTATTACTTTTCACCACTAACAAAAGTCCAGCTTCATCCTATTTGAAAGCGCCCTTCAGGTAGCTGAGGGCTGCTATTAAATTCCCTCTCAGTCTTCTCGTCTGCAGACTACATAAGCCCAGTTCCATCAGCCTCTCCTCAGAAGACATGTGCCCCAGCCTCCTCACCATTTTCATTGCTGGACTCCAACTTGTCCACATTCTTTCTATGGTTGGGGGCCCAAAACTAGACACAGTACTCCAGATGTGGCCTCATCAGTGTTGAATTGTTTTGGGATTGATAGAGGTTAAGGCTGAAATAAATGTTTGTGATTCTGACCTCCTGAATAATACAGGGCATTGCATTTCACCTAGTAATTTCTTCAACAAGCTCATTAACTTCTGGACTACATCCCTAGATAAATACTTTCAATATTTAATTAACTTTCACTATTAAAAACATGAATGTTATTCCAATCTGAATTTGTCTCATTTTAACTTCCAGGCTTTGAATCATTTATATCTTACTCTATTGGATAAAAGAGCTTTGAATTATGCCTTTTTCTTGCCCCAAGTTGATATTTATAGGTAGAGATCAAACACTTCTCATTTGTGTCTTAGATAAGACAAATAAGGATGACAGATTTGAGTAAATCAACACAGAGACTCAGTTCTTGAGTTAGATAGCTTCTAGCCCTCGAATGCATGCATGAAGAGGAGATGTAAGCAGCCATCTACCCTTTCATAGCCAGAGCCAGAAGCGGAGTCTCTGCCTTCGTGAGAGTTGAGGGACTACTCGGTACCTGTGAGTCTGAGAATGCCCTGTGGTCCAAAGGGGCAAACAAAAGTGAAACCATAGCTTCAACTCCATTGAACCCCAACCTTATGTTCACCCAGTGAGTAATAAGATGCAGTCCAAAATAGAAATATGTCCTGTCTGCACCAGGACCTCCAGAAAACATCTAACCTCCCTCCAGGCACCAGAGTTGGCTATAGGGAAAATAGTGACCTGGCAGGCTCCACCAGGCACCACAGGGGCAGTGCTTAACCTTATTTGGGCGTGTCACTACATAACACAATCTAGCTATTCATAGCTATTGTCCACAGGAACACTGCAAAACACATTAGGCCTGCAGCCAGCAGAATCAATCAGAGTTGACTAGGTCTGGGCCTGCAGGTAATACCTCTCAACTCAATTCAGGATTTGTATGATGGTACAGCTGAAAGAAAAGTCACCAGGTATGAATAAGCCAGGAAACACTTAATCAATATACTTCCACAAGGTATTTGAATGCAAGAAGATATAAATCAGTCATCCAAATGTATTAAAAGGGGGCAGCGCTGAGATAACAAAATGCTTTTTGTGTATTCAAATATTTGAATGGTTCACGAAAGTGCAATATTGATTGAAAGTGTTTCCTAAATGACTGCTTTACAGAGTGGGCTGATGGTGACATGTAAATTGCCATCTCTTAACTGGATCTGGAAATGGATTTTCTTATTATGAGGCATTGTTTCCATTCAGTTGGCAATTCACAGCTGAATGCATTAATGACAGTGAGTTGTCTGTGGAAAATGGTGCCATGAACATGTGCCACCTTGGTAATAACACATATTTAAATATTTTGTGAATGAATGGTATTGATTGAATGCATTTCCTAGGTGCTCCATCTTTGAATGACTTACATAGAACATATTTTTTAAACTATGCCCCATCCAACGATTTGTTGCCATATTTTCATAAGTGACCGAGCAGTTTGTGATCTTCAGTTTTGTGTGCTGGATTTGAGAAATTTTAGGCACTTGATATTAGCAGCTATTTTGGAACATTTGGATCTTGCATTTCTTTTTAGCAGCTTCTAAACACTAGAAGTTTGCCTATTAATCCATTTGTTTTAGCTCACTTCATTCACTAGATAACCACATAATTTCTTCTACTCAAACATGTAGTCTTAACCTGCTATCCTGGGCAGATTAGCTGTTATCGTGTTAGGAAACTGAGCTTCTCTTATTTTTTAAACAGCTGACACACACAATATAACCTGCAGCTCAGCAGCTGTTGTCTGTTCATTTTATCAAATGCTTACAATTTATTTGCCCCTGAAAAGAGCTGTTTATGTTGTCATTGCTTTTGTGGCCATGAGATCAAAGATTGAAGTTTGGCTGCTGGAGTGATGACATTCATTGTGCTTTCTCACTTAGCAGGGAAGTCCAGGAGCAGTTTGTCATCTTATTCCCCTTGAAAGTCCTCAGAAATGATCTGCGCACTAGAGGACTATTTCTGAACTTGGCACTTGAAACCTAATGCAGCTAAGATGGCCATTTCCTTGTTCTACCTTAACATGCTGAAGCCAATAAAATGCTAAATGTACAGTTTTGTGGAACTAAAATAGCACAAGAAAAACATCCATGGGACCTTGGAGTTACTCTAGGTTGAATTCTCAGTTGCTGCCACCACCTCAAAATTGCTGGCAAAAAGACAGTGATAAGGGTAAACATTATAGAGAAGCTTGTTGGAAAATCCTGGGAAAGGGATGCTCCTACCCTCCATACACTGATTCAGGCCCTAGTACTCTCTCCAGCTAAATAGTGAACTCCCATTTATTGCCTGCATACCTGTCATGTCAACATACAAGTGAACACTACCATTTGAATAGTCAGTGGTGCTCTAAAATCTCTGCCATTTCCATGGCTGCTGTTATTATCAAAGATTGGTCCCTCCATGGTGAGAAGGGATTCAGCCATACTTTGAGAGTACAAAAAGATCATGGCTGACCCTGAACTCCCATTGTATGAAAATATCACCCACTCACCAAGATGTAGGCTTAAGTCACAGAAACCTTTCTGGTTACTTGCACTCCAACTTTCATCAAAATGGTCTGGATCCTGAAAGCCACTGATGTAAAATCTGGTCTGCAGCAACAGTGTGCAATAAAAATTTGGTTGCAGATCCAACCATTGAGTTTCCGGGTTTCTGTCTGCAGTGTAAATATTGGATGACGCTGAACTGCATTCGTATGAGATACAGAATGTGTGCCTATTTATTGAACAAATGGGGCATCAAGGACTTGCTGAACTATATATGTGATGAGGTGCAGTCAATGAGCCACATTGCAAACTCGAGCCGTGAACTAGCATATCGTGGTGGAATTGAAACAATCCAGTTAACTGGCCCAGATATCATCAACTGGCTAACAGACCTCAACATACAACTTTAATTCACCTGCATGTTTTCTTCTATTGCTTTTCCTAGCCATACAAAAGAAGATCTAATGCTTATTAAATGCAAAATGAAAAAAAAAACCATAATTGGGGGCAGAAGCAAGGGCCAGAATCCATAGCACCATCCAGGTCAGTACTCAGTCAGGTTCCCCAATGTTATTTTCTTTGCCTGGTCCACTATATCTTCCCCTTTTAGAAGCCCATTGAGTCAGCTTTCAGAGGTAGAGAGAGGGTAGCAAGTCCCTATCTACTTCTTAGAGCACTTTACTGGGAAGCAGAAGTTGTAGGTTCAACCCCCATTTGGGTGAACCTGGCCTAGAACCTGGGTCTCCTACTCTCCTGGAAAGATATTGGACTAAAAGTCTAGAGGGCTTTCCTCCAGTCTAAAAGAGTTGCTAATCACGTTTTTCTGTGACTTATATTTCAGAGTTACGCAAAGCTTACACACACCCTTGGGTGGAATAGGTTTGCAACATGGTGGGCTCAGCTATACGTATTCCTATGGCGCCTTTGTTACCGTGCCATCATTTAGTACTTTCTGTTAGAAGTACTGAATGAAGGTGCAGTAACAGCCCATACTGGGCCGTGCCCACAGCACATGGTTATTTTTAGCTGTTACATCTCCATAGCAGCACTCTATAATGAGGAAGCATGTTGCTACAGTGACATAGCTGTGGCATTATGGTTCTTGCCTACAGATGCTATGTCGCTGCAGCGGATTGCTACAGTGACATAGCATCACGTGTAGATGCATGCAGAGTAAAATGTTGGAGCAGATCCTTTCTGAGCACACCCAAGAGGACAAAGACGAGTCACTTAGAGGTAGTAAGATCTATAGTCTGTCTAAGTAGTCCCAAATGCCACTTACATGTCTAACTTTAGCTATATGAGCGCAACTTACTTACCTAAATGGGAGTTGGATCTGGGCCAGCATTTTTAAATAATCTTAAAATGACTTAGCAATTATATAGTCTTGTGGGTAATTATATAGTAACATTGTCAAACTAAGCGCACTTTACAGCTGTTTTCTAGAGGTGTCTTGTGAAACAGGAAGGTTTTATTAGTCCAGTTTTACAGAGACCTGGCCAGAATCTCAGCTTTACAAAGTAAAGCTATGTCACTTTACACCAGCTAAGGATCTGGCAGTGAAACTAAAGCACAAGGAAGATAAGTGTTTCAACCAGTCATACAATAAATCAGTGTCAGGAAGAGTAGTAGGCAAGCATCGATCTGCTGGATCATGGTGTATGTGTAAGGGGTCTAGTCAGGTGCCTGATGAATCCCCATCTTGTGTTGTGACCACTCAAAATGCCAACTGTGAAATTAGTGCAAATTCTACTCCCTGGATGCTCAGAATGAACAAACCTTCCCCATTTGTGAGCAATAAATTTACCAAACAGGGCTTCATTAAGGGGGAATGCAGTTATTAAACTGGATAACAGATAAACAGCAGATGAGGCAATCCCAAAGTTATTTGGAAAGAATCCTAACCTACCCTGCTACCAGCAGGTCTGAGTGGCAGATAGCAAAACCAGCTGCCACCCTCCTCCCTTCACTTTATCTCACTCACAATTCATAGCCATAGTTCAGAAAAGGCCTTATCTCAAAACCATTTGGTCTTTTACAGGCATGATATCACAAACCCAAATCAAAGCAATAGTCACTGGGTAGTTAGGCTATCACCAAAGGTCTTCCTAATTGCTGTCCATTTTTGCCACCTCTCTGGTCTTCACCATTGCTTTCTAGGCCTTTGCCACTAAACAGTTCTTTTTCCAGATTGCTGAAATGTTGAACTCACTTTTTAAATGTTAAAACTCACTACAGGAATCCCAGGATACTCCAAGACAACCACAGGGGGATCACAGCTCTTTTAAGGAAGAATCAATTGTAAGTAGAACTCAAATGGAATCCTTTTTCTATCTCTTGGAGAGGATCAGTGATATGCAAGATCCCAACTGGTTCATTATCACAGTATTCTCTACTTTTGAAATATAAGCTTCATCTCTATTCCTGAGTGCTGAAATTTACTTGGCTCCTTCTCCCACCAAAGCACGTCTGAGCATGGGCATAATTTAGTTCTCCACTCCTCATTTCAGCTACTGGGTTTTTGGCCACCCAAACTCCAAATCTTAATAATATTTTAAATAATTTTGTTTCAAAATGTTACCTAGTGGTATTAAACTAATATATATCTATATTAACTGACAAATATATGAATGATATGCAACTGAAGCACCTATTGACCTATATAATATGCAAATGAAAACTGGCTTGCAACACATTTACACTTCATTCCATCCAAAAAAGGTGCGTCTTGCCTCAGTGATTCAAACTGACAAAGGCAGGTGTCCAGGATGCTTATGCAATCAATGAGGAAAACTGCGTGCTGAGCAGAGAAGCAATTAGGCTTACCCCATGAGAAAACTAAGTATGATGAAAATTACCACCCCTCCTTAAAACTTAGACACTTGACTCAGAGCCACAAACAAGGCACTTCTGCCTACTCAGGATCCAGAACACCTAGAGAATAGACACTTAACACAACATGGCACCATGAAGTTCAGCATGAAGTTTAGTCTCTATAGTCACTCTCACTTGAAAACAGCGGCTAGGAATCTTGCAAAGCTTTTGCGTAATATACTAGTGGTTCAAGACTTTTCTGGGAAACTGGGTTGCCTATAGATATGCTTGTTTACATTCTTATTAGAATGGTACAATGTCGCCTCACTGTCACATGAATTAAGCCTCCCCCCATGATTCAAAATGGCCATAGGGACACTTTAAACTTAGTTGAATGAGTTTAAGTTAAAGCACACTCATGACCATTTTGAAACAATGTGAGGCTTAATACATGTGATGGTGAACCATTTTAATTAGAGCGGCTGGCCAGGAACTGCTCTAATTAAAATGCCACCCCCAGCCCACCTCTGAGCATGTGTATGGGCAGCCTAGGAGACCTGGGTTCCAGGCTTTCCTCAGCTCGATGGGATTCAAACCTTTTTCTCACACAACCCAAGAGAATATCCCACCCAGCTTACTGCCTGCAATTTGGACTGCTCTATGCATGGTCATAGTTAAAAAATGGAAATAACTCTGGCAGCTAGGACTGAAACACAGACCATCCCCTCTCCTCACCACCACTCCCAAGAACAGGAGGATATCAGTGGGCCACAGTCATGCACTCTCTTTCTTCTTCTCTTCCTGGTCCTATGACTCGCATTTTTCTTCCCAGAAGCCCAGCTTAAACACGAAATGCAGGAAGTGGTTAGGGAAATAGCTGGGAAGATATGGATTTGAATCTCCTCAGGCTAAGCAAGGCTGGTAACCCAAATATCCCACTTGCTCTAAACCCTGGGTAGTTGTGCAAAAGCTGGTACAACATGTTTTCAAGGGAAAGTCATCATGGGAACTGTGTTTTGTATTGAATTACTATTGTTTATATGCAGTAGGTCTAGTTTGTGAGCATCTAACAGATTGGATTTCTCTAGGGATTTGCTAGATCAGTTCTAAACATGGTTAGAAGTAGGGGTGTGCGAAGTGGGCAGTATTTGATTTGGATTTGGCCTGATTCGGGGGACAGTGATTCGATTCGCTGATTTGGATCACTGTCCCAATTTGATTAGTCTAACTCTGAATCTCAAGATTCAGTTCTGATTTGGAGAATCAGGGATTTGTCCATAGACACAGCATTATATGTTTTTTCTATGTACCTCAAGGTATGGCTCATGAATGTTGAGATGGTGGGGCGGATGGAGCATCCCATGGGACCATGAGGGGAGTCCTCCGTGCACTTGGTGGCAGACCTGGAAGTGGACTAGAAGTACTTTTTGTCCACTTTCAGGTCCGATGCAAAGCACATGGGGCCCTGCATTCTCCTGGCTCAGCAATCAGCTGTGGTGGGACTCTGGGTGCCCCCGCAGACCCAGGAGGCACCAGTCGGTGAGCTAGGGGGCAGAGGGGTTCCCTACGCACTCCATGGTGGATACAGAAATGGACCAGAAGTACCTCTGGTCCACTTTTGGGTCTGCCACTGAGTGTGTGGGGGACCCCCCCCCCCGCTCTCATGGGACGTTCCATCTGACCCACCATCTCAACGTTCATGAGCTAAGCCTGGTAGTTCAAGGTACATAGAAAAAATATATAAATCTGTCTGTGGCCGAATTGTCAAATTTCTTCAAATCTCTCCAAATTGATCAGAGGCTTCCAATTCAATTCGGAGAGATTAATGGGTCTCCTGATTCAATTTGGATTTGGAGATTTGGGCACTGAATCAAGCCAAATCTCCTCCAGATTGAATCAGCAACCAAAGCTTCACATAGTCCTATTTAGAAGCCTAAATCTAAGCTTTAGGTATCGGAGAAGGGTGGCATGGGGTGGGATATGGAAGAGGCTGTTCAGACCAAGCTGTAGGTGCTTAGCTGATGTAGATAATGTTGTGTGTCTTAGTTGTCTGAATCCCACCTGCATCCCATTTAAGCATTAGTTGAACTGCTTGTTTATGGCCTATTAATTCTTACTTATCTTCTAAGAATACTGTGTGAGTGCTGAATTGCTATCATCTCACTACAGTATCAAAATTATTAACAGTCAGTAGGTATGCTACTAATGCTATAAAGGCTTAGTGTGCAGTAAAATACTGGACAGTAAGCCTTCCCTGGGTACACGTCTACATGTGCTCCCTGGTGGAAGCAAAACTACTCCCAACTGGATCAGCCTAGTACAGGACTGCTTCTACCCTGCTCTGGCCCCCTGCAGCAACCAGCAAGGGCTCCAGGATCCCTCAGTGTACTATACGAGGAGGTGGCAGGGAGCACAGGGCCAGTCCCCATACCCACAGGGCCAGGAGAGCTCTGCCAGCTGAAGTGGCAGCTGTCTCCTTGCTCTATACATATTGGGAGGGGTCCTGGTGTGCCCAGGGCCAGCTGCTGCTGAAGAGTTCTCCTGGTCCCATGTACATGGGGATGGGGACAAGCTCTATGCCCAGAGGGCTTTCTAGCACAGATGGGAGCTGGCTGAGAACTTCCAGTGTAGTGTCCAGATAGCTCTGGGATGTGTGGGGATTTCCTTGAGTGACCCCGGGCCTAGCCAGGAAATATCCCCCTTCTGGGGCAGCACCAAACCAGGTCTGGGCTGTGTGGGGATTTCCCCAAGCAGCCCAGAGTTAGCTGAGACCTGCCCCAGAAGGAGGATAGGTACCATACAGCCCCAGGATGCTTATGGAAATCCCTACACAACCTAGACCTAGCTGGGTGCTGTCCCTGGAGGGGCAGTTCCTGGCCAGCCCTTGGTTGCTCAGGGAAATCCCTGAGCCAAGACAGGGAGTGCAGACAGCTACCCCATCTTGGCACTGCTTGGCGCCCAGCTTCTGGGAGAAGTCAGGAGCTGAGTATCACCAGGACTAAGGGTGTTCCCCATTCCCTGTAGTCCCCTAGTATTGGGGCTGGCTGGGAGCAAATTTGCTCCCGGTCAGCATATATACGTGCACTACTTTGCAGTATCTACTGTGCAGTTATTTTACTGCCTGTATTTACAGGTAGTACCTAATTGCACAGTAGACTAATTTGCTGAACAGTAAATGATGCACACATGTAGATGCTGACCTTTTATTGTGCAGTAGAGTAGTATACTGTACAGTAAAGTGTCTCATGTAGACACACACAGCACTACTCAGTAGGCCTGTGCAAAGCGGCTAGTATTCACTTCAGATTTGGATTCAGCCGATTCAGGGGACAGGGATTTGATTAGGTGATTCGAATCACTCCCAAATTGATTCAGCCAAACCTGATTCAGAGATTTGGCCACTGCGAAATCAGCTGAATCTCTGAATCAAACAGGCCCCATCCCCCACTTGCTCTCCCAGCCCCATCAATGGCTGCCCTCCCTGGCTCCAGCATCCCAGCACTTAAAAAATAATTTTTAAAAAGTCCCACACGCACAGGCTCCTACCAGGCGGTGGGGGGGGGGTGATCCCC
>NW_017729028.1:14004887-14008120 GCF_001723915.1 Gavialis gangeticus
CATATATACGTGCACTACTTTGCAGTATCTACTGTGCAGTTATTTTACTGCCTGTATTTACAGGTAGTACCTAATTGCACAGTAGACTAATTTGCTGAACAGTAAATGATGCACACATGTAGATGCTGACCTTTTATTGTGCAGTAGAGTAGTATACTGTACAGTAAAGTGTCTCATGTAGACACACACAGCACTACTCAGTAGGCCTGTGCAAAGCGGCTAGTATTCACTTCAGATTTGGATTCAGCCGATTCAGGGGACAGGGATTTGATTAGGTGATTCGAATCACTCCCAAATTGATTCAGCCAAACCTGATTCAGAGATTTGGCCACTGCGAAATCAGCTGAATCTCTGAATCAAACAGGCCCCATCCCCCACTTGCTCTCCCAGCCCCATCAATGGCTGCCCTCCCTGGCTCCAGCATCCCAGCACTTAAAAAATAATTTTTAAAAAGTCCCACACGCACAGGCTCCTACCAGGCGGTGGGGGGGGGGGGGATCCCCGCTGCCCCCCACTGCCCTGTGCTGCATGCTGGGGCTCTGCCATGAGTCACCAGAGGCCCCAACAGCCACTGCAGAAGCTGGTGAGTGCAGGATTTTTTTTTTTAAATGGTAGGATGCTGGGGCTGGGCAGGGCATCCACTGACAAGGCTGGGAGAGCGGAAGAGGGTCACGGGATGCTCAGGGGAGCTGAGGTAGCAGGCAGGAGATGGGGCCTGGTGGTGGTCCCCCCATGGTCCACTCCCTCCTCCTCCAGTCCCACCCCCTACTTACCTACATGGAGTCCAGGTCCAGCTCTCTGTAGCAGAAAGTGGGGACCTCCTAAATATCCAAGTCTCCTCTGAATCTTTTCTGAATTGATTTGGAGGCTTCAGATCAATTTGGACCTTTTTATTGGTCTCCTGATTCAATTTAGATTCAGAGATTTGGCCACCAAATTCGGCTGCATCTCCTCTGAATTGAATCAGCAACCAAAGCTTTGCATAGTCCTACTACTCACTTCTTAGTTAGTCCATGACAGTAATTTAGTATATGTTGTATATGACATTTGCTATCACCATGATATACTTCTGAGTTTAGTTGTTTTTTTTTTTGTGGGGGGGTGTTGGTTAAGCTTCTTGTATTATTGTTTAAAATAACATAAAATCACATACATTTCAGGGATTTTTCACTTAGGCAATGCATTTACATTGGGCTATATTATAATGCCCCTTTTCTTCTTTTGTATCAACAACTAATATGGTGATGGCAAGGTTGGTAAGACAAGATAACATCTTCTGTGGTAGCCTAGTGCATGTTAGAGATACTGCTGACAAACAATTAATTCTGACAATGATATATAATGTGGTTCATAGTCAATCAATTGCACCTTGGGCTATTTTTGATATGCCATAGTTGAATGAGATGCCTGAATGTTCTGATGAAGTTCCATTTAGAATAAATATTGTAAGCTAGACTTATCCAGAAGGTTTTTCTGTAGGTTTGATACACTTACCAGCAATATTGTTCCAGAATGTCCTTCCCTATACAAGTTTATGCAAAGGTCAGCCTAAACAAGAGAAGACTTCAGGGGATTTGGTGGCAGCATACAAATATATCAGGGAAGAGCATCAGGGGCTAGGTGAACAACTATTCACGAAAGTGCCCAAGGGGAAAACCAGGAGCAATAGTCATAAACTCCTAGAAAAAGGTTTTAGACTAGATATAAGGAAAAGCGTCTTCACAGTTCACGTGAGCAGACTCTGGAATAGACTCCCAATGGTGGGAGTCTACCCTGGAGATCTTCAGAAGGAGACTAGATACAAACCTTGCTGGGCTTATTTCACCCCAGCAATGTTTCCTGCCCAGAGCAGGGGAGCTGGACCCAATGACCTCATGAGGTCCCTTCCAGCCCTAAATTTCTGTGAATCTGTCCCTTGGGAGCACACATGCAATGCCAGAATGACTTTCAGAACTTCAGCTAATATTTTGGATGGTCTGTTGTAATGCTAGAAATGGGTTAGCCATGATGAGCACAGTCCTGTAATGTCTGTGCACAGATCCTAGAGAGCTATGAAAGGCCAAGTTGGTAGTCAGTTAGCATGTATTGATTTAAGAATCCAAATTATGATGTGTATTGCTGAACAAAGTTGCACATTCAAACACTTGGTCTTGGTGGTCTCACACCAAACAGAAGCTCTGTATTCTGCAGCCAAGTGTAACAGAGCTGGTGCTACTGGTAGTGGCACTTCATGACATTCCTACTAGCTTTCATAAGACGCTGGTCATGGCCTTGACATTTCTACATGTCTTGGTTAAATGACTTTTAAATGTCAAATTACTTTGTAAGGCCATTTTTCCTCATCACATACAAACTTTCACAAAACCTTGAATAGCATGTTGCTCATATAGATGTTGAAGAGCAAAAACCACTTGAAAAATTATTCATGGAAGGAAGATAGCCATTTCCTAGTAATTCCTGGCAAATCTTTCCTATTTTCAGAAGGTTTTACCTCAGAATTGAAGACATACCTATAAACTATATCAAATTAACAAGGATTGGAAAGAGGATCAAGAGACTTGGTTTACTGCAAATGAGGGAAGAGGTATAAGTTGGAAAAAAGAAGTGTGTGTAAGTACTCCAAGAGGTACCCCCTCTCCAATTGAAGGGATCAAAGCAGGTGCACAAGCACTGTGGGAGGTGTAGGGACTCTCCTCCCCCTATAGCGCAGAGCCAGACCACCAATGGGGATTTAACCATATACCATTTAATGAGGGAACAATACTTGGAACATAACAGGCATAAATCAGAGGGTATAGTGGACACTACAATGACCCAAGGGGGCAGGATTCAACAAAGGCTGGACACTTACAATCATTGACAAAAGACAGGGTTACCAAAATGTAAAACACAAAACAGCAGAACAAACAATACTGGTTGGTGAAATATAAAAAGGCACAAAATACAAAATGTCAAATGACAAGGGAAATATAGGGCCTAGGTAACTGGAGGGGGAGAAAAACACAAGGGCCCTTTTCCACTGCAAGATTCACTTTTTGTTAGCTCACCCACTTCAGCTGGGACTTGAACTTAGAACTCCCACATGGTACACAGAAACATGACCACATAGCCACCAATGCTGGCACTACTCCAAGCTGCTAGGGGTCTTGACCTTCCTGGAGCCCCGGCCTCACATCAAGCTGCGTGGCCTCTGATTGGAGGAGCTGGAAGCAGAGCTGGGAACCTCTCAGGTC
>NW_017729028.1:14008253-14020846 GCF_001723915.1 Gavialis gangeticus
GAGCCTCTTCTGCCAGCCACATGCCGCACTGCTGAGGGTCCAAGTGCTGTCTGCAGGTCCTGCTCCTTCAGGCTCTTCTGGGGCAACTGCTCAGCTCTTTGAAGCTTCTTCCTTGTGGTGCCTCACTGGTCTCTCTCCCGAGTCAGCCGCGCTGCCCCTTTTATCCCCCTCCAGGTGACCCAAGAGGCCAATCAGGGGACACGGAGGGTGAGTCTCTGGGGCCTGATGGGTGCGGAAAGGGAATCTCAAGTCCTCCAATCATCTTTTGTCCTTTCAAAACCCCTGAGCTAGGTCACTGCCAGCTAGCCCATCACATGTGCAACAAAGAAAATTAAAGATGCAAACTGAAATAGTGAAAAGGGGATAAGCAGGCAAAAGGAAAAAGGAAGAGTATAATACTGAAAATAGAAAGGGGTGATAATTTGATAAATAATAATGTGAAGCTAGAAAAAAAAAACATAAAGCACTGAATGAAAACTGCTTACTGTGTTATCACCTTTGTATTCTAATCTTTGTGGCTTCAGTACCTAGAATACAGCATATTTCCCTACTGCACACTATTATCATCATTCTTTTAAATCCACTCTGTTCCTGCCTATCTTATTACCCTTTAATTTGAAAACTTGGCCTTTCAGTGTCAGATCCAGCTTTCTCTATTCTTATTTAATGTGACCCCCTTACCTTCCTTTTCTTCTTTGTCAATAGATCAGATGTATCTATCTATTGTGGTATGCATATGAATGCATAAACACTTATTACTAATAAAAGCTCACAATTATCCACATGTAAGTATAGATATTTCTTATTCTTTCTCGAATACCACAATGAATAAATGTTGGCTTCTTAATGGTGTTTACAACAGATACATCTAGAATAAATTAAATTATTTGTTTCTGTCCTCAGAACCAAACATCTTTTATTCTAGCATGACTTGTATTAAGTTTCTTTATTATGCTCATATTTTTGTTTTGGTAGCTAAACTATACTTAGTACACTCTTAGTACATCTTCACTGACTTCAGCTGAATTCCAGTCAGGATGGGTTTGGCCTATTGAGTTCAGTTCTAATGCTGGATTAACATATGCATTAGGGCTATGCAAAATTTCAATGGTTGTTTCATTTCAAAGCTGTTTCAACACATATCAAGCTTGAAACAGTGAAATCAAAATGAAATGAATACCTTCAAAACAGCTTCAAGATGACACGAGGGCACTCAAAACAATTTGAAAGTTTCTAAATGTTTGAGTTTCGAAGCCGGGCTTGCTTGCAGCTCAACAGAAACTAAGGAGAGGGAAGGGAAAGAGGGGGGAAGGACTGCTCTGATATTGACTGTGTAGCTGGCCAGTGAGTGTGATCCTTCCCTGAGGTCCCTTCCAATCCAGTGCTCTGGGGGAGGGACGGAAAAACAGCATAAAAAGTCACATGTCACGAGTTTTACTTGTCAGCACCTTGAGGTGCAGTTTCCCAGAACACCCTGCACCTATCTCCTTGAAATTTGACACACTTTGTGGCCTCAGCAGGGGCTACTATCTCTGCTGTTTTCATTTGAATCAGAAAAGAATGACAAGTTATAGGCATTTTCATGATTCCCCATTATAGCCTATGGGCGAAACATCAAAACGTGTTGAAACAACATTGAAACAGCAAAACAGTTTCAATGAAATGAAATGGAACAGGGCTTCAAAATGCTGCAAAATGAAACGCTGTCCCTTTGAAGCTGAAATGAAACAGTGCTGTTTCACACAGCCCTGATATGAATAGAAACAAAACATCAGACAGGATGGCAGTCATTTGCAAGGTCAGCTGCAGTCTTTGCTCAAACCTGAAGTTAAGTTTTATAACAGATGAAACCCTGAACTGACAGAAGGCAATGGGAGTTTTAGCATTAACTTCAGAAGGGACAGGATTTAACAGAGTATGCTCCATTTGCAGATGCTACATAGACTTACGACCCTTTTCAACAGTGCCTTTTACTTACTAGAATACATGACATTAAAGATCTCTCTAAGCACCTGCTAATAAGGTGCCTGTGTGTGTGTAAAATTCATGTTTCTGGTAATTTCAAGATCCAACAAAATGCCAACATCTCACATCATGTTGCTGCTATCTCTTGGGAAATTTGGGCCACTTTCAATCATGATTTATATTGTTTAATACCACTTTTGATTCAGTGAAGTCTCATGCTGTAGACAGTCAGTGTAGAATATGGTATTTCACAACATCACATATGATAGAATAACTGAGTGGAAACTGTTAGGATGGAACGCTGCAGGATTTTAAGAGCTGCTTGTCAGTGAATTATAAGGCATATCACATTCTGCTTTTATTGATTGAGGCATGCCACATTCTAGGTGGTATGTCACAGTCAAAAAGCCAATTTATGATAAGTTTTTCCTTTCAGTGAGAATCATTTCACAAGCTTCAAGACACTGTAACTTTAATAGCAAACTGTTTTAAAAATCACTGATCAATTGGGTTCTTAAATTTTATATGAACTGTGGCTAGCAACATGAATAACAGAATTGTGTTTCCTTCGCATAGATATGCCTCATAAGATATTTGAAAACTATATACTTTTTTTAAAGAATCCTTATTTTTCAGATTCTGATCAACTTTACAGTAAACACAGAAAGCCTATAGTGGATCGTACAGGCAAAATTAGGCACATGAGAGACAACATGTGCATGGTATATCAAATGGGTTACCAGAAAATGAGTGTTGGAATGAGTAACGCACTAACTCAAAACAATTGTGGACAGACATACAGATATGAAAATAAACCTGCTGCTGAATTTGTACGCACGAATCTGCCAAGCCAAACAGAGCAGTCAATACAGCTTGTTAGCATTGCTGCTCTAATAAAAGGAGTAGCTCTGCATGTTATGTTTGAAGTTATTTACTTCTTTTAAGCAAAAACAGCATTCAGCCAATAAATAGGATGAAGGTGTGTTGATTATTGCACAAAAATTAAATTAAATATCATTATTAAAATAGCCAAATTAATCATTCAAACATGAAGAAATGCTGAAGCTAAAATGGCTGTTGAAAGTTTAATTTGGCTTCTGAATGTACATAACACATAATGTTGTAGTCTTCAATTATATGATCACATATATTTTCGCTCCTGCCTCATTTAGTGCACAGAATGGATGTTTCTCATTAATGAGCAGCTATTTGATATTTGTTTTTCAAATGATGTTCATTGTATAGCTCAGAGTGTTTCTTACTGCAAACTACTGAAATCCTGCTCTGAATACAGAATTATTAATTTTCTATTGGGCTTTCCTATGGTCAGTGCAATTGAATGCACACTTAGCAAATTTGTGGATGATATCAAGTTGCTAGAGTTGCAGACACGCTGGAGAGCAGGACTAGGTTCCAGAATGACTTGGATAAATTGGAGAAATGGTTCAAAATGAATCAAATGAAATTCAACAAGGACATGTAAAAAGTCGTATATTAGGAATAGAATAACTGCATGCACAAGTATAGACTGGGAATTCATTGGCTAGACTGGGGTACTATAACTCGTGGGTTACAGAGGACCATGAGATGAATATGAGCCAACAGTGTGCAAAATTAAATAAATAAATAAACAGCATACTCTGCTTTTTTAGAAGGAGTGTCACTTGCAAATAAGTGGAAGGGATTCATCCACTCTAGTCAGCACTAGTGAGGTGTCACTGAGAATACTATGACCAGTTTGGGGGCCCACAATTCAAATACCCAAAGAGTAATTATAAAGAGGATGAGGATTGCGTTTTCTTTGTGGCTGTAGGGGACAGGACTAGGAGCAATGGCCTTGGATTTAGCAAAGGAAATTTAGGTTGAAGATTAGGAAGATCTTTCTGATTATGAAGGTAGAGCATTGGAACAGACTACCTACAGAAGCTGTGGAATCTCCATCCCTAGAAACAGGCAAGAGCAGGTTAAACAGACATGTTACTGGGATGGTTTAGTCAGGGATGATCTTGCCTTAATCAGGTGGCTAGATTAGATGACCTTGTAAGGTCCTTTCCAGCCCTACTTTCCTATGATGCTCATCACTAGTTTCTGAGTGTGTTGCAGATGGTAATTATTTTATTTAACAGTATTGCTGTTCCACAGATGACAAACTGAAGCACACAGTAATTAATGCAAAAAAAAAACAATTACTAATTTACTGGACCCACTCTGAGACTCACAGGCCCTGATATTGCAAATACTTAATACTACAAAGGACTTTATGCCTGGATCCAGACATGCAGGCATGTGTGGTTTGTGGTGCTGCAAACCTCTTTGTATGCTGCTAATTTGCAGCACCAATGCAAAATTTGAAACCTGGAAAAAAAAAAAGCCTGGAAATAAAAGCTGGCTGGGGTGGAGAGTACCTCAGTGCAGGGCTCTGCAGTGCACAGAGATGGGGAAGCATCTCCCCTATGTCCCCAACCAGCCAGGGCACAGGGTGTCTCATTGTGTGGGCTGGACAGACCCCCCTGCATCATATGGAGCAACAGGACTATATTTCCTGCTGCAAACACACGGGCAGGAATGTACACTGCAGCACATTTGTGCCACTATTATTTGTGCTGCTGCAAAGGCATGCCCCTGCTCATGTGTACGTGGCCTATATGTCGAAAGCACCGTTCCTATTAACTTTGATGGAGTTATAGGTAGCCAATTCTTCTACAAAGCAGACCTCAGCATTTCAGGTCAGTCAATCATAAAATACGGAGCAGATAATTAGGGTTTGTCTGTAGACAGAGCAATATCCCATGCAGACTTCCAAATTAGTGATGACCAGGATAGCTCCGGTACCAATGTCATCTTAGTTACGGTTCTCTCTCCAAGCTAATTCATGTATCTAAGAAGTAAGGTATACCAGCACAGGCAGAATGCTACGTTGCTTCTAGTAGCTGAGACATATCCTTAGTAACCACCTGTGTAAAATTTGGTGGATATGATTTGTCTAGCATTACCCAGGAACATTTTGGCAGACTGAGATAGAATTCAGTTTTCCAGGGCAGCAAACAACAGTGTTACCTCTGAGACTGTCTTTCCTGTTCTTGCAGTCTGCTGATTTGCCTAGACCCAATCCTACCAGGAATGCTGAAACGCACACACCCTTCAACTCCTGCAGCTAGTGAAGTGAGGGGCCTAAAAACAAGATGCCTTAATTACACAACTCTGATCTATTCCCAGAGCAGGTCCTTCTTGTATACAAATGAAGCTGTGGTGCTGTGTAAAAAAGAAAAAATGATCATAATATGCAGCCTTCTAGTCTGATCCAATTTGTTTGAACTTAAAACAAATATAAATAAAAACCTGACAAACAACACTTTTCATGTTTCCAGTTTAAACAAATGCATTGTAATGTGAATGTGATGTGTGCAACAGAAAGTGGAACCAGGGGCAGCCTGCAAATAGTGCTGTAGCAAGGCAGGGCAAACTGGGCGACAGCACCGGGCACCTAGGCAAAGGGGCACCAACAGGCGCTGCCCAGCAAGGCGGAGTGCAGGACAAAGCCAAAAGCAGCTTGTTTGGTGACACAGGGACAGCAGAGTGCTGCATGCACTCCGCGGCAAGCATGGAGTGAGTGTGCCCCCCAGATCTGTGTGCAGGGCACGGGTGGGCTACCGCTGCTGGCTTTGGCCTGAGCGCCAAACTTCCTTATCATGGCACTGCCTGCAGATGTCTGTTAATTTGGACTGCAACTCCCAGACACCTTCAGGGGTTGGGGGGAAAGGGAAAAAGGAAGAGGAAGATTGAGGCTGGAGTAATGGGAAAAGAGACAGCATGCAAAGGGAACCTGGTCAGACCTATATAAAGGAGCGCACAGTGGAGCTGGAGATCTCACTGGCTCCATCAGCCAGGACTGTGGACTGAAGGAGCTGGACTGGGACTTAGGGGCAGCTGCAGATTGCTGTTTGAGCACTTGAGGGACTAAAAACTTGTTTGGGGACACCTCTGGAGATGTGGGGAGGAAATTAAGGTGTTGAATATATGTTGCCATAGTGCTGATGTTTCTTTACCTTTTATTTGTTCCCTCCCTTTGGCTCATTGGCTTGTGACTCTAGCCCTTTTGATTTTCTGTATAAAAGTGGGAAGACTCCTTTGCTTATTGTGCCAGTTTCTGGGCTGCAGGATTTTCACATTTTTGTTTGTGTACTTAACAGTGAGATAAATGGTAGGTGTATTTAAACACTGTATTTACTTAACGTACTTGAAATCAAAGGAATAAAAAAATATCTTTCTAATATGGTAAACTGCACATTGTCCCCCACAGAAGGAGAAAAGCAAAATTGTTCGTTCTTTCTCCTGTAATTTGAATGATAGGATTATAGCAGTCAGAAATGAAAAAGACATTTTCTGTGCTTTATTTTGATTACTTTGTTTGCTGTGGAGTCTTATGACACATGAGCATAGAGTTCTGAATCTTGCATTTTGATTTTTGAATCTTAAATCACTAAGCTGGCAAATGTGCAATGCAAATTCATGCATTTTAAACATGAGATCGACCAGGAGCTTAGCTGAGGTGTTGGCCTCTTCATTGTTTGAAATTCATCAGGTATTTGTTCCAGGGCAGTTTTAGGAAGGAGAATCACAGGGATTATCCAACTCCGAAGAGCATTAATAATAAAGATGAATTTTCACTGCTTAAAAGCACCGTTTGCAATCATTCAGAAAAAAATAGTTCAAATGTATATGTTAATTGTCTCAACAAATGACAAATGAATAAACCACCAAATAAACAGATTTTCAACCATGAGAAAATTAGTAAAAAATGCCACGAGTATTAGAAGCTCATTTACAGCAAGAAGAATTACACAAGACAGATGTATTGCTTTATTTTTCAGTGGAAAATTTTATTAATGGCTAAGATGGAGTCTGAGAAGTGTAGGAAGAAGATTATATGATATAGTCGCCTGTGATACCAAGGGGACTAGATTCAATGAGGCAGGGCATTCATAATAGCCTTATGTCCTAAAAGCTGCACCTGGGAAATTTGTATTTATTACCCTTTCCTGTTAGTATTTAGAATTAGCTTTTTTAGAAAGAAAAAAAAAACAGTATTGAAAAAAATAAGATTCTAGACTGACCCAAGTGTTTATGGGACTAGTGTAAAGTATGAGCAGTTAATACAGAGACTACTGTCATTTAAATATCATCTGGGAGTTGAGGGATGTAACGACTATGAGGAGCCAGGACACTTCTTAACGTTGCAATGGGCTCCAAGTTGTTTAATCATTTGAATGTGGATCACTCGGATGGTTTTCTTAGCATGAGTAGGGACTGAGCTCTTTTGTCACAGAAGTCAGGAAGAAGGCATGCAGGGTGGGAGAGTGAGAGCATTTGTGATTCAGGGCTGCTTTCAGACTTAGGGGGAAAAAAACAGTGCTTTGTTTTAAACTTAGTGTGCTCCTGCACCGAGCACAGCATATGCCCAGAATAGGCAGCACGTTAGTTGCACCCAGGTCTGTAAAGATTGGGTGCTTTAGTGGGGCTTTCTTTGGTACTTTTATCTAACAGCTGATTCATCCAGCTTTACCTAAAAGACCACCAAAGCCCTGCTGAAGTGCCTAATCTATACAGATGCTGTGGTGCCAGGTAAAAATAATGCACTGCTGCTTCCAGTAGAGCGTGGTCCCCACCCTTCCCCGCAAATGCCTGTAAAACCCCAAGTTCCATGAACCTTTTTTTCGCTTGTGAACAGAAGTCACGATGCTTGTTGCAGAAGACATGCTCTTCAAACCCATTCTAATTGACATGGTTTCCTCTGCCAACTCTGAACAACTAGAGAAGACTGAGGAGGGATGTAATAGCAGCCTTCAACTACCTGAAGGGTGGTTTGATAGAGGTCAGAGTTAGACTGTTCTCAGTGGTGGCAAATGACAGAACAGGGAGCAATGGTCTCAAGTTGTAGCAAGGGGAGTTTAGGTTATATATTAGGAAAAACTCTCGCAGTGGGAGTGTAATAAAACACTAGAACAGGTTATCCATGATGGTGGTGGAATCTCCATCATGGAAGGTTTTTAAGACCCTCGTTGGGT
Source organism: Gavialis gangeticus (assembly GCF_001723915.1). Classification (NCBI taxonomy): domain Eukaryota; kingdom Metazoa; phylum Chordata; order Crocodylia; family Gavialidae; genus Gavialis; species Gavialis gangeticus. Next base: position 14,016,284 of record NW_017729028.1, read on the forward strand.
GGGATGATTTAGTTGGGGATGGTCTTGCTTTGAGTAGGGGATTGGACTAGATGACCCCATTAGGTCTCATCCAACCCTAACTTTCTATGCTTTTGTGATTCTAAGACAAGACCTGTTTGACCTGCTCTTTAGGGCTGTGTGAAATTTTGCCAGTTGTTTCATTTTGACACTGTTTCAACTCATTTTGAGCTCGAAACAGTGAAATTGAAATGAAATTAAGGGCTTTGAAACAGCCTCGAAACAAAACAAGGCCACAAGGCCAGTCGAAATGTTTCAAAAGTTCTGAAACATTTTGAGTTTTGAAGCTCAAGCTGGGCTTGCCTGCAGGGAAACAGAAAATTAGGAGAGGGAGGGGGAAGGACTGCTCTCATATTGACTGCATAGCTGGCCAGTGACTGTGATCCTTCACTGAGGTCCCTTCCAATCTCAGTGCTCTGGGACAGGGATGGAAAAAACAGCATAAAAGGCAGCATTGTTTGAACTGGCCTGATTTCTGTCTTGGGGTCTGACAGTTACTGAGCTGTATCTTCCAGCAGCTCAGGAGCGTTAGACAAAGAAGGCTACTACTAGCATTGATTTGAATGATTTTCTACTTGCTAGCCTAGCCTAGCAAGTGGCATTCCAGAATACCTTTTTATTTCTTCTAGAATCCCCTGCACCTATCTTGTTGATTCCTGGCAAGATTCATAGCCTCAGAAGGGGCTACCATGACTGCAAGTTTCATCTGAATCAAACAAGAAATGACAAAGTTATAGGCAGTTTTGTGCTTTCCCATCATAGCCTATGGGCAAAACATCTAAACAGCGAAACATTTTTGATTAAATGAAACACAATATTGGTTTCAAAATGAAATGAAACTCAAAATAAAACACTGTCCTATCAAAAGGTCGAAACGGAAGTCAAAACAGAATGGTGCTGTCTTGCACAGCCCTACTGCTCTTCCAACCCATTCTGAGTGACATGGTTCCCTCTTTGCCAACTCTGAACATGTGCTAACAGGTTCCAGTGGTTTTAGGATACCCAGGATGAACCTCAGACTCAACATGAGGCCCTCTTGGATTCTCTGCAATGTGGAACATCTGTGTGCAATCCCTCAGTCTTGTCTCAGAAATGAGTTTTTAGGGCTTAAGAGCTGTCTGGAACCTTGGCTTCCTCCTGCAGCCTGTGCTTCAATTACTGCAGCAAAAATAACCTACTGAAAAGGGTTCTCCATACATGACAGGGTAATTTAAAGCTTGAATGTGTGTGAGCACACATTTTGAGTATGGTGGCACTAGAAAAAAATTAGAAGCACAAAAAATACTGAGTTAAGAATGTACCAAAGGGCCATTGTATAGCCCATTAATTTGATGGTGGGTGCTTACTTAAAAAGAGAGATGATAAAAAGCTAACTTGAAAGTGGAAGAAGAAAGGAAGCAGAGAGAATTCTTAGGTGAGATTTTCAGAAGCACTTAAGCAACTAACAAGCACAAATATGAATGAAATTTAATGAAGTTTGCACTCCTAAGTCATTCACATGCTCCTGGAAATTCCACCCTGGTGTGCATGTGTGCGAGTGCATTCAAATAAATATGATCTGGTATTGTGGTGAAGGGATAAACAAGTTTTAATTATAGCTATAGAGACACTTCCTATTAGTTAAGGTTTTTGGGGAAGACAGGTTACCAGTCATGCACTTTATGTAACCAAATCAAAGCAAGGAAGTAAGGGCCAGATTCCAGTTCTATTGTTACCTATTTCACTGGGGAAGTACAGCCTTAGGCCATGTGTAGACGAAACGAGGTGGGTGTGTGCACGACAATTTAAAGTGGGCTAAATGCTTTAGCACCACTTTAATGGCGTCGGTGTTTCCAGGCCTCGGCAGGGTATTAAGTATTAATTCCAGCTGCTGTAGGAAATGCAGCAGCGTAATGTGCCTTAAATGACTTTGGGGTTTTTGTTGTTCTCCCGCCCTGGCGGGGGGTCGGGCTAGAAGATCTACTAGGTCCCTTCCGACCCTTAATCTATGAATCTATGAATCTATGACTTGGTGTACAGCAAACTAAAGCACTGGGCTCTGTGCAGCTCAGGGGCTCTGCAGTAAGCCCTGTAGGCAGCCTGGCAGCAGCCTGGGAAGACAGGCTCCGGCCAAGAAAAGTGGAGAGGATGATTTCCCCCCCTCCAGACCCTACCTGAGCTGCATGGGGGAACGGTGCTTCCCTCCGCAGCTGCGGTGCCCCCCGGGACCTCCCGAGCCGGGTGCCTGTGGGCAGGTGCCACCTGGAAGGGTCCGCCGCTGCCATGGAGGGAAGCAACAGCCCCCCCCCGTCCCCGCAGCCCAAGGACCGCTTTTCCTGCCAGCAGCTCACCTTCCCTTCCCCACCACCAGAAAGGAAGGTAAGTGCGGGGTGTGTGCATGACACAGGGGTTTTAAGCACCCTAAATTGAAGCAGCGGGCTTAAAAACCCACCACTTCAATTTAGGGCCCCTGTTTCGTCTACACACACCCTTAGACGTTTGCAGCATATAAAAACAAAAAAGGATTGCAAGATAATAAAAACATCTTAAATATACTTCATTAACTGCAAGTTTTTTATTATTATTTTCCCGTAAAGTAGGCAGTGTTCAGATATTCTTTTCCCAGAATATTATGTAATAGACTCATATTCCACCCCTCCTCTTCTTCCTAGTTACTCAGTTAGATTTTTTTCCCAATCTGTTTATTGTGTAGTTTAACAAAGCAGCATGACCCAGGCTACAGTACTGTAAACAGACAGATGTTTGGTGAACTGAGAAGTCCTTTTACAAAATTGATGATAAGGAAAATATAAGACTGAAACTTATGTGATAACTGAAGAGCTTAATGCAGGAAATGGGAATTGACAGTAATACCCTAAAAGACTCGCCACTATTTTTTTGCACAGACAGAAATCAGTCTTCAGCATCTACATAAGCCACTCTATTAGGCTGCAATAAACTAATTAACTCTGCCATAGGTTAGTACTTGTAACCACGAGTACTCTTCTATGATGGTGTTATTTAGTGCAGAGTTTCTTAACCCTTGCATCATGCATGACCCAAAAGTGGGTCACAAGAATATATGAAAGGATTGCAAGCAAACTTTAGAAGTAGATCAACAAACTTTATAAAAGGATTCTCTTTTAAAGGAGAAAAACATAGGAAACAGTGGCTTTTTCCTCGCAGACTGGCAGAGTTCAAGCCTTCAAGGGGCTACTTGGGCCCCTTCCCGGCCCCATACACACCTCACCCTGCCCCACACACCCACCCCCTGCCCCACACACTAGTGGGCTGAGGCCTGGGGGAGGAAGGTAGTAGGTTAGGAGTGAGGGACACTGGTTCAGGACTGGTCATCACTGTTTACAAAAGGGTCCTGGTACAAAAAAATGAGAACCACTGATTTAGTGCACAGGAATGCATGTGTAGACACTGATGGGGCTGGCTGAGACAAGAGGGTACTTCAGTGTTGGGGCTGCCTTCTGGCTAACCCTGCACTGGAGCACCCTCATGACCCAGCCAACCCCTCCACAGCACAGTGAGCTGAGTAGGAGAAGCCCCAGGCTGGTAGGCTGAACCTTTGGGTCCCCCCTACAGCCAGGGCTACTACAACCCAGCTCAACATGCTGTGATCCCAGGCGCACATGAAGACAAGGAGCCTGGGAGCAATAAATTCTGGCATGATATGTGCCAGAGTTTATGGCATTACATTAATGTCATGTGTAGACATGCCCTATCTGTGATCTGTTTTCTTTTGGAGTGTATCACAACTCATTTTTTTTAATGTAGCAGAGAACTACTGCCACCTGCATCAAGCATGATACTGTAGACTATCAAATTTAATAGGTGAAAAGGCAAAGTGCAAATAGCTGCATGTGAGACAACTAAAAAGACTAATCCCAATGAGTTTGCTTCCAGGATTATGCATGCATTTCACATAGCTGAAACTGGCAAACAGCAATAGCCCTGGTAGAAGGGATCAGAACTCAGCACCCCTGTCCTCCACAACCGCCCCTGGGAAGTGCCCTCAGCATGCAGCAACAAACAAGCTGTCAGTTTGCTTACTGCTCTTCTGGCCTGGGAGTCTGGGTCAGTGACCCAGTTTCAACAGGAAGGATGGAGTCTAGTGATTATAGCCCTGACCTCAGAGTCCCTTCCAGTTGAAGAGGGCTGGAACTCCACCTTCCTGGTCTCCAACTTCCTGGGCAAGGACTGTAACTACTACACTATTGTGCAAAATGTCAGGACCCTTCCACACCCCTGGATCTGAAGATGATAGATACCCCCATGCCCTAGGAAGAGGTAGCAGTTCAGATATAACTCGTTCCTATTGTCCACTTTCAAACACCCCATTGCTCAGCATATAAGTGAGTTCACCCTTTAGAGGTATCTAATTCCATTCATCAACTCCATACACTATACATTAATACTGTTAATTTAGATCACCCTTTGGGGGTACATGATAAGTATTCTTGTTTCTTGAACAGCTGAGGGAGCACTATGGGAGTCAGGATCCCTATTGTGGATGCTGTTCTACTGGCAGAAGCAATTCTACTGCTGCCAGTTATG
>NW_017729028.1:14021096-14068449 GCF_001723915.1 Gavialis gangeticus
ATTCTACTGCTGCCAGTTATGCTGCCCCCCACCCTCCCCTCCATCCCCCCCAGCCCCTGGCAGAAGTTCTGCTAACCAAAAGGCACCTTCTGATGCCACAGCAGAAGCCTTGTCAAAAGGGCTTTTGTCAGCTATGGAGTATGATCTTTTCACAGCCCTAGCTGACATATTCTTAAAATACAGAAACCAAGGCAAAACTTTCAGGCAGAGATTGGTTGTGAGAACTAAACATGAACAGGGAAGGTATTTTGAAATCAGACCCTAAGAAAACACAAATGCTTCAGGAAGTGCTGGATGATGTAAACCCAGCCATTTTAAAGAAAAGGCTCAGGGCTATTGAAGCAGCTAATAGACAGAATTACTATCAAGGTATTTTGGTCAAGACAAAACACCTCAAAGAAAGACCAATTCCTTGGCCTTCTAAATAAAAAATGAGACAGATTTTGGGATTAATTCACAGGCTATTTTTTTTTTCTTTCTGAATCGTCTATGCTTTTAGTCAAACAAGACAAGAACATATACATATGTGGGGATAATCCTTAGTGAATCAAGTGTTTGACTTGAGCGATTCTCCCCATTACAGGGATGAAAGCTGTTCTGACCTGTGCATTGCAGTGAGGATTAACAACATCCTCATTGCAGACAGATGTCAACGCTAGAGGAGGTTTTCCAAACACTGAGGACAATGGGATTTTGTTTGTAACAAAAGTGAATGTTTTTCGTTAGGCCAGTAGTAGTTTATTTGGCCTATAGGAGAGATAAAGAGAGAATTAATCCTGTAGCAGACAACGTGATGGCTATTGATCAGGCCCCAACTTCCCAGAACAAACCTGAGCAATAAGCATATTTAGATATGTTAAGTTTTTATCATAGCTTTCTTCCTAATGTTTTAGCACTTGTAGAGCTCTTCCTTCAATTCCTAAAGAAGGAGAGTCGCTGGCACTGGCAAATGGAAAAAACAGAGCTTTCCAGAAGTCTAAAAAATAGTGGAGTCCCTAGTTTATTTTAAATTGAACAAAAACTAATTCTGCAGTGTGACCTCTTGTCAAGTGAAGTAGGGGCAGTTTTAGGTGGATATAAGAGAACAGGTGACTGGATGTATCCATGGGCAACTGGTGCCTTCTGAGTCTGGGGGGGCACCAATGGTCAATCGTTGACTGAGGGGGGTGTCCCCCAGCAGCCAATCACTGACTGGGAGGTCCCCCAGTGGCCAATCACTGACCCCAGAAGTGCTGGCAGAGAAACCAGAAGTGCCAGCAGCAACACCGTAAGTGTTGCCGGCGCTTCTCTTGGTGCCTCCACTCCCCAGCCAGCGCTTCTCTCAGCTCCCCCACTTCCTGGCTGGCAAGGGCAATCTCAGGTGGGGCCACATGCCCCCGCTCTGCCTTCCCTGTGCATCACCTATGGATGCATCTCTAGATCATATGTTAAGCTGAAAAATATTACTCTCAACTGGAGAAAGAAAGTCTAGTTAGTATCTTTGAAATAAGATTTTATTTTATTTTACTGCTAGGAAACTGATAATTTGTTCGTTTGCTTTTTCTAAATATTAAGATTGAGAACTACATTTTAAGTGAAATCCTATTTTATTACTATGCATTGAATTATTGTACATATAAACTGCTGGTTTTTACTTGCACACATGCACATTAACACACAGAGTGGCTTACCAGCTTGACTATTTTGTCTGTGGGGTGGGGGGGCAGGGCATGCATCTACATGTTGCTGTACTTTAGTCACACCGCACAGTATGGGTGGTTATTGCATTGAATGAGTGGTGCACAGTTATATTTTGCAGCTACGTTGCTGAAGCAGCACGCTATAGCCAGGAAGTATGCTACTATGGCAACATAGCTGGCAATCATAGTACGTCACCATAATGCGCCATACAATGACATAATGCATTGCTATGTCTGTGATGGCCAGAACCAAAGAAATTAATAAGCAATAAATATGTGCTTCTTAGAAGCATTTGGAACTTTTGTCTAATATAAAGCTTGTATTTTTGTAACCCACAAATGTAACTTGTAACTGTTTGTCGAACTGACTAGGCCTCAAAGACAAAGCTATAGCTGTGAACTTAGCTGACCAAATAGTTCTTTCTCGCTCAGAATTTAGCCTTGATAGTGATAAAAACTGGATTCAACTGCCTAGCTTATCCAGTACATTACAAAAAAGGACATCTCAAAAAAGCATAGTCAGAGAGTTCTGAAGGGGCTGGATTTAGGCGGGGTAATGTTAATTTCAGACCTGAAGATGCTGTGTTGCAATTTGCTTATTAGATAAACCCAAGCTTGGGCAGTAACTTATTATAATGATTTCTAACAGCTTTTAACCCCATAGGATAATAGCTATAAAACAAGATTGTGAATGACCCTAAGGCCAGCAGATTAGCATAAGACTAAGTATAAAAAGTGTGTGCATCAGGTGACCACCAGGGAAAGGGAAAAAGAGAGAACAGGATGGAAATTGCTGTTCCAAGTTTGGACTCTGGACTCCCGGTGTGAGTGAAGATCAGATCCTGACTAAGGGACATTCCCTGGTAATTCTTCGGACAGCGTTGATCGGGGACGCCTGACTTTGCTGGAATCACCTGGCGAGCACCTGGCATTGAGGGACTGCCAATAAGTTGCCAACCCACGTCTGTCTATTTGTTGTTTTAAACAGCCCAGGGGCTGATATTCTCGCAGTGCCTAGCTGACTGTGACAAATTGATCTATTTATCTGTTGTTATTATCTGTTATTATTTACTATTAGCTCTTTAATATTGCATTATCTGCTTATTGTATTTATCTTTCTGTTGACTGTTGTGTGTGTGTAAGCTATAATAAATTTGCCATTATACTCCCAACTCTGCCTCCTCAATCCTAAACCAAACAGCTGAGTGGCTGAACTGATATACTCACAGTGCCCAGCTAGCCTGTGACATACGTCATCGTAGAGCAATGTGTAGATGTGCCCTGTGTGTACAAATATAGAAATATTTTATAACTAGATTGGTGATCTCAGATGAACTCTTAATTCATAAATTTGAGAGGAAGTTCCTGGCTATTTGAACAAGTAAAATGATACCTTTAACAGCCTTACTGCTAAGGTCTACCTCTGAATATAGAAAAGGTACCACTGAAACCAGTGAGTGTTGTACATGAATGTACTTCATGCTTAAGCCTGTTTAACTGCCCCTTAATTCACTTGTACAGATCCTGGTGATCAGAAGGTTCACAGTAGAGTATGAATAGGAAAAAAAGTAAAAAAGGTTAAATTTGAATTATGTTCTTTATTCTCTACACTACACTATACCATTTTTACATTGTATAACTCAACTGATTTTAAGAGTATGCAGAAGATGGGTGAACACAATTGCTTTCTCCCTTCAGACGATTCTACTCAAGCAGGGCAAAACATTATACTAGATGATCTCCAAGATCCCTTCTATCCCTATTTTTTATGACTATTTTTTTTGGCTAGATGTACACTTTGCTGGGGTCGTTTGACCCTAGTACTCTTTCCTGCCATGGCAGGGGTCGGACTAGATGATCTACTCAGGTCCCTTCCGACCCTAGAAACTATGAAACTATGATTTTGTGATTCCCTGTTTGCGAATATTTGATGTTGCAGTTTTTGTTAAGCTCACAGTGAGGTTTTTTCATGTCCATAATTCACTGATGACTCTGTAGCTCTTACTGCTTGACACCTCTGAGTTCACTTTCCCCACTGAAGGAATGCTTGGTCGATTTTACTTACCAATGGCTTTATTATGCTCCACCCCTGGAAAACTAGAGTCCTACGTATGCAGAGATCTTCAAAATAAGAGTAATATTTATTTTTTGTGCCACTACTCAAAGGTATTGATTCAGTTAAGTATAGTATGAAGGTATTTCAAGCTGTCCTAAGTTTTATAGGTAACATCCTTGGAACATCTATGCATTCCCATGTTGCTTTGATACTTTATTGCACTTCCTTGCAAGAAGAGTTTTTCTTTTGCTCCAGGTTCAGATGCAGTAGCACAAGTAGTCATTGCTTTAAGTACCTGTGTACATACAATGGTTGCCTTGTGTTCATTACACTGGATTCCTACAGACTTCATACTGGTGCTATCTGATCTTTAAAATCATCAATGGTATGTTTAAGACCTGGTTTACTGAACTTCACCAGGACAGCTTTGTTTAATTAAACACCATCTCTCCTTTTTGCAGTCTTTTTTTCTTTTAATCTCTTTTACTATTATGAAGAGAATTATGTGAGTATCTTTTCTGATTAGCAAGTTTAAGAACTGTCATTAACTCATGAATATTTTCATTCCTTGCAGATGCTCATGAATACTGCCTTGTGTGGGTAATATTCCTCATACTGATAAAGGCTGAATGCTATATGTATGATGTCTATTATATAGGAGTCAGGTAATTAGAATCACAGAATCATAGAAAATTAGGGTTGGAAGGCACCTCAGGAGGTCATCTAGCCCAACCCCCTGCTCAAAGCAGGACTATCCCCTACTAGATCATTTCAGCCAAAGCTTTGTCTAGCCAGGTTTTGGTGGAATGGAGATTCCACCATCTCTCTGGGTAACCTGTTCCAGTGTTTTTCCTAGTGAGAAAATTCTTCCTAATATATAACCTAAACTTCCCTTGCTGCAATTTGAGACCATTGCTCCTTGTTCTGTCATCTACCATCCCTGAGAAACCTCCCTTTTTCTTCAAACCTCCCTTCAGGTTGTTGAAGGATGCTATTAAATCCCCACTCTGTCTTCTCTAATCCAGACTCAATGAGCCCAGTTCCCTCAGCCTCTCCTCATATAATTCATGTCCCCCAGCCTCCTCACCATTTTTGCTGCCCTCCACAGGCCTCTTTCCAATTTGTCCATATCCTTTCTGTAGGGGGGACAAAACTGAACACAGCACACAAAATGTGGCCTCACCAGTGCTGAATAGAGGGGAATAATCACTTCCCTTGACCTGCTGGCACCACACCTACAAATGCAGCCCAGTATGCCATTAGTCTGCTTTGCAGCAAGGGCACACTGTTGGATCATATTTAGCTAATTGTCCACTGTCACCCCAGGTCTTTTTCTGCAGAGCTCCTGCCCAGCCAGTCAGCCACCAGCCTGTACTATTAAACCTCATGAAATTTCTTTTGGCCCAATACTCCAATTTGTCTAGGTCACTCTGAATCCTAGCCCTACCTCCAGCATATTTGCTACTCCCCCCTGCTTGGTGTCATCTCCAAACTTGTTGAGGGTGCACTCTATGCCATCTTCCAGATCATTGATGAAGACATTGAAAAAAACTGACCTCAGGACTAACCTCTGGGACACTCCACTTGATACTGGCTGCCAACTAGACATTGAGCCATTGATTACAACCCTCTGGATTGTGCTCCAGCCAGTTTTCTATCCAATTTACAGTCCATTCACCCAGTCCTTACTTCCTTAACTTGCCTGCAAGAATGTTGTGGGAGACTGTATCAAAAGCCTTACTTAAATCAATGTATACCACATCCACTGATCTTCCCACATCCAGAGAGCCAGTTATCTCATCATAAAAGGCAATCAGGTTGGTCTGATCAGGTTGGCATGACTTGTCCTTGGTGAATCCATGCTGACTGTTCCTAATCGCCAACTTCTCCTCGAAGTGCTTAAAATTTTATTACCTAAGGATCTACTCCATGATTTTTCCAGGGACCAAGGTGAAGCTGATTGGTCTGTAGTTACCTGGACCTTCCTTCTTCCCTTTCTTAAATAGGGGCACTGTATTTGCCCTTCTGCAATCATCCAGGACCTCTCCTGATAGCCAAGAGTTTTCAAAGATGATGGTCAGTGGCTCTGCAACCTCATCAGCCAAATCCCTGAGCACTCTTGAGTGCATCCCATTAGGCCCCATGGCCTGAAGGTGTAGTTCACCTTTTCTAAATAGTCCCTAATCTGTTCTTTCACTACTGTTAGCTGCTCACCACATTCTTCCCTAGTTATTTGTCCAAGTTTCCACTTCTTATAAGCTTCCTTTTTGTGATTTAGTTCAGAGGCTCCCAGGGTGATTGAAGTCTCCCATGCAAATGGGGGCTTGTGATTGGGAAACTTCCATTAGTCGTTTGAAGAAAGCCTCATCTACCACTTTCTCCTGGTCTAGTGGTCTATAGCAGACCCCAGCTACAACATCATCCTTGTTGCTCTCCCCTCTAACCTTAACTTAGAGACTTTCAACAGGCCTATCTCTAATTTCATACTGGAGCTCTGAGCAATCATATGGCTCTTTTATATAAAGAGCAACTTCTCTTCTCCCTTGCCTGTCCTTCCTGAACAGTTTTTACCCATCCATGACAGTGCTCCAGTCATGCAAACTATCCCACAGGGTCTCTGTTATTCCAATCAAATCATAGTTCTGTGACTGTGCAAGGATTTCCAATTCTTCCTGCTTGTTTACCAGGCTCTGTGCATTTGTGTACAGGCAACTGAGGTCAATTGCGCTGATTTCTCAGGAAGTATGAGAGCACCTCCCCTGTTGCCTCCTCCTGCTTGCTCTTCCTCCAGGTTTCCTGCTTCTCCACTTACCTCAATGCTTTGGTCTCCATCCCCTGGCAGACCTAGTTTAAAGCCATCCTCACTAGGTTAGTAAGCCTGTCTGTGAAGATGCTCTTCCCTCTCTCCATCAGGTGGATCTCATCTCTTCCCAGCAATCCTTCTTCTTGGAACATCATCAAAGAAGGTTGCCCTGCTGGCAACACCACCTGCACAGCCAGGTATTGATGTGCAAGATGCACCCATTCCTGCCTGGGCCCTTCCCCTTGACTAGAAGGATAGAAGAAAACATGACCTGACTCCCAGGCCCCTTCACCCTTGCATCCAGAGCCCTGTAGTCACTTTGATCCATTTAGGGTTTCCCCTGGCAGTATCATTGGTACCCCACATGGATGAGCAGCATGGGGTTGTAGTCAGAGGGCTGGATGAGTCTCAGTAATCCCTCCATGACATTTTGTATCCAGGTTCTGGGCAAGCAGCAGACTTCCTGAGACAACAGATCAGGTCAGCAGATGGCTCCCTCCATCCCCCACAGAAGTGACCACCCCCCTTGTCTCACAGATATTATGCAGCACAGAGGCTGCCACTATGAAAAAGGTGATGTTCTCTGGTTCTTCCTTCAGCCTGCAGTTGAGTGACCTCCAATGGGCTTTCAAGAGCCCAAAGGCACACTGTACTCTCATGTGGCATTTGTTTAGGTGGTAGTTGAAGATGCATTTTTGCGGGTCAGTCATTTAACCCCTGTAGGGCTTCATGAGCTAGGGCAGGAGTGAGTAAGCCATGTCAGCAATTATCAGAGGGGCACTGAAACACCCTAGATGACAACCTCCTCCAGTCCTGGGGCATATTGGCCCTTCTTCATTATCCCAGGCAGTGGTGAGTTTCAAAACATACATGCATTGTGGGCACTTCCTGCCCATCCTGTGTAAATCTTCCTTGGTGATCCACTACAGCTTGGAGAATGACTTTAGGAAATCCTTTCCTGTTGATGACTCACCGGTTGTTCTGGGATGATTTGAGGATGGGAATATGTGCTGTCCAGTCCTCCCAGTAGTTCAGGAAGCTATCACCCAGAACCCTTCCACCATCTCTCTGGGGTTACTCGGGCAGATTAATTTGCTTGCTGCCAGCTCCTGTGGCAGCTGGCATACCTCTCTGACTGCCCTCCCAGCAGTGCAGGGAGCCATGCCGAACTGATTCACCACATGGCACAGGCTTGTTGTAGCAGCCAGTTTCATCATAGCCATGGCAACATGCTTCTCTGGGGCAATGGGCTTCTGCATGACAGTTGTCTGGCACTCAGTGTGTGGTGACAGAATACTAACAATGTGGAAGAAGGTGTACCTGCTCATGCCTAATGTCTCCAGCCACTGATCATCATTCCAGGTTGACATAACAATTCATTCCCACCAGTCTGAGCTGCTTTCATGTGCCCATATCTGGAGATCCTTGTCCTTAATATACGGCTAGTGAGGCACTATAGTCTTATGAACCCATAATTTATCTTTTTCCATATGTGATAGCACCATGTACTGTTCAATCAAGAACCTGTTCTTGGAGGCAGGCATCTGAAGGTGTTTTTGCAGGAGTTTTACCAGACACCAGTCCAGTTCCATAAACTTGATAATTTCCCCTTCTATAACCAGACTTTGGCAATGTGAATCTTGTATGGCCATCAAGATTAATCTCTTTTTTCTGCTTAGTCCATTAGGAATCAAGGAAGCCATGGCCTTTAGCAAGCAGTCTGCACACCCAGTTCTGCCTCCGTGCCCTGATCCCCAAAGCCTGCAACAGTCATATATTTAGCATGTAAATACTTGTGTCATTTACATGCCAAACCAGGTCCTGTTGCAATACCTCACTGCCTCTTTTCTGGTTTAGTAAACACAGCTGGCAAAATTGCCATTCCTACAAAATCCCTAATCCTTCATTACCTTCCTGTATTTCACACTTGATGCATGCCACACATGGCACACACCTCCTCACCCACCCAAAAAGAAATGTAGGTTAGGCTTGTCTGTCTTTTGTCAAAAATTGACTGTCTACTTGTACACTCATGACCAAACCAGACCTCCTCTCCCCCACATGGACATGACATGTGGTTCGGTCCCACAGTTAACAACTGCCTCACTGGACAATGAAAAATATTTAATATTGCACTTAGGCACCACACTGGTCACCCAGGCAAGCCCCCATTGCTAGGATCACTGACCCTGACACCGATGTCAGTAGTCTCCACAGTAGTCATGACTGTCTCCTCATCTCTCTATGCATAAAGTAGAGCCAAGGAGGTGATCCTCCCCCTCTACGCGACGCTGGTCAGGCCACAGCTGGAGTATTGTGTCCAGTTCTGTGCGCCCCATTTCAAGAGGGATGTGGACAACATGGAGAGGGTCCAGAGGAGGGCCACCCGCATGATCCGGGGACAACAGGGCAGACCCTACAGTGAGAGACTGCGGGACCTGAACCTATTCAGCCTCCACAAGAGAAGGCTGAGGGGGGACCTGGTGACCGTCTATAAACTCACTAGGGGGGACCAGAAGGGTTTGGGGGAGACGCTGTTTCCCCTAGCGCCCGCTGGCATAACAAGGAGTAATGGGCACAAGTTGATGGAGAGGAGGTATAGATTGGACATCCGCAAAAACTACTTCACAGTTAGGGCGGCTAGGAGCTGGAACCAACTTCCAAGGGAAGTGGTGCTGGCCCCTACCCTGGGGGTCTTTAAGAAGAGGCTGGATGCCTACCTGGCTGGACTCATTTGAGTCCCGTTTTTGTTTTGGGGTTTTGTTGTTCTCCCGCCCTGGCGGGGGGTCGGGCTAGAAGATCTACTAGGTCCCTTCCGACCCTAAATCTATGAAACTATGAAACTATGAAATGGGTCAACCCAGCACTGACCCTGCTCACCCCCACAGACACACTGCACTTTTTCCCTACCAGCTCCCCTCCTTTCTGCACCCTGGATACACTGCACACTCTGAAACAGTCTGCAAATTCAGGGGTGTCCTGTGTCCCCCCTCACACTTCCCCAAAGCAGCACCACACCATTTTTCCCCTGGTCCCCAAAATCCCACTATCACCCACCCCATCTTTCTCTGGACAGGTTGCCCAGGAGTCAACAAGCTTTTACGGTGTTCAAATTGTGGGCTCCTCAGGACACCCAATCAGTTCCTCAAGTCATGGGTGGCACATTTAGACACCCCACAGGGTGCAGCATACCAAGGCTTGCAGCAAAACATTCCCAGCAAGCCATTGCCAAGCTATGTCTTGTTAGGTAACTCACTGCCTGCCTGTAGCCTGGCAGCCAGCCGCCCCCAAGGCAGAGGAGTCTCACCACCTCCTCCTGTAGCTCTCTTGCCTGGTCCCAGAGAGACACCACCAGGAGGCACCTCACACTACAGGCACCCCCTGACCTGGTCGTCACTGGAAGGAACCTGCAAGCCACAGTTCCCATAGTGCCAAACCCGGACCTGGGTGGAAGCCTCGATGATGCGCAGTCCTGCCTGGACAGAAACCTCACAGATGCAAGCAGAGGCAGTGGCAGTGCTTCTGGCATTGTTGCATCCTCCAGCCATTTCTCTTAGTCTCTTAATCTGCCTTCTCTCTCTTACTGCCCTTCTTCCAAGCACACCTTCCCTAGCAAACTCACCTGGAAGCTGGCCTGTTTACTGCCTCTTGTTGGCCCCAAAAGGTTCCTTCTCCCCTCCTTCCTCACACCAAGCTGAAAGGTTCTCCCCTCAAAAAGTGGGGGTGGGCAAACTGACTCGCAAACTGACCAGCAAACTGCCTGCAAACTGCTTATCCTGTTTACAACCCCTGTTCACAGGTTTCTTGGTTGATGACTCCCTGGTCACTCAAGGAGTCCCTTTTTATACCCTGGTGGGCCTGGACTGGGTCCTCCCTCTCATCAGGGCTTCTGTCAGGCCCAGGCAGCAATCAGTCAGCAATCAGCCTCACTCAGCCAGCAATACTCCCAGCCTCTCAGAGCACACACCCCTAACACAAGTAAGCTGGAACTAAGTACCAGTAGTTCTGAGTAATACATTTTAGTTCTGAGTAATACATTTTAGTTCTGAGTAATACATTTTTGATTAGCCCCTGGCAAAATATATTTAAAGATACAGCTCTAACTACAGATATAGACATAATCATATATATAGATATAGATGAAATTGCCATAAGTTTTTTACATCATCATAATAATGTTGCAATTCTTATGGACCATACATGTGCAAGCTATGATGACAAATAAGTTTTAAACCAAGAAGCATCAATCATGTATGCATGAATTTTCCTATATCTTTCTTAAATGCTAACTCTACTTTTGAGTTTCCAAATAGGTTATCAGTGTTCCATATATTCTGAATTTTCATTCAATTTTAAATCTATGTAATCAACCTTTCTTTCCTTAACATTGAAAGCATTTACTCTTTTATAAAGAGAGTCTTTTTATTTCATCTCCATAACTACTTACACATCATACCAGTATAAAAACTTAGATGAGTCTTCTCCCCTGGTAGGATTCAAAATAGGAACAGTGGGTGCCTGTAGATGTGTAGGGACACTGCTCTGATGACTTGATTAATCAAGTCTGCTAGGCATGCTATTTAGTGCACTCCAGCAGCCTGCCCGTCTCATGTATTCAGCATCCCTGCACTTCAAAATGTCTGTGGGGGCACTTTAAAGCCTGCTGAATGAGCTTTAGTTAAAGCACTCCCACTGCCATCTTGGAAGTGTGGGATGCTGAACACATGAGATGCTGCTGGTGCTTTAATTACAGCAGTTCTCAGAAGCACTCTAATTAAAGCGCCTCCCCCCTGCACCTTTCCACATCCGGAGCATATGTAAAGAGGCCCAGTGATACAATGAGATTACAGTAGCTTCTATCGTCCTATATTCATGCTAAATGGGGGATACTGTGATCAGTGGATATTTGTTACACCATTTCCTCATCTTCCAAACCATTCTTGTTTCATTAACATTGTTATACATTTGTGGATAATTCTGGGTATGACTGTAAACTACATCTGACTTGACGGTCTGATGGTGATGCGGTGGGGCTACTCATGGCATGGTAGCTCCTATAAAATACCACAATGTAGCAACCTCTGAAGTAAGGCAAGTATAGGTCACCTCAAAACCCCAGCCCCACTGCTTTGCAGATGTTCCTGGGCTGTAGAAAGGGACATCAACCTGACAGAAATGTGCCCTTGCTGAGGCATTATGCAGGCTGCAGTATTTCTTATGTGTTGCTCTCTAAAAGAAGCTGCAATCAACAAGGCACTGAATGTCTGGACTTGCTCTGGCCTTTTGATGTTGTCTCAGTGCTCTAATGGAGAGATGGTAGGTCTGGCAGCCTCCACCCCTCCATACTTCTGCCCAGATGTATGCATCAAAGGACTTGATGTAATGTTTGCAGGACTCTGTAGAAGTAAATTCATCAGGCATCTGGGTAGACCTCTTACATGTACACCATGATCCACAGGATCGATGGTTTTCTACTACATGAATGGAAGAAGAGAGCATGCATGGAGCTTTGACCAAAGCATGCGGTGTCTAAATTTGTCCTACTTGGGCTCTATAAGTCTGACAAGCGCTTACACAACAGAACCTCAAGCTTTCTTGGAGCCATATCCAGGCTGGTAAATTTGGCATGAACAGGACATAGATGAGATTAATATGCCTACATTACAGAAATGCCAATCAGAATACTCCTGCTTCTGCAGTCAGGGAATATATTAGATACCTACATTCATTTACCAGCTACCTTTTAATTAGCAAAGATCCCCAGGCACTTAAACTCATGCTTCTGCACATATGCAGCTCTCTCCTTCTATCTTATGATTCTTGTACTCTTGGCTGCCAAGTGACCCAACTTCAACTGGAAGGGTGAAGCAAGAAGGTCAAGATGGCACACTATGCAGCCGCTTATGCACAGTTTACACTTCAGCTCTAGGCAAGCAAATACCCACCCACCTGCTGATTACATTCAGAAGGGCTCTGCTCTAGCCGGAAAGCTTAGGCTGATGCCAGGTCTCTCTTCAGCGCTCTCTTTGAAGCTGGCTCGAGGTCAGCTAAGAGGGAAATATGTGGAGCCAAGAGGAAGAGAAAAGGAATTCAGTAAGACTAAAACAGCCCTGAATAGTGGCACTGCAGGTGACCCTGGGTTCTAGCTCCCAGTAGGCCAGAGATTTCCCCATTGCTCTCTCTCCAATTAATATTAAATATAAAGTACAGTGATTCAGCTTGACGAAATAATGCACAGCATGAAACTTAGTGATTAGATCACTTTGCTGGGAAATAGAAAATGCAGGATTGGACTCTCTGAGTGAGCAGAAGCCTAGAACCTCTTTAGTCTGTTAGTAACAACCTTTCCTCGGTCATCAGAGATGAAGCACAGTGGCTGAAGCAGCGCACTGAGAGCTTGAAGATGCTGTGCTGTACTTTTCAAATATATCTATTTTGGTTAGCCTGTAAGGTGCAACCTTCTGCCCTGCCTTCTTTTCTGTTGGGCCAACAAAGAATGCAAGTTTCTAGAACTTTCTTCAAATGTTAAAAACTTCACTTTAAAAAAGTTATGCTATAAGGTATGCAAATAAAAGTCTTTAAGGGGAAAAGCAAAATGAATTGTCTTTGCTATTTGTTATATCCTCATTTTGAAAATGTATGGGAGCTACTTTAGAAGCAAATTGCCCTACCCTAAAAAAACCTAATAATCACCAACTGCTACTGAAACACTTAATTCTAATTAGCTTTTCATTAACATTCAATTAAGATGCTAGTCCATATATACCCAATAGGAAAAAATAAATGAATGTACAATTGATATTCTTTGCAACTGTATAGACTTTTCCCAAGTTTCTGAGTTCAGCATTAAAAGCATCTCATCTAGGGTGTCACAAATGCTCCCAGAGACCCCTTGACTGTCCTTTCTGCAAAGCACTAGAATGCATTGTTTACTGCAGGTAAACATTTTATCTCTTTTATGAAAGAATTAGATGTGTGAACTAATTTTGAACTTTCTAACTCTGCATTATGAATTTAGGGCAGCAATATAATCTCCCAGGAAACTAAAAGGATAATGTCTGGCAACTATTTCTATTCCTGATGTTCTGTCTATCCATATGGACAGCAAAATACATTTTAAGAATTGGTACTAAAATGAATGCCATAAATGACATGATCATGCTTCTGATTTACAATGTGACTTTTTTTGTCCATATATGTGTCTACAATGTGGTTAATTTTGGAGGGTGGGGTTCATGAGCCTCTCAATATTTTCATTAAAAAATATTTGCATAAATCTTAATAAAGTCAAGTTGTGTGAAAATATCAGTTTTCTTTATCTTAAATCAAGGCTGCCAACCAGCAGTGTGTGAGCCATAACTGGCTTAAGTAACCTCTATGTGCGGCTAGGCAGATCTAAGATTTTAAAAAGGGGGGCATAGCTAGTGCAGTGGGCTACATTATTCAGTTTAAGATCAAAACAAGAATAACTATAACTATTGGAATGTACATTAATTTGATAGAGCAAATATGTGATATAGACACTGGCAATCCCCCATAGTCAAGGATGATCATTCGGATGGGTCAAGAACAGGATTGCGGATGAGTCCATTAATGTCTAAGAAGGCCGATCCTAGAGCCACAGACTCTCTGACAGACTCCACAGGTGTTGGTTAAAGGGAGGGTATGACAGTGGGTTGCTCTGACTTGTTTCCTTTCCTTCTATGTATGTTGTTTCTCTGCCTCCAGGGTGAGATGGTCTTCCTCAAAGTAAGATAGACTGTCTCTCACAAGGTGTCACCATGTAGTCATGTCCCATGCTAGTTTTTCTCATTTGTGATGTCAATTCCTCACTTCTTAATGTTCACCTTGAGAATTTCCTTGAGGCATTTCCTCTGGCCCCTGTGTGTCCTTTGTCCTTGGCTGAGTTGGGAGTATAGCAGTTTGTGGCAGGGAACAAGTGGTGGGCTTAGGCCCAGTTAGGCAGTCACCTGACAGTTAGAAGACTGCCTGATTGCGGGAGGGTTGGGAAGTCAGGGTATAAGTCCAGACCCATACAGCAGAGCCAGCAGTTGCAACTGGGGAGCTGAAGGATTGACATCACCCAGCCTGAGGACTGCTGCTCCAGTAATACCTGGAGGTTAGGATAGAAACTATGGGGGTGGAAGAGGTTCTTTTGATCCTGGGTAAGACCTGCAACTACACCCTGCTGGGGTTGGATGGTGTGGTGGGGCTGCCTCTGGCAGGGCAGTCCCCAGAAAATGCCACACCTGTCCCTTCCCAGTGAAAGGTGAAGATGGGGCACCTGAAAGCCCCAGCATCCACTGCCCTGTGGATGATCCCATAGAGGGGAAAGGCTTAGGGGAGCACACCCTGAGAGAAAAGCATCCCACAGTAATGCTTCCAGGACCTGGGGAGGGGTGGGGACAAGGGGGGCTAAGGCCCACTGAGTGTGGCCTAAGGGGCATAAAGGCCCAGAGCAAGGACCAGAGTGTGGCCCAGTGTGGGGTGGAGTGAGCCTAAAGGGCTGCGCAGAGTGTGGGCTGGGTGGGACCCAAAGGGCTGTGTAGAGCAGGGCATGAATGGAGAGAGACCCAGTGAGGGGTGGAATAGTGTGGCCCAGAGAAGAGGCTTAGAGGCCAAGTCCACAGAGTGGGGCCTGAGGCCAAGTTTGGGCCAGAGGCCCAGCAAAGGAGTCAGGGAAATTGTAGGCAATTTTGGATGCCATCTGCGAGGCATGGGACATAGTATTAGGGAAGGTTTGGAGCTATGTTTTTGGCCATAGGCATCCGGGCAACAAATGGGCAGTCTCTCACATGTAAACATCAACTTGTGGTAACATCAAAGGCATGGCAGAGGAGCAAGGGCAGTGTCACAGGCCAGCTGGGTACTGTGAGTATATCAATTTAGTTGCAGACTGACTGAGCACTGTGACTTTATTAGCTACTGGGCTTTTTAGTTCGGGATTGAGGAGGTGATGTTGGGAAGGAAAGCAATGACAAGTTTCACTTATAAAAAAGAATAAATTTTACTTATAACAACAAAAGATATAATTTGCACATATGACAGTTAGTAAAAAGGTTAAGCTAATAAACAGATAACATAACAATACAAGTTAAAATTGACAGTGATAATAAAACAGACAAAGAAATTAACCAAGAGTTTTCACTTGGTTAGCAACTTATCGATAGTCCCTTTTTAGAAGATACACATTAAGTTGATTCAGCGAAGTCAGACGTCTCTGATTCAACGCTGTCAGAGGCAAAACTGGGAGAAAGTCCCTCAGTCAGGATCTGGTCTTTATTCAAAGATCTGTGGGGCATGGGACAGCAATGACCCTTCTGTGCCGTCCTTCCCTGAGTTACTTAATGTGCGTGTTCTTTTATATTCTGTCTATACTAATTTTTTGGTTATATAGCCATTCATAGTGTTACTTTATAGCTGTTATCGTATGGAGTTAAAAGGTGTTAGAAATCATTACAATAAGTTATTGCCCAAGCTTGGGTTTACCAAATAAGCAAATCACATCACGTCACTTTGGGGTCTGAGATTAATATGTTCGCACTTAAGTTTAAACTATTATGTTAATTATACCTTGTGATTACGTTTGCTCATTTTTACTGACTCTAAGCAAAATTTTATAAATCAGCTATGTCTGCGGTTATAATTTTTAGTTCTGCTTTTTAAAGTGCATGCTGTCTGAAGATCAGTATAAAAAGCTATATATAAATATTTTACCAGACAGGAAACTTCTCCATAAGCTACTTCAGATACCCTCAAAAAGCGTAAGTTATAAGTTGCTCATTAACCCTTCTAGTTCTGGCCATCACAGGGCAGAGAGCCCTAGACAGGAGGTAGGACTGTAACAGTCCCCTGTTACACAGTTGTTTTGGTAAACATGCATGAGGCATATGTACACAATGCCCTGTCCACCAATGCTTCCATGCTGGTGGTGTTAGCATCAGTGAGGACTCTGGCCAAGGATCTTATGCCAAGGATCTTCCAGAGATAGTGCTGGTAAAGGCACTAGTAAAGGTGTTCTAGGCTTTTCAGATAGTCCCTATAAGTCAGAGAAGCTATATCCTAATCCTATATTGGATCTCCTCATCGACATTGGGCTTCTTTGAGAGACAGCTGCCGACGTATGCAAAGTGTTCAACATTCTCCAGCTCCTGTCCATCCATGAGGATCTTTGCCCAGGAGTTAGTTGGCCCAGAGCAGGCTGGTGAAGCACCTTTGTTTTTCTGACGTTAAGGGTCAGTCCCAGGCACCGGTATGCTTGAGAGAAGCAGTTAAGAGCCACTTGTAGGTCCTCCTCAGGATGTGCAATGACAGCACAACCATTGGTGTGCTGAAGTTGCACAATTCATTGAGACTAATGTAACTTTGTTTTTGACACAGAGGTGGGAGAGGTTGCCATCCATCCTGTACTTGATGCCAAAGCCATGAAGCAGATGGTTGTGGATGAGCATCTTGATGACTGCAAGAAAGATGGAAAACAGAACTGATGTGATCATGCAACCCTGGCTTGAGGCCAGTTTGACAGGCAAAGCATTCCATAGTGGAGCATTGGATGCCATTGTGTAGGATGGAGGCAGTCATCTAGTCATGAAGGGGCACATCTACATGAGATGCTAGAAGCACAGTAGACTAATTCTGCACATTAGAGCATCATGGCAAAAGCCATGCTAATCCACAGTAGAATTAGTCTACTATGCATTAGCGTCACCTAAAAACATGGACCGGCATGATATGGCACATTAATCAAATGTGTAGACATGCCCAAAGAGGCTTAGGATGGTGATAAATTCCCCTGGACAGCCAAACTTCAATAAGCTCTTCCATAGAGCCTCAGAGTTAACAAAGTTAGAGACTTTGGTGAAATCGATAAAGACCGTATATAGTTCCTGGTTTTGTTCTTGGAATTTCTCCTGAATCTGCCAGGCTTCAAACATCATGTTCATCATGTCTCTTGATGGTCTGAAGCCATATTGAGCTTTGGAAAGGATTTTCTCAGCAAGAGGGAGCAGCTGGTTCAGCAGAATTTGAACACAAGGATCTTGTCAGTGTTGGAGAGGACGGAGATACCTTGATAGTTTCCACAGTCAGACTTATCTCCCTTTTAAAAATGGTGACAATATTGGCATTCCTTAGGTCATCAGGAATTTCCTCAGTGTTCAAGATTTTAAGAAACAGTGTGTGGAGTTCATTAGTCATAGCTTCCCCACCAACTTGGAAGAGCTCAGCTGGTATGCCACCAGGACCAGAAGCTTTGTTGTTCTTCGCCTGTCTTATTGATAGCCTTGTGGACTTCTTCAGAGGTTGGTGGATTGGCTGGTGCTTTTCTTACTGGATGCTGTGGGATGGATTTGATGGTTTCATCAGTCAACATTGATCCATGGTTCAGGAGCTTTTGGTAGTGCTCCTTCCAGAGGTTTTTGATAGACACATCTTTGAGGAGTGTACTGCCACCTCCAGATCTAAGCTGGGTAAGTCTGCTAGAACTTGGTCCATGCACTGAACAAGCTCTGCATATCATGACTGTCAAGAAATTGTTGGATTTCTTCTTCCTTCTCTTCCCACTATTTGTTTTTGATTTCCTGAATCTTCCTGTGGGCTTCAGCTATAATTCGTCAAAAAGTTCCCCGCTTCTGACTGGACACAGGATTGTTTGCCAGTAACAGAAAGCTTTTCTCTTCTGATCAAGAAGGGCTTTGATCTCAATTTTTTTTCATCAACTGAGTCCTTATAGGATTGGTTGATGAAGCCAGTTAATTCCTTGCAAGACTCATGGATAGTCTCCTTTAGAGTTTGTCAATCTTCCTCAACACAAGTGTTAGCATTTTCAATCCTAAGATTGATGATTTTCTTGCTGAGATATGTTTGGAAGGCTTCATGATGTCTGGGGTCTGAAGATATTTGATATTGTGCTGTCTTTAGACTGATTTGGGTTGCTTTCAATGGTTCAGTGCAACACTGATGGACATGATTGATCTCACTAAGTGATGATCAGTCCAGCAGTTATCGGCTTCGTTCATGACGTGTGATGGACATCTTTTAGATCATGTGCTCTTACAATTAAGTAGTCAAGGAGGTGCCATTGTTTTAAGTGGTGGTTTTGCAATGTCATTTTGTACCTGTCATGTTGTCTAAAGATAGTGTTAGTAGTGACAAGGTCATGCTCTGCACATTAACTGAGTAAAAGGATGGCTTTTGAATTAGCCTTGTGCATTCCTTCCTTTCCAATGGTGCCCCTCCACATATTAAGATCCCAGCCAATGCTCACATTGAAATCTGCAAGGAGGATGATCTTGTCCTCTTTTTTGGGATGATAGCCAGGATTTCATCAAGGTCAGCATAAAACTGCTTCTTCTGTTCTTCCTTGACATTGGGTGTTGGGGCGTATGAACTGATGCTGGTAGTAAACAAATTGCTGGTCAGTTAGAGATGGAGAGTCATGAGGTTCTTATTAATGCCACAAGGAGATTCAGTCATTCAGCTGACAATCTGCTTCTTAATGGTGAAACCAAAGCACTGTATTCACCTGCCATTTGAAGATTTCCCTTTCCAGAAGAATGTAGAGCCACCATCCTCCTACCTCAGATGGCCTTCGTCTGCACGTTTGGTCTTGCTGAGAGCAGCAATATCAATATTATGTTGCAAGA
Organism: Gavialis gangeticus; assembly: GCF_001723915.1. Classification (NCBI taxonomy): domain Eukaryota; kingdom Metazoa; phylum Chordata; order Crocodylia; family Gavialidae; genus Gavialis; species Gavialis gangeticus. The sequence goes on from NW_017729028.1 coordinate 14,040,279, forward strand.
GTTTTCAGGTGACAGTAGCTATTCTATATTCAGGTCTGTCACTGTTCAGATTGTCTAGTAAGGTTCATACATGCCAGAATGCAAAGGATATTTTTGTATTTCGACTGCACTTTGCGTGATCCCCTTGGATAGCTGCTTCCACTGCATAGCTGAGCTAAAGTGGGACACCCTGTGTTTGGGGCATCTTTTCTAGCCCCCTCTTCATGTGGAGTGAGCAGTGGGGATCCTAAAAAGACTGCTCAGTCATGATCGCAGTTGCCAAATTACCCTCCTGCCCCATTCCAAGAATGGAGCAACCACCATGTGACTGCCATCTGTGTGTGGATACATGACTAGAGACTCTCCATGAACTGCCACCTTGTTGGAGTGAAGAGGCTTACATGTACTAGTGACCCTACTAAGAGCAACACCATCAGGAGTCTTGTATTTTTGATAGGGTCACCCCTGGCACTAAGGTCAAAAGTGAAGTATCAGATGAAGATCAATCCAACACAACATGAAGACCTCAGTGATGGAGCAAGCAGATACAGAAGGCATTTTTCTCAACAGCTGAAAAGGCAGATAAAAACTGCAGTGGAAAAGTAACCTCAGTTGTCTTGGATCTAGTTGTCACCAGACATAGGTTTCTCCTCTGCCGGGTTCTGTGTGCTTGCCAATGCACAACAGTCTTTTCACATAAAACAAGTCACACACAGCCTTCTCTCTTGGTCCAATATCTACTATAGTAAACAATACCTTCCCATAACACTACAAAGTCCTGCAGTGATGGACAAGTGGCAACAGGGACAGATGAAGTGTATGATATAGCAAATACAAGCAACCAGGCAAAAATAAAGCAAAAGATGCTGTTTCTTTAGTCGTATAGTCCTTAGAATTAAATGTGCATCTTTCACATTCATAAAGCAAAATCAAACTTTCTTAAGCATCCTGATAGTGCTTCAGTGAAAGTTATTTCCATACCTCCACTAATGTTTTTAGCTAGAGTTAAAAACAGTCTGCAGGACTGTGAAATTGGAGCTTCACTAAGAGGAACAGCTAACAGACAGACCATTGCAGAAGAAAGAATATGTTGATTAGTGAAACAAAGAGACCATTAAAAAGGAGACAGGGTCATTAACAACTGTGGAATGAAAAGCTCTGAAGGAAAAAGGTAGAGTATAATAAACTATGAAGTCAAGTGACTTCCTCACTTCTACCTGGTTAGAGACGCTGATGCCACTGACAATCATCTTGTTTTAAACTTTGGGTGGGCCAGAGATCAAATGCAGGTGCGACAGCACCCCTCTGGATTTATCCCTGTGTATAGCACATGTCAAACTAAAGAAGGAACAGGAAGCACAGCACAAAGCCAAAAGCAGAGCAGCAGATTGGGAAGTGTATATAGGGCAGGAAGCAGAAAGCAGAACAACAAATTGGGTAAAAAGGGATTTGAGTGGAAGATGCAAGGCACACCTTCCAAAAAAGCAAGCCCCTCACTGTGTTAAAGTAATTCTGTAGGTCTTCAATTTTCAGATGAAAATAAATTCACCCAAAAGGCCCAAAATTTGAAGAGAACTTCCCCCAAACACACAAAATACAGGACTTTGTGTGATTTTTAAACCATTCTTGTGGTTTTACAGGATGTGATATGTTTGGTTTAGTTTAGTGGCTAAAATACCACCTACCTACACATAGCATTGAGATAAGTCTCAAGAGTACCATGCAGCTTAATTTTGTTTTTCTCTGTGCTTGCCACCTTGACTTATTTTGTTTAAATTGCAAAAGTTATCAGGTTTGAGTTCACACCAGTTTTGAAAGAATGGCATGAAGCAGCTGCAGGGGATCCTTATTGTGTTTTTAATTTAGTTGGTCAAATTTCAACAGGAAAAACTACTGCTTGAAACCTTACAGACGCTTCATCAGTGCAAAAGCAGCAGCTCCAGAAAGTACTGCATGAACCATACTTTGGGAACTATTCTTTTATGACACACAATGCAAATAAACATGTATTTACCTTGTCAGATACCCAGTAACCAATAGAGCATTAAAAAATAATTGGAAAATTCTCATGCTCAGCAACACTGATTTTGCTGAATCTAGGATTTTTTTCAGAGATAATTTTTTTTTAAATGCTTACTTGTTTATTTTCTAAGATAATTGCCTAGCTAATGTTAAAACACCATGTTACTTTTGATGGAGAAATTTTAAAATGTCATCTTTAAAATAATTTTTCTTGTTGGAGGTTTCAAGATAATTAATAACTTACAATACTGCACTATAGAGTCCACTTATGCTATACGGATCTTGGAGATGTATTTGGGATCTCAGAGACATACGAATGCAATTAAAGTTGAAAGCGACTGTCTTTTTTTCTTTTTTTATGTTTTTCTTTTTGTTCTCCAGCACAGAATGGGCTTCATTTTTTCCCCTTTTAAATACTCTGCTAACTTTTAAGTAGTAACAGACTTTGTTACAGCAATTCCTGTAATAAGGATACATTTTCTATCTAGATGAACCTTTCCAATAAGCTGGAACCACACTTTGCAAGGCCTATTAATCAATTGAGTCTGTTGTGATTAGATAATTAATATAAGAAAAAGTACTTAACAAAAAGGCTGGATTTTAAATTTTTAATGATTTATCATGAATTAGCCAGCAGAATTTAATGAGGAGCTCAGCTTCCTACCGTCCATATTTCCTGATGAAAAGTTAACAATGCAAAGGTTTTTAATGGCTGTTAGGAACATCTAAATGTACAATTTCCTGGTCTAAATATGAAGTCTAATGGAATATTTTCATGGGATGTAAAACAGAAATGCATTTGTTCTTTCTATAGATATGGGTTTATACTCAAGAAAAGAAAAGAAATCAACCACAGAAAGGCTAGCAAGATTACATACACTTTTTCAACAGTTAAGGACTGCAGAAATCTTACAGTACTGCAAGGTTTCTTTTTCTCTTCTTCTTAGCTTTTAGGAATTTATTTACTCTGTCACTCCTATTTAATATCACTGATGTGGATGCAGTTACTGGTGTAAATCTAGTATAATGGCATGATGAAGTGGGCCCTGTCAGAATTCACACTAAGTCCCCCACACTTCACAATTTTCAGGCTAATTTTCTTACTGTTTTTATCTTTCATAAAATTCTTTCTTTAGAAATAGTAAGATTTTTTAAATATAAATGTTGTATGCTATAAAATTCATCACACGCAGTTTCACATAAACAACTTTCTTATGTTTATCAGTTTCTGTGCTCCCATATAAAAACTTACGTCAAATGGTATAGCTTAAAATAGTTTTAAATCCCAAAACATTGCAATGGGATTATTGTAAAGTGAGATCTGAAAATTACTGTATAATACTGTAGAAGTTGGGGGGGGTGTTAATAGTAAAATAAATAGATTCCACTTCTGGCTTGCATTACTGGAAAACATGACACTGGCAAAGTCTGGGAGATTTATGGCTACCAGTGGAAGTGGGAGTCGCACAGGGCTGTTGTAGCTTTGATAGTCAAAAGAATATGTGGGACATGAGCTGCTCATATTATGGCAATGATGCCAGATTAGGCTGTTTAGATTGTTTTATCTTAAGGCAACAGGGACATTGCTCCAAAGATTTTGCATGATATACACCACTACAGAGTAAGTGTTGTGCTCAGAAAAAAAGAGCATGTTTGTTTATATAAGTGTCATCCTAGTGTGGCAGTATTCTTTGTGCATATCTTATTCCTAATTGTGAATTAATGATTAAACAAGGACATGCATGCACACACACATACCCAACATCACAGAAAAGAAAAAGGAAAAAAAGAGATCATAATTATAGTTCAGACTTAGTCTTAGATGTGGTTATGTATGCTACTTCATACATATGTGTATGTGAAGAATGTATAGTATAATATATAGAAGAATGAAGTAAAAATACATTTTTGCTTCATAAAAATGGAGTAATATAATATTTTGTACAAATAATTAATATGAAATATAAACAATATTCCTTGTTTTTGGAAGTATTTAGAACTAGGCCATGGGAACAAAGTAGACTTCTACTTTCTAAATGGGTAATCAAACATTCTAGTGCATGAGACATTAGGCACTGCCATTAGTGTCTGCTAGAGGAAATCAGAGTTAGAGCTGAGGGGTAAAAGTAGAAAAGGTAGATTGAAAAAAGATTCCTTAAAACTCTGTGTGAATTTGTGTCTGTGTGTATGGGTGTTTATGGATGGGTACCAGCAAGGACCTACTTAATGACCATTTCTGGCACAAGCAAGAGTCCCTAACATTGTCCACAATGCATAAGCTGAGCTGCAGGGGAAGAAATTGGGGCCATACAAAGTATCAAAACCTAGTCAAACAAATGGTTGCTATCTTAGTAAAGAAATTCCTGAATTGACTATACTATCCTCAGACTTTCCTTTCTAGAAAGTATAATCAGGCGTGTCTGCAGAACTATTGTTCTTCTTAGACAACATTTTTCTACTGTTGCTTTTAAAGCCAGTCATTATTACAGAATATATCCATTTTCCTAAAGGGAAATGAATTCCTGACAAGCTATTCCATCTATTGCCATGGTTCTATATATCAATATCTATATCTATAACCACCTACAGGTGTTATGTTTCTACCCAGAGAACTGTCTATCTCCCAGTAGAAACTATGAGTGTACTAACATTCACTCAATTTCTCCCTGGGAAAACATGGCCCTCTCAGGACAAAGATCTTTCAGATGTCAACCTGGAAGATCTCCCTTGCAAGAGAAACTTGCAAAAGTGAATGCTTGATAATCCCCTTCCAATCTGGTCCAAGAGGACTGTGAAGTAGCAGAGAATTTTTCCTGCATTTCTTCAGACCCAGGACTGGACTACCCAATCAGGGCAATGGGCAGGGAGTATTGACCCATTGGCCTGAGAAGGACTGGAACAGATGGGCAAAGTCCCCTACTAGCTCTCCAGCCCCAGTCTGAGGAGCAGCAAGGGGTTGCCACACTGCTTCTTGCACTTGGCTCCCAGTCACTCAGAGATGAGTGAAGGAATAGCAACTCTTTGATCCCCCTTGCTTCTCAGACTGGGGTCCCTTTGCCCCAAGGCTTCAGTCCCTCCCAAACTGGTGTGTGGGAGGCATGAACAGTGCATGCCCCCAGAGGTTGCAGGGCATGGTGACCATCCACAGGTGGTGGCGGTGGTGGCAGTGGCGGAGGCATGGTGACAGTGAGCAAGAAGCTCGTGCAGGCAGCTGCAGCAGTAGCGGTGGTGGGGGCAGGCCGAGCGGAGAGCTCCCGCAAGCAGCCGCAGTTGTGTCAGTGGTGGAGCGGTGGGGGTGGCAAGCGGTGACAACCCACAGATGCCACCAGCAGCATCGGTGGTGGCCAGCGGTGATTGGTGACTGCTCACAAATGCCACCAGCAGTGTCAGTGGTGAGGGGAGAGAGGTGGTGAATGCTGCTTTTCTCAGGGGGTGCACATGCACCTGCGTGCACCCCCTACAAGTCGCCAACGGTGGGAGGGGAGTGGAGCAGTCATTCCCCAGGACTGGGTATCCCCAAGAAACATAGGAAGTCTTCACAGAAAGACACAGGAATTGGAACAGTGGAGCAACATTGCTGCCCATGCCACCCCCAAACCAGGATCACCTTGTCTTGGGGATGCACAAGGAGCTAGGGAAAGGGGGCAGTTGCAGGCTGAGTGCTTGTACTATTCCATCTCCCAGAAACACTTCCAGGAATGGAAATTTATCAGAAGTTTCCACCACTAGAAGTGAATGCCTGTTTGTGGCCTATATCTATATCTAGAACTATAACTATATCTATATGCAGACTTTAGGCTGTTCCATTTTATGCCATGGACAGTGATGGACATTCACTTTGACCACTATGCCCCTTGAGTGAAGAAAAGATGCAAGAAACCTGACCCTTTATTATAGTTAACCCCAGTAGCACAACAATGCAGGGAGGGGGCAAGCAGGGCATTAGCCATGGGCGCTTCCTAAAGGTGGGGTACCAACCAGAGTGGAGATAGGGGGAACACTTCACCACCCCTGTCCCTCCCCCACACCCTGGACCTTCCCTACTCTGGAGTCATACTCTGAGAGCAGGGAGGGCACAGCCCCTGCTGTAGGGGATTCTTTTTTTTTTTTTTGCTGAATTGATTTTGGGAGGGGGCAAAAGACGCAATACAGCCCAGGGGGTAGTGCTGACCAGTTACACCTCTGATTCCCCCTTTACTCAGAGTCACATACCCAAACAGACTGAAAGATCTGAATTTCATGCTTAATATATGGAGATTCTGTGGCTCCAGCACTGAATTAATGGACAGGGGAGATGGCATTTTGTAGTAATGCACACTTTTCTTTGTCCTTTCCTTGAGGCAGCAGCTAAGGTCTCAGGTAGGTCTTGTACTGCCAAGATGGTGGTAGATTACTGTTGGATTAAGCCTTTGTTAAAAATATATTTATTCAGAATTGGTGTAAACGTCTTTGTACCACATATTCAAGTCTCTCAACCAAGTTATAAACAAGGTGCTCCCAAATACAGACAAAGCTTTGGCAGGCCCACTCAAATATCTGTTACATTGAAATAAATGGCTGGAAAAAAATTCTTTAAGAATGAAAATTACCTTTAAAATGTTTCACTAACAATGCCGTGGTTTTTATATTTCTTAGTGCTTATTCAAAAAGGCAGTTACCATAGCAGCTGCTTATTTATCTCATTAATGCTATTGTACATCCCATATACAAAGCACTTTCAGTTCCTTTTAACCTAAGAGGAAATCTGTGATTTAATACACAGGCTTGTTTTAAAGTTCATTTGATGAAATAAAAATTAAAACCTTTTTTTCTCCTCTTTAATACTTCTGTGTGTGTGTGTGTGTGTGTGTGTGTGTGTGTGTGTGTGTGTGTTTTAATAACTACAGCAAAGAAATATGGGGCTAAATGTAATACAGTTTGTCCTTAGGAACTATAAGTGTAAGGAAAATCTGAAGTAGTTTTCATTTGTACTGACATTTGGTTAGTTAAATTAACTGGGAATACAGCAAAATTACAGCTCTTAGGGAATTTGGGCTTTATCCAAACCCCACAGGAGTCAATAGAAAGACAGCTATTGACTTAAGTGGGCTTTAGATTAGGTTCTTAGCTTGCTTTACAATAGTTGATTGACAGTAACCTATCTGTAACCAAATGCCTTGATATTCTTTCAGAATGAAGAGTGGGCTGCGTGTCTCAACAGGAACCTTGACAAAATAACATGCAGTCAGCTCTTGCTTAACCTGCTGATAGTCTTAAACCATGGCCTTGTCCATCTGCCAATAGTAGTCTTGCATAACTGAGCTTGGGAAAAGTCAAGATCAGAAGGCACGCCCAAACAAGAAATGAAAACACAAGTTATAAACATGCTTCTCTTAATAATTTTACATAGGAAGAAAATTTAAAAGCATCATGGAAATAAACTGATTCACACAAACCAACATTATAATTCACCTTTGATAAGGAAAGAAAGCATTACAGAAAGACATTAAAATAAAAAAAAAATCTATTCACCTATAATCCCCAATGAGGAGGAGTATGGCACAAATCCCAGGAAATCACCCATTGTTTAGATATCACTTTCTACAGTATTTAGGAAGAACAGACTTCTGAGGCCAGAATCTGAGCTGTACCAAAGGAAAGTTCAGCACTGCTCAGGGACAGAGAGACACTAGCCTTGAACTAGTCAGTTCTTGGCTGGCATATTTGGGACACAGCCCACATAGATCAGCCAATAAGCTTCTCTAAATCTGACAGACTATTTGTGCCTTAGGTGGTTGTTTATACAGCTAAAAATTGCAAGATCATGAACAATTTGGCTAGGCTCTTTGCACTGATAGGTGAGAAGGGAAGTGCTGAAGAAGCATAGACTAATTTTCAGTGGCCAACTAGAGTGAGTTTTGAGTCCCTTTGTGCCTGTGGAAGAACAGACTGCACACAGTACAGAAGAGACTCTGGCCTTTGATTCTTTAATGTATTTTCAAATCAAGAGACTGATCTGAAATACCTACAGTGCTGTATGAGCAGGCATTAAGGTATGAGGGGTAAGGAGTATTTGAAGTGGTAGGTAACAAATTGTTCCCGGTCCAAGCTACATCTGCAGCCTTGAACTCTCAAAATCTTTGGTATCACTTGGCTTTATAAAAGCCTATGTGGATTCTGAAAAGAATACACATGCAGACATCCCAAGCCAACCGCCCAAACATCCCATTTACATCTACCTTTTAGAGTGGTAGGGCAGATGCTTGCAACCCAGCTGCACTGGGGGCCACCACTCCCCTCTGAGGAGAGAAGAAAGAAGGAAGAGAGGAAGAGAGCAAGGAGGGCTTCGAAGAGGAAGGGAAGGGACAGGTGGATCTGAGTTGCTTGTTGGTCATTTTCTGTGTTGTGAGCCAGATCCAATTGCTTCAGGGGGTGGAAATGGCCCAGGGGCTGTATGTTGAGCACTACTGGGCACTGCCGGATCGGTTTATTCAGAGTAATTTATTCTGGAATAAACCCACCCTGGGCAGGCATCTACACTAGCATGCATTTGCTCCCAATTGCAACAGCCTGGAGAAGACTGCTCCCACCACCCTCTGCCCCACCTTCAGCATCCAGGGGGATCTCTAGGGGCTGGAAGGGAGTATGGGGCCAGGAGACACCTGTCTCCTGGTGGGGGCTGGGAGATTGCTGCTGTAGAGCCAGACTCCAGTTGTGAAGCCTGGGTAGGGACAATGTCCTCCTGCCCCAGCAGCAGGGAGCTGCTGGTCCTGGCTCCCTGATCAGGAGCAGGGGCCTTGGAAATAGCTGCAGGGGAGGGGCAGGTCCCAGCCCCCTGCCCCAATCTGTTGGTGGGGCACCTAGCAGTGAGCCACTGTCTGGGTGGGGGGATTCTCCATCCAGCTGGGAGCTCACTGCAAGCTGTTCCACTAGCTGATTGGGGCCGGGGCTGGGACCTGGCCCTCCCTGAGTGCTTTTTCCAACAATGTGCCTCAATCGCCCAACTGGGGCATGTGGTTGGGATAAAGCTGTGGGGCTGGGACCTGCCTCAGATCAAGATAGCTCATGGCCCGCCCCAGGCTACGTGGGGAAGTTTACACATGCAGCCCTGAGCTGGCTGGGGACTGCCCAGAATGGGACAGTCTCCAGCCACCTCTGGGCTACACATGCAGACTTCCCTGTGCATCCTGGGGTGGGCCAGGAACTGTCCCAGTCTGGGGCAGGTCCCAGCCAGCTACAGGTGAGGTGGGGAACTCTGCTGGTGTAAGGGCCCCTGGGAGCCCTGTGCTGCTGGGGCAGGGGAACATTGTCTCCACCTGGGCCCCAGTTGCAGGCAGCTCCCAGGGGAAATTCCCACTCCCTGCTGCTCAGGTGACTGGGAGCAAATTTGCTTCTGGTTAGCCATCTACATATGCCTTATTGCTCAGTAATTACTCAGCAGTTAATTTGCTACTTGCATTTGCAGGTAGCAAATTAATTGCCAAGTAGAGCAAATTACTGCACAGTAAGGGCCTGCATATATAGATGGTGATGCTTACTACACAGTAATTTGTTCTACGGCTCAGTAAAGCGTCTCACATAGACATGTCCATGGTTATTCCGACGTATAGAGCTATTATAAATAAAAATAGTTTTCTTGAAAACAGAATTAGTGAAAATGATCTCCTCAAATCCCACCAAGCAATGGCTTCATGACTTCTACGAGTACTTCATTTTCTGCAGGAATATTTCATTTAAAGTCCACTTCCTTAAATAATCCCTACTGGTTTGTATCTTTTTTTTCATGGCAATGCATGCATCCCATTCAGGACATAAAGAGGGTGATGTAGAAGCCACCACAGTGGTGTTAGAGCCCCGAAGGATCTCCCAAGTGAGGATTGCACTTCCACGGCTACTTTGCACTGATAGTGAAGTGTAAAGTTATCACCCCATCCTGTAACAGCTGAGTTGTATAACAACTCCATTGGTTCCAGAAATCTTAAAACACAAGTAAATTGATTATCATTTGAAGGAACCAGATCAGGCAAGCAGATGAAAGTGAGAGTACAGACTTGCTTGTCTGATCTGCTAATGGGTTGTGACCCCCGCACTGTGAATCCGCCTGTTCATTTCCATACTCACATGGAAAAAATCCTAAAATCCTAATTTTGTCATTTTAAAAAAGAAGTATGAAAAATGTCCATTCCCACATTTACATGTCAAAGTGGAAAACCCTCTTCTCAAGACCACAAATATGATTTTTTCTGGAAATTCACCTAGAGAAAAACCTAGATCTTTTCTAATGAAAGCTTTCCATGCCAAGTGTCAGGCCAGATGGAATTTTTGAAAGCTGACATGTACTAGGTAGTGCTGCAATTACAAGTTCTAAAGTTGATTTAAGAACAGTTTGGGAATGAGTTCATTATTTGATGTTTTCCCCTTTTATAACTTTGAGCTGGTTATTGACAGACATATTAGCATGTTCTTTGTTCACATTTGAGTGCTGAATTATCTTTAATTGCCATGTACATTGTACTTGTATGAAAGAAATAATAAACTGCTCTTGTCAACTTTTGCATAGATATGCTCTACTTACACCTGAAGTATCAAAGGCTGAGAAAAGAAGGGATTTGTTATAAGTGAGTTAATCTAAATGGACCCAGGAGCAGTTTAGATGATTATATGGAATTCAAATTATTTTTTTTTCCCTGGGCTTTTCAACATCATCGTTTTTTTCCCGTTTCTTGTTTCAGATGCCTAAGGGGGAAATCACTTTAAGTTGCCATTTTTAGGTTAAACATGTATACTATAAAATGTGATTCTTTCACTGTGACAGAAATTCCTATTTCAGGACAGTTCAGAAAAAAACTCATCTTTTAAAACTCTTTATTTCATTTTGAACGGACTATTTGTACAAAAGATTTAGCTTAAATTTGAAAAAAATGCTAAAAATTGTCCATAAAATTAATATTTAAGGTCTTGTTATTAGTAGCACCTTTATCACAACTGATTGGATATCAAAAGGCTTCTCAAGTGAAATAGATTAGCTTAGCAATAATTATCATCTTTTGGTTATTTATTGCATATTTTGATTTATGTTCATAACTGTTTCAGTTATTCTAACTCAATAAAGTTTTCTTAATATCAGTTTTGTAGGAAGGAGAATTTCTTAACCTTTAACAATGTATCACAATGGATCAAGTGAAATGAAAATCACTGCTTCATATAATTTCCTTTATTTTAATAAGGTTCCCACCCCAGTTGTTGCTACCACTACTGCTACGATGACTACTACTAACAACAACTTGCCTATTGATGGCACATTGGGTGCCTTCTCATAAGAAAATTGCATAAACATATAAACATTTCTTCTATTCTGGCTCCATTAGCTTGAATGGAATAATACCCAGGATAATTTAATTTCGTGTGCCATAAAGACAAGTCCTTCTGCTATAACAGAAGCCCTGCTAAAGGGGATTCTATACTTCCAGATGCTGCAGAAGCAAAAAACTGTAAGCAGTCATTCTTCTGCATCTGCATATCCCAAGCTCCAATAGGCACATGCCCTATAGTCTAGGAAAGCGAAACAGTATTTGAAAAATGTACAACAGACCATTTTTATTTTAAAAGAAATAAAATTACCTTGTAATAATGTCTCCTATGATTAATGTTGCTTTAAATGCTCAGAAGACCATGCGATCCTAATAAGCTTTAACAGCAGTTTGCAATTGCCCTTAGTACAGTTAGGTGACATATTTTCAGTTAATAGTGAATTTGCAAAAGAAATGACATTTTATGTGATCTGAAAATATTTTGCAAATTTCAATGAAGTTTGGTAAGTGGATTCAGTTACCAAAAAGGGAAAAGGAAATGGTTTGTATAGGTATTTTCAAAATGAAATGTTTAATTTCCAAAAGGTCAAAACATTTTGTTTCAACGTATGTTAAAGAAAATGTTTCCAGTTTTCATTCTGAAATAGTATTTTCATTTTGAAAGGAGCTACACATGAACAAAAAGTTTCAATAACCTGAAAATGAACTGAAACTATGTGTTTAACGTCAAACAGCTTTTTTAGTACAATGACACACTTTTTTTCCATTTCCAATTTAACCACAAAACCCCAAAAAATCTATGATTCAGAGATTTCCAGCACTGAGTAAAGGCAATACAGAAAAGATCTGTACTAGATCTTTCTTCCTAGTGTCAAATTATTTTTCTGTGTCAGCTTCACTGTGCTGATTAGTGTATTGGGAGAGGTTCTACCTGTCTCCCAGTTTCCTGTGAAAAAGTGAATCTAATGAGGCTGTTCTCAGGCCTGCAATGCAAGTGGGCCATGAAGGGTAGTATGTGGGGGAGCTTTCAGCTGGTTCATAAATGAAGCCTATTTAAATTTCATTCATCTCAAAGTATATTTAAGTGGGAGGGAGAGGGGGAGAAGAGGGAGGAGATAAACACACACATCATACTCGAGACTTGCTGCCTTTTCCATTTATAAACTGACAGATTTTTGAAGTGTTAATTCTTAAATGTCATCTTTTTCCCCCTTTACATAGAATTATTGAAAAGTAGGGCTGAAAGGGATCCCAGGTGGTCATCATCTAATCCCACCACCTGCTCAACTACATGTGTCTAACCTGTGCCAGCCAAGTCTAACCTCCATTTAAAAACTTTCACTAATGAAGATTGCACAACCTCTGTAGGTAAACTGTTCCAGTGCTTAATCACCTTTATAGCCAGAAAGTTCTTCCTCATATCCAACTTAAATGTCCCTATTTTCAATTTAAGATAGTTACTTCTTGTCCTGTACTCTGTTGACACAGAGATGAATCTATAACCATTCTCCTCCCTTTGTTTGTATTTGAAAATATCTTCACTGAGACATTAAGGTATTCTTTGAGCACAATAATCCAACCAGTTATGCACCCACCTTACAGTAGTTTCATCCTGACCAGTGGTTCTCAACCTTTTTCAATTCAAAGCATCCTTCATTAGAATGAGGGTACACTTTGGAAAATGCCAGTTCTTAGCTTATATTTTGAGTATGGAAAAATAATAGACAAATTCTTCTGTTGCAAAGAACTCAGAATGACCACAACAGGTCACAGTGTTTTTGATACTATGGATTTCTATTTTAAATCTTTGGCTGTATTCGTGTGAGCCCAGATGTTTGTTTTCCCAGAGACAAGTAGCAGCAGCACACCTGGTCACCTACTAATTTCAGCCAGTTCTGCCTAGTTCTAGTATTCTAGGAATTGGTGAACAAGTCCCCTGTTCACTTGGTCCACGCCCTTCAAGATGTTATAGCCCTCTATCATACCCTCCTCAACCTTCTTCTTTCCAAACAGAAGAGTCGTAGCCTTTTTAATCTTTCCTGGTATGGCAATTGATCCAGGCTCCTGATCATTTTGGTAGCCCTTCTCTGTACCATTTTTAGTTCTACTACATCATTTTTGAGATGTGGGGACCAAAAAGAACTACACAGACTGTTCAAGATTTCAGTGTACCACGGATTTGTACAATAGCATGATCATATTCTCCATGTTGTTTTTGATTCCCTTCTTAATGATGCCCAACATTTTATTGGGTTTTTTGGTCACCACTGCACATTGAACAGCTGCATTCCCTCTTTTTCTGCATAACTTGCAGCACCCCAGGGTGCTACAGCACCCTGGTTGAGAATCACTGATCTAGACTATATGACCTTTGATTGCTTTGGAGAATGCCATGGCTGGCTGTATTAAAATGTATTGCTAAAGTCAAAGTATATGACATCCACTGCTCTCCCTCCCCTCTACTCCCTCCACCGTCAAACTCATCACCATCTGATATAAGTATATTAGGAAATCAGCATGACTTGCTCATGAGAAATCTACATAGGCTGTTCCTTATCCTCTTGTTATCTTCTGCAAACATAAGGTTAATGTTAAACATAAATTTAACATTCCTCTTCAAAGCACTGAACTGCACCAATGTGATTTGCTTTTTGAAAGTTTTGTCACTGACTGTAACAGAAACATAAATGGGCCTCAAATGGAGTTCTCTTGCTGTGAACCTGGACTCACTTAATGCATCCATTAAACTGAAAATGAAAATCAGGTTTTACAAAATGGTAAAAATTAGAACAGGAAGGTGGCATAAAATGCAATAATGCATTAGCATGCAAGCCAGTGCCATTATTAAAATCTATTGCCACAGCCCCCAAGTGTTTTTGTTTTTCTTTGTTTTTTTCTAGTCTATTGTTCCCAGAATATGTGTTTCTTATATCTCTAGGCTTCACTGACTTTTCATCTACTTTCATATCTCATCTGAATACATATATTTCCTCCCTTGCCAATATCTCTTAATTTCTTCATGTCTATATTATATTTAACTCAACAACTTTGTTGTTCTGTTCTGTTCTGTTCAGGTTTTCAACTTAATAAAGAGTTTTCTGATCAGTACCTATGGAGACAACTCATTTATTTATTTAGCATATGGTGATACAGTAATCACAAAGCAAAGAGAAAAATATTCACAATTTTATGTCCAAATTTTGCAGGCAGCTGATTGCCTCAGGTATAGTATTGTGCAGACCCAATAGAGTTCCATTAAATGTATGAAGCAGACATTCAGAGGCGATGTGACTCAGAGTTTGAAAAGGGGCACTGCAGTTGAAGTTCGGTGAGCTAATCCAGACCCACCAATGTAACAGAAATCCACACCTGCCATATCCTGTCCTGATTCAATTTGGAGAAGACCAAAGATGTCTAGGGAGATCGAAGTCAGATGATCTAATGGTGGGATGTGTCATGATAATTTCTGTATTAGGGAGTGAATTGAGCCACTCTTGCATCCAGGCATCTTGGATGTCAAATGAGTCTTGCTCGAGTTGAATTGCTGTTCTCCAAGTGGGATGTCTAGATTTTAATTTTGGATGTGGTGGGTTTAAGAGATCTTCATGTATAGGCAGCTGCGGATTATTTTTATTTTAGTCCATAATTTAGTTAAGGCATTTTTTTCTTCTTAATGGGGGAGGATGTAAGTTACTAAGAATAAGGAGCCGTTTAAGAGGGCTCGATCAAATTGTTCCTGTAATGATTCGCATTGCTTTGTTGAATTGTATGTCAACCTTATCAGTATGATCACTGTTTCATAGATTTCATAGACATTAGGGCTGGAAGGGACCTTGGAAGATCATTGAGTCCAGCCCCCTCCCCCAGCAGCAGGAAGTCAGCAGGGGTCATAGGATCCCAGCAAGATAAACGTCCAAATTTCTCTTGAAGACATTCAAAATAGGTGCTTGAACCACCTCCAGTGGCAGTCTATTCCAGGCCTTGGGGGCTCAGACAGTTTAAGCATACTGGGGCACAATATTCCACCAAAGAGTAGACCAGCACTACGGCTGTTGTTCTCAGTGCATTGACATCAGCTCCCCAAGAATTCCCAGTGAATTTCTGGAGCCAATCGTTATGAGTTTTTAACTTAGCTGCTGTCATAGTTAAGTGATTTTTTTATAGGACAATGTTCTATCTAGGATGATTCCTAAATATTTAGTACCATTATAATATAGGAGCTGATTTCTGAAAATAATAATGGGTTTATAAATACCTTGTTTATTGTTCAAGTGAAATGTAGACACTCCCATTTTCCTAGGGTTTGCATACAGACTCCATTGCTTAAAGTAGGTATCTAAAGTATTCAGATTAGATGTAAGCATTATTTATGCTCTGGAGAAACAAGATGCTGCCTAACAAGGGCTATGTCATCAGCGTATATGAATTTTCTTGAGGAGGTGTCTGAGAGGTCATGAATATAAAAATTAAACAGCAGAGGCATTAGGACTGATCCCTGTGGGAGTCCACTGTTCAGTTTATGTGGTCTACTCTTAATGCTATCAGAAAAAATCTGGAATCATTTATTGTTAATCATGTTATCTAGTAAATAAGCACTTTTAAGACAAGGTATGATGTCCAAGAACTTTAACATGAGTCCTTGTCTCCAGACTGTACCATATGTAGCCAAGAGATCATGGAAAACAGCTACACTTTTCAAGCCATTTTCTATATTGATAGCCAGGGCCATGATTTGATCGCAACATCCTCTGTTTGGTCTAAATCCTGCTTGGTCCTAGGGAATATATTCATTTACAGTCTGAAAAATTCTATTCTAGATCACTCTTTCTAATAATTTGTTACTTACAAAATTTGTTAGATGGTAGTTTTCATCTTTATTGGGATCCTTACCAAGGTTTAATATTGCTATTATTTTTGTCTTCTAAAATAAGGCTGGTAATTTTCCAGTTTCCAAAATATTGGTAAACTGTTGCTAGCCATTGAAGGGTTTTGAGACCACAAAATTTTAACGATTCTGGAAATATCTCATGCATGCAGCTTTACCTTCCTTTATGCCTCTAAGGGCCTTTTGTATCTCATGTACAATAAAAAGGTTGGGAGAAGGATGATACAACAGAGTGTTTCTTTGCCTTTAAATACAATTTCACTTGTCTTGTAAAAAAGTTTGGCAGTCACTGCCTTAGAAACCAACAATATGGTTGGCTATTGCTTCTAATATAATGTGGGTTTTGGGTCTTGAATCTTCAGTGCTAAAGCCTAGTGGCAGTAAAACAGCCCAGGCCTTCCTACTTGAGTGGGTCAAATTAAGGTTTTCCATTATGTATATCCATTTTACTCTTCAGTCCTTGTCCAGAGATTGTAAGAGCTCAGCAGCACTTGTAAAATCATCATTTTCTTTAAATTCCTTATAACAATGATCTCTGTCTTCATTCCACCCTGGTATGTATTCTTTTCTAAATCCTTTTGGGATACATCTCTTAGTTCCTCCTTTTATCACACCCATAAGTTTTACAAATTTTTACTTATGGGTTTTATCCATCTTATATTAAAGTCAGTTTGTTTAGCAAAAGAGATCCAGTCAGCTTTATTAAAATTCCTTCTGGGCATTGGAATTGATTTGATGGTTGGACTTTGAATTCCAACTGTATATAAAATTGGCCTATGTTGACTGTGTGGGAAATTGTCAAGAGCCTTGCAGTGTATTGAAGGGCTGTGTTGCAGGGAGTTCTGCATCATGAAACACAAATCAGATGTATAGTCTTGCTGCCAGTGAGCTGAGTGGAAAATAGCTCTATTTTTAGAATAAAAGAATTATATAAAATGAGGGTTAGAAGGGACCTCAGGAGGTCATCTAGTCTAACTCCCTGCTTAAAGCAGGATCATCCCCAACTAGATCATTCCAGCAGAGCCTTTTCAAACCAGGTCTTAAAAACCATTAAGGATAGAGATTTCAGCACCTCTCTAGGTAACCTGTTCCAGTGCTTCACCACCCTCCTAGTGAGAACATTTTTCCTGATATCTAAACTAAACCTCCCTTGCTTCAACTTGGGACCATTGCTCCTTTTTATGTCATCTGCCACCACTGAGAATAGACAAGCTTCATCCTCTTTGGAACCACTCTTCAGGTAGTTGAAGGCTGCTATTAAATCCCCTCTCAGTCTTCTCTTTTGCAAACAAAAGAAACTCAATTCCCTCAGCCTCTCCTCATAAGTCATGTGTCCCAGCTCCCTCACCATTTTCATTGCTCTCTGCTGGTCTCTTTTGAACTTGTCCACATCCTTTCTATAGTGGAGGAAAGTGGGGTCCAGAACTGAACACTCTACTCCAGATGTGGCCTCACCAGTGCAGACTAAAGCAGATTACTTCTCTTGATCTGCTGGGAACGCTCCTACTAATTCAGCCCAGTGTGCTTATAGCCTTCTTGGGAACAATGGCACACTACTGACTCATATCCACCTTCTTATTCACTGTAACCCCCAGATCCTTTTCTGCAATGCTGCTCCTTAACCAGTCAGTCCTCAGCCTGTACTGGTACATGGAATTGTTCTGTCCTAAGTGCAGGACTTTGCACTTGTGCTTGTTGAACTTCATGAGATTTCTTTGGCTCAGTCCTCCAATTTGTCTAGATCACTCTGAATCCTAGGTCTACCCTCCAATGTATCTACTACAGTCCCCACCTTGGTTGGCCACTGCCAAATCAGCTGAATCTCTGAATCAAACAGGCCCCATCCCCCGGGTGCTCTCTCAGCCCCATCAATGGCTTCCCCACCTGGCCCCAGCCTCCTGGCTCTTAAAAAAAAAAAAGCCTGGCACTCACCGGCTGCTGCCAGGTTGGGGGGTGGGGGGAGGGCAATCGCCACTGCCTTCCACTTCCCTGTCATGAGCCCCCGTCACTGCCTGCTCTCCCAGCCCCAGTGTCCTGACTCTTTAAAAAAAAAAAAAGCCCCCATTCACTGGCTGCTGCCAGGTGGGAGGACAATCCCTGCTACACCCCACTGCCCCATGCTGCATGGGGGGCTCTGCCATGAACTTCCATCCCCCATTCACTCTCCCAGACACCCCCATGGCTACCCCACCCAGCCCAGCATCCTGGCACTTAAAAAGAAAAGTCTTGCACTCACCAGCTCCAGCCAGGAGGAGGGATGATCCCCGCTGCACCCCACTGCCCCATGCTGCATGGGGGAGGCTCTGCCATGAGCCCCCAAAAGCCCCAATGGCAGCTACAGCAGCCAGTGAGTGTGGAGCTTTTTTTTTAAAGAGCCTTGAGCTGGGACTGGGCGGGGCAGCCATGTGGGGGGGGACTGAGAGAGTGGGGGGGAGTCAGATGGTGCTCAGAGGGGCTGGGGGAGCAGGCAGGCGGATGGGGCCTAGCGGGGATTCTCCCATGGTCATTTCCCCCTTCCTCCAACCTCCCTCCCCCACCCCTGACTTACCGACACAGAGTCCAGATCCAGTTCCCTGACGTGACAAGTGGAGACTGCCTGAATCTCCGAAGCTCTCTGAATCTTTTCCAAATTGATTTGGAGAGCTTTGAATCAATTCAGACTGTTTTATTGGTCTCCTGATTTGATTTGGATTTGGAGATTCAGCCACCGAATTGAGCCGAATCTCCTCTGAATTGAATCAACACCCAAAGCTTCACATAGGCCTATCAATCATCTCATGGTCACTGCATGCTGCCCAATTTGCTATTCACTTCTACATCCCCCACCAATTCTTCCCTACTTATGAGCAGTAGGTCAAGAAGACCACTGCTCCTAGTTGCTCCAAAACATGCACCGGGAAGTGTTATAGCCTGTTGTGTCATAGGCTAATACAAGGTCCTCTCCTTCCATCTAATCTAGAAATTTAATTCCATTTTGGTCATTGTAGCAGTATCCCCATTGACCAGGGGGTGCAAAATGGCATGCAGGCAGTGGATTGAAGTTCTGCCCCTGCTCCTGACCATGCTGTTACTGCTGCAAGATCCCACCCCTTGTCCTGGAGCAGCTCCCCTCCCAACCACACACCCTGCCAGTGCTGCTGGGGCCAGTCTCCATGGAAACCTGGGCCCCCTGCTTTCATGGCCCTGCTGCTGCTGAGGTCTCCATAGAGACCAGCTGCATTGATGTGGGCAGGGGCTGCTGGGAAATGAAGTCTACATGGACCCAATCCAGCCTGTGGGCCAGATTTTCCCCACCCCTTCCATAGAATGTGCTGTCTATTAAAGTCACCTAAGATGATGCTTGGGTTATGTAAAGGACGTAAGGTAGGTGTTGGCCACCCAACAGCAAGTGGTTTGTATATGTTCATTATTGTAATGCAGGTGTGTAATGTAGACTCTCTCTTCATGGTGTACCCTGGGTAACACTAAATAGTGTACCACATGATGATGTCTAACTGTCCTTTGGACCTCATGGCCAATGATAACAAATAGAAATGAATACAAACAGATCTTTGTAGAGCTTCCAGACCCATAACATTAGCACCTCACTGTGCATCTGCCAATTTAATATTATGGTGATAAGCAGAGCCAAAAGTGAATATTTATCCAAACTTTTGGCAGAAATTTTCATTCATGGCCCTGCCCTTCAAGAAACTCACACTGCTGGTGATCATCAGTTACAAAATTGGGGGAGAATCTCTGCAGTCAGGCTGACTGCATCCAATTAATCAGTCCAGCTATGGTGTGGCAATTGTCATTAAAAATAACATCAACAACTATAAAGTCATATCAACAACCTGCACTGAAGACATTTACACAGTCTCAGTCCAAATTTCTGACATGAAAACAATGAAACAATAAATAACAGCGTAACATATCCATAAAAACTAGGGACTTTTCATGTTGTCATGAGGCTCCATACAATAGCCACTCAGACCTATACATTTAGACATTCCTGTTTCAAAAGCACAGACGTCTATCACCTGTACTTAAGGAGAACCATTTTTAGTGGTTAGCATACAGGGCCTCTGTAACCTGTTTTCTCTCTATAGTAAGCACTGCTACACATTAGCTAGTGTGCTGTAATATTGCTGTTACTAAGACAATGTCAGCTTCAATAACTCATTAATTGACAGGCACACCATTTTTTTTACTCTGTGTTTTCAAATTGAGGTTTCTTCCCTACACAAGATCTTGTCCCTCATCACTATTCCCCCTTCTCCACCCTGAAAAAACATGTGTTCACTTTACCAAGAATACATAGGAAACTTTCAGGCTTAAGACAACTGCAGTCATTCCTGGAGGTCCTCTAACATATATCATATATCAGTCACCACAGAATGACAGATGCTCCTGACTTCAGAGAAACTAGATACTGTGTGTTTTGAAGACATTCAGACAGGTTATAGTAATAGAAACACACCTCTGCACTCACAGAAAACCACTTCCTGTTATTTCATCTAGTTGCTCTCTTCTTTTTCTGTTCTATTTTGTTTAACCAGGGTTACCATCTTTCCATTTCCAAAAAAAAGGACACCTGTTGGGGGACACCTCACTCCCCAGCCACAGTCCCCTGGCCCTGCCACTGCCTCTCACTCCCAACCTGCAGCTCCCCCCTCACTCTTGACCTACAGAACCCTGGCCCTGCTGGTGCCTCCCACTTTGGACCCACAATCTCTCACCCCCCCAGGCTATGCTGGTGCCCCCTCAGTCTCAACCCTCAGCCCCCCAATTCCTGCTGGTGCCTCTCACTCCTGATGCACCGACTCCTGGTCCTGCTGCTGCCCCTCCCTCCCAACCCACAGTCCCCTACTCCCACAGCTCTGCTGGAAAGGGCCCCCAGCTGCCCCCATCCCAACTGGGCCAGAGTGCAATGGCTTTGACTCATGTGGCTAGAGTGAATCTAGCCCCAGTGCAGGCAGGAGGGAATAGGGCATGCCTGTGGCACCCCCCGCCCTGGGCTGGGGCTTCCTGCCCTGCCGCAGCCCTGGTGCCTGGACACTGTGCTTCCCCTAGTGCCAGCAGCACACACAATCCACAGCCCCCCAGACAGTCCCCAAGCCCTGACCCTCCAATTCTGCCCCCCACAGACTTACCTGCATCCAGCTGCTGAGGCTGCTTCCACAACCCTTTCAAGCTGCACACTGTCCACGTGTGTGTGCATGCAGAGATGCATGTGCACCCGCTGCCTCCATTCACCCACCCCCACTCCCATCAGCGGAGCAGAGCAAAATCCTAGACATTGGTTCATATTTCTAAAAAATACCCGGATGGTATATTACAAGGTCCAAAAGAGGGCATGTCCAGGAAAACCCGGATGTATGGTAATCCTAGTTTAGCTTTTCAAGCCATAGTCAGCACTGTAGTATCATTCATTTCCTGGTTGTTAATATTAATTGCTGTTATTACCTAAGGATTAATTCTATAGCAAGGAGGTTTACCAGTTTCTCCTTGGCAGGTGCTTTAAACTGAAGTGGGGCATAAGTAAATGCAAGCAGGTGGCATTCCCGGAAGATTCCTAATACACATAAGCCTACATATATACACAAATACACACACAATGAATCACACTGAACTCAATTAAATCTACCTACTTTGCTTTCATTGTTCATTCAACAGTAAGAATATATTCTTCAGCCTAGTTTTTCTCTGGAGTCTGACTGACCCTTCCAATCTTTTCTAAGTTTTCTCTGCCTCAAAGAGAAGCTCTTTTATACTTCTGGAGTGGCTGCCAAGAGAAATCAGCAGATTAATTTTGCATCTCTGTGCATGGTCCCAACTCCTCTAACCAGGGTGAGTCAGCAAAAGATGTCTGTAACTCTATGCAATGTACTGAACCTGACACTGTATTATATTCACTGTCCATTTAAAGTGTTAACAGCTCAGAGCTGTGTGTGGGAGGAAAGAAATTAATCTTCTTTCTTTCACAAAGCTAAAGTAAAAATAAAACAAGTGGACGCTAAAACAGGAGAACTTCTATGAAATAAAATTGTAGAGGAATTTAGAAAAGAGAATATGAAGAGAGAGGAAGTGCCACATACATGAAAAGAATATTTATATTTCTTTTCTGGTTTTCCTGGCACAGACCAAAGCTTGAGAGCAACTCCTGTGTAGCCTGTAATACCAGTTTGCAGTCATGGGTTACCACTGACTGCTGTGCAGAGTGTGCACAGAGCTTACTATAAAACTCTGCTGTGCTGCTGTAGAGACTGCAAGCGTGCTGTGCTTTTGTGTGTTGTGCTCTAGCTATTCTAGCTGTATCATTATGATTATTACTTCTAACAGTTCCTTAAATATTCTTGGTGTTTTATGTACTTCATGCATCCTGCAGTATACATTTCCTTATTCTTAAAAAATAAGAGGTTCTTAGAGAAATATTTATGGTTGATTTCTATTGCATTTTTACTTGGAAGATTTTCTTTTCCACCTTTTTTTATTATATATAACAACAAAATCCAGAACAGCAAAACCTCTCTCTCCAGCTGCTTCTTGCATATGCTTCTTATTAAAATCAGGCAATAATATTTCTGATGAATGTTAGACAGATAGGGCTAGCTACTCAGCTAATGTAAATTGCCACAGCTTGCCTGAAATCAGTGGAACTCCGCTATGTTATGCCAGCCAAGAAGCTGGCTCTCATTGTACACAGCTCTCCCCTAATGCATGGCCATTGTTCCACTTCTTAGTCCTCTCTTGAATCATATTAATTTTGTGACGTGGGCAATTTTTCATGGAGGGCACATCTAAATGATCTGGGCCATAATCTGATTTCGGTTGCTTTGGTTTAAATTGAGAAGGGATCCACCAAGGGCAATGTGTATGATTTTCCACTGACTTGCAGGATGAGTGCCAAGTTTTCATGACACATTACCATGTCAGAATGGTAGCATTTGGAACTCATTAAGTACTGCTATCGACAAATACACAGGTTCAAAGCAGTAGAAAATGAGGCCTGATGAAACAGCTCGGTATTGCAAGTGGTATAATTCAAGCTACAATCTGGAATTAAGTCCCTGCTTTATAATTGTACTATTGGCTATAGCACTTCTTAGTACTGATCTTAGCCTGGGTCCCTGTCGGTTTGCATTAAGCATGGTATTTAAAGACCATAATTATATCTTATCTCTTACTCCTTTTCTGAAGGTTGAATATATCTAACTTCCAAAGCCTGCCCCTTTTGAGAGAATCTTTCACATTCTGAATAAGCCTTTTAACTCTCCTCTTTGCTTCTGCTGATGCAGAAATAAATGCCATTTTTCAAAGCAGGCAACCAATATGGCAGAGAGCATTCCAGGCTGTTATCTAACAAGGCCTTTTAAGAAGGCCCCGATTCTGAAAGCCCTGCAAATGAAATTTTCACTCTCTTTATTGGGAAAATGGAGGGCTTGTGGATAGGCTTTAAGTTTATGCCCTAACATTGTATTAACTGACCAGTATCAGGGAGATGAGAGTTTTAGTACAGTGTGTATATAGCATGCTTAAAGCCTAAACTAGCTAATGTCCTTTCACCTTCTCCTGATGAACTACTTTCATTATGCCCTCTGTTCCTTGTGAGTCTTCTGCCAATGCATGATTGTGGACCTGATTATCCTGTATAAATTAGAATGAACAAAATGCTTACAGAAAGTTGATATAAATGAGAGCAGAAGCAGGTCTTTGACTGCTGAGGCTGAATTCCGTTTTCTCTTAGGTTGCCATTTTTGTATCTTAACCAGCTTCATCTGCTGCTGTGATTTTGGCGGTTTCCATAAGTGTTGACATTATGCCAGATGCTTGGTTTTATAGATAATAGACCTCATTTTTCCATAGTTACCTCTGTAAATCAAGAATATATTCATGGGACTGATTCTCATTTATATTAAGATTGCACTGAACTACCATACGTTAATTTAATATAAAGCTCACTTTAAAGCCCCTTTGCACTTCCACAAAGCTTTAAAGGGGCCTTAGTTAAACTAGAATCAAGCCTTTGACTTTACTGCAATTATTTTGATGGTGGTGAAGATCGAAAATAGAATCGGATGCATAAGTCTGAATGCTGACTTCTGATCCAAAGGTGTTATGCTTAAAAATATCTACCAGTCATTTTCTGTTGTCTACTTTGTTTTTTTTATTCAAATTATGAAGAATCAGTAATAGTCTTACGTGCAAAGAAATGGAGATGGGGAGAGGCAGGGGACAACTAGGAATATACATAAACTGTAAAAACATTTCCTTTCCTGAGCTGGCTGATGGTATTACAAAATGTATCTCATTTTACTGTATTTTACCATAGCTGTCTTGTCATTTTTTTAGAGGGACACAGGCAAATAGTAGGTACAAAGTACTGCCTGTATAAATTTCCAAGCAATGCAGTGTACATTTTAATTTAGGTCCACATTTAATTTCAGTGTGCTCCAGCTTTCTCATAACAAACCTTCTGCCTTTAAATTAATTCATGCCCTTAGATGAATGCGTGGCCTTTATAAAGAATAAATAATATAAATTATCTAAAAGGTCAGTTTCCTCAATAGTAATTTGCACATATAATGGATCATCTCTTGCAGAGGTTCCCATGATCCCATGCTGTGGTCTGCTGAATATTTGCTAGTGATCTGGCTCAGCATGATGGCCGGTAACATGGCCCTTACCATCCCCTTTCCAGCTGAGGGAACAAAGAAGAGGATAAGATCAACTGAATCAAATTAATGCAAATTTATAATTTTTAAAATATTTTTCCATTATGAATTGAGGGTGAAATGTAGTGTTATGTGCGAGGGGTGTGTTTTGGTTTTTTGGTTCTTTTGTGGCAGTTGGAGAAGAAAGTATTTAATTTTTTTTAAAGCACTGAAACAAAGTATCTCAGGTTGCTGCCTGCCCATGTGGGAGGTCTTTATCCACTTCACTTCCCCTTCAAAAGGGAATTTCCAACCAGCTTCCAGGTAGGTTGCTAGAGACGGAGTCTCAGACTCTTTTCCTCTCCCCACTACCCAGCTGCCAGACTGCTGATTTTGTGAAAAGCACATTTTCTGAGGAAAGTCCCTAACTACCTCTAGAACTGATGAACAAAAATAGATAGGAGGAAACAATTCAAAAGCATCTAAGTGATTTTGCAACGTGTTTTTTCAAAACAAATATAGACAAGGCACTTAAAAATATGTTCAATTGAAACCCAATGGGGACTAGGCTCTAAAATGCTTAAGTCACAGTTAACAACTTGGGTACCTAAGTCACGGTTAGAAATGGGGAATGGAATTTAGGCTCTTAAGTTACTTACAGGATTTTAGAAACATTACCTTCTGTGATATTTTGCCCCCAAATTGAGGGAGGAGGTTGAAAAACACATCCATTGACTTAAGTCTATCTATGCCAGTTTATACCTGCTAACGATCAGGCCTCTTATTTTTTCTAACATTTTCTCTCCTTGCAAGCAAGGCATTGCCCACAGTGCTTGAATAGGACTGGTAATGTCCATAAGACGATCTCACTATTAAGTATGATTTACAGTATGAAAAATTTATGAACTTCAGTCAGTTATATTTACATAAGAATATTATGGTTGTGCTTCTCACTACAACATGTTGTTCCTTTTCTCAGTGGTTTGTTTGCACTGCAGCTGTGAAACTATCTACATAAATACAGGGTAGCAAAATAATCAAAAGAAGATTATATGCATTTTAACACAAAAAAGAAACAGTGTTTCTAAAAACCCATTCCCCAAAAAAGACGTTTGTTCTGCCATTCATTCATAATCCCTCAGGGCCCCTCCTCCTGCCTCCTTTCAGACATGGGCACCATAACAGAACCATTCAGATTGCAAAATACATTCTCTAATTGATCCCATTAACCATCATCAGTGAAACATTTAATTGCATCTTCTACAGTTCATCATCATGTTGGAATTGTGTTCAGCTTAATCTATGTCAAACCCCTACAGAAAATCCAGATACTATACTTCACACTTCTATTTATTTTCCAGGGCAGCATGTGTTTTAATGTGCTGCACCCTGACAATTTTCAGAACATAAAATACACAACCAAAACAATTGCTTATGCTTCTCAGTCTTAATACAACATCACTAAAATTTTAAGGGGGTGGGGGAGGCAGACTTATAATGCATGCAGAATTTTAAAATATCCATATTGTTTGTATATTTATTCATATTATTAAATATAAAAGACAATCCCACATTGACAATGCCAATGAAAAGTCTCTCATACTACGCTGAAAAAGGAAAGGCAGGGTTACAGAGATTAATAATGCATCTAATATGAATCTCTTGGTAAAATTAAAGATGAAAGAAACAACATTAAAATAGCATGAAAGCTGAGACATCAAAACACAAAAGCATGGAAACTGTGAATTAAGTTTCACAGTTCACTTTTATTTCAGTTCCTTCATGCCTAGATGTTATAGAAAAAGGTTTGCATTTCCAACCACCTTAATAAATGCAATATGGACCTCGGTTCAAGGAAGTAATTATGTATGTTGAGCCTGTTGTGCAGAATATATTGCACTTCAAGTGGTGCCTAAAATACCCATCCATGTACCAGTAACTTACTGATGGCTACAGACAGGCCTGGTGGCAACATATATTTTTGATATTGCCTGACACTTTTGATTAAAAGACCCGGTTTTCAGTAGCTTATAATTTTGCCAAATTTCAACTTTTTCGTAAAAGATGTTTGCATCAGGAGGATTTTCATTTGGAACATTTCAATCAAACTCATTTTTGAGGATAAAGTGATGTGAAAATATATTATTTCTCAATATTAACATTCTGGTAACCATTTCTTTGGGAAGTTGGATCAGCCTCATTCCAATTCAGAGATTTGAAAATTGTCAGGGATTTTGCTCCTCCCCACCCCTCCCTTGGAAAATTTATCTAAACCTGGCCTTTGAAACATTACAGTTTGCATATATTGAAGTTCAGTAAAGACTGCTAGAGCATGCTTTGGCATCTCCCAGTACATAGTGTTGTGCATTCAGTAGCAAATACCCTATCTGTACACATAGACAGCAGGTCAGAGTGGCACCTTATCTGGTTTAGAAAAGCATAAGCTTTTATAGGTGACAGCCTATTTTAACAGGTGCTAGGAGGCTGTCACC
The DNA here is from genome assembly GCF_001723915.1 of Gavialis gangeticus. Taxonomy (NCBI): domain Eukaryota; kingdom Metazoa; phylum Chordata; order Crocodylia; family Gavialidae; genus Gavialis; species Gavialis gangeticus. The sequence continues at coordinate 14,067,583 of NW_017729028.1, forward strand.
TATGAAAGCTTATGTCTCTGAGGTGCCTCCCCACCCTTCCTTCTGCCTGACGTCAGAATTTCACAGCTACCTCTATTCTAATATTATAAAAGCCTAAGTCTGTCTGTCTGTCTGTCTGTCTGTCCATAACACTTTATTCATGCTCTGATTGGCTGATAAAAAGCCAATCAGAGCACAAAGAAGTGTTCTGACACAAGGCAGTCCACCGCCATGATAATAGGGACACGGGTGACAGAGCTGGGGGCGGAAGCCAGCACAGCTGGCCTCCCTCCCCCGCCCTGCTCCCTGGAGGTGGCGGCAAGAGAGCAGATGGAAGTGGGGGGGTGAGGAGAGTGGGCCTGAGCCCAACACAGGGGAGGGAGCAGGTCCAGGCCCAACATGGGAGGGAGGGGAGTGGGCCCACCACAGCTGGATAGGGTGGGAACAGTGCGCCCAGCAAGATGGGGCTGCAGCAGCAGGAGCAGCTGGGGAAGGGAAGAAGTGGGCCTCCCTCCTCCCCCACTTGGGCCCAGGCCCACTCCTCCCCGACCTCCCTCCCCTGCATTGCCTCTGAGCCCACTCCTCCCATCCCTGAGCAGGCCCGACGGGGAGGGGGGAGGGGGGAGGGGCAGGCACGCCATGGTTTCAGCAGTGATGGTTGAGCCAGGGATAGACTGGGCCTGAGCCCAACGCGAGAGAGGGGAGCGAGCCCGATCCAGGGGAAAAGCTGGTCCACCGCGGCAGTGCAGGGGGGAAGTGGGCCCAGCCCAGCCCAGTCCAGCCCAGCCCAACACAGAAGCTATGGGGGGAGGGGAGGAGCAAGCCTTCTCCCCACATCAAGCCTGAACTCACACCTCCCCCTCCCCTATTCCCCCATGTCAGCCCCGA
>NW_017729028.1:14068462-14072888 GCF_001723915.1 Gavialis gangeticus
CCCATCCCTCTGCTACCACCAGGTCAGCCCAGGCTCGCTGCTTCACCCTCCTCCCCCCCACTGTGGCAGCCTGGCTTCTCCCCACCCTCGGGTCCAGTCCTCCCCTGTGTCGGGCCTGGCCCGCTCTTCCCTTCCTCCTGCCACTTTGGTAAGGGGCGGGGAGTGGGCCTGGACCTCAAGCAGCAGGAGAGAAGGGGGAGCAGGTCCAAATGGAGGGGGGGTCTGGGGCTCTGTCCCCACCCGCTCTCCCCCCGCATCATTTTTGACAGGCAATTGGCTAGTCCTTACAGAATAACTGAACATATTCTATCCCTTTGCAGCTACGGCATGTGACTGGACTGTTCATGAACAACTGAGCATGCTCCATCCACTCACAACTCCTGCCAGTAGCGAAAACTGGATCATCTATTTCAGTGGTACTCAACCTCCAGCCCATGGGTCAACTCTGGCAAGTGGAGCCATGTTATCTTGCCTGCAGTGCTCCCCATACATCTTGATATTTGGCGGTGGTGGAGCAGTGGCTGGCAATTAACATTGTCACTGTTCCTCTACCACCAAATTTCCAGACCAGTGGGGAGCCCTGTGGGCCAGATGACATGATTCCAAGAGCCGGATTGCAGAGTCACTTCCAGGCCAGATCTGGAGTACGAGCTGAGCTGGTACTCAGGTTCTCACCCACATGTCGCTGCATCTACCAAGCCCACTTGGATCTAGCCAAAGCACCAACCTCACCCACAGGGTCTGGCCTGCAGACTGTCTCTGTACCACTCACCCAGCCCACAGCGCTAGAAGACTGAGCACTGCTGCTCCAGTCAGGTATCCTGTGCATCACAAGTTATTAAATATCACCCAGTCACACCTGGGGTGAGCCCAATAACTTCCAGAGGTTTGACTGAAGCATTTGTTCCTGTCTTTATCAGAAGACATCAAGAAATGGAGAATAGAGCTGTTCTCTTGGGAGCTTGTTCCAATGTTTAATCAGCCTTGCCATAAAAAAAAACCTGTGTCTTACTCCAACTTCAAATTTGGCTGCCAATTCCTAGCCATCTTCCATTGGTCAGATGTACTGGGTTCATTTCACCCTGAAAATAAATTTATGGTCATAAGGGGTACCTATACACATGAAGGACCTCTGCGCCAATGCTTGCCCATTAGTATGCATTACAGCCCACTCGATTAATCAAGTCCGCTGCAAGTTTGCTGAAGCCTGCTAATTAGCACACTCCAGCAGCTCCTGTGTCACATGTATTCAGCATCCCCACATTTAAAAATGGTGTTGGGGGTGCTTTAACTAAAACTTGTCAAACAAGCTTTAGCAAAGTGCCCCCACTGCCATTTTGAAGTGTGAGGATGCTGAATACATGTGATGCTGAAGGCACTTTAATTAGAGCAGCTCTCAGAACCACTTTAATTGAAGCTCCTCCCCCTCCACCCTGAAGCACATGTATGGACTCCCAAAAACTCTTGCTATAACCTTGTTCTATGCTCACAGAGTCAGAAAACTCATAACATATGAGCTATATTTTCAACCAAAATAGCTCATATTTCTAATGCCTGCAACAAACTGCTGACAGGCTAGAGGTATAGACCAGGATTTGTTCCCAGAAATTATTCAGCAAAAATAATTTTGCATAATCAATACATTAGATAAAACAGTTTTCTCTTCCCAGGCAAAGAAAATGGAGGAACAATGAGTCAAATAAATGATGCATTATGAATTATTTGCCTACTTAAGGCTGAGATGAACATTTCTGACTTGTTCCCTTCAATGTCATCTACCACATTTGTGTGTTTATTAGGTGTTTCTTTTCTGTTAGTTCAGGTTAATTCTGGAGTTAGCCATGTGTAAAGCTGTTTTAATGTTTCATTTAGTTTTCTAACAATGCTAAGTCAACTCTTGTTCTGTCTGTGCATCCAAGAATTCTCGTATGTTTGATTTTGGGAAAATGCTTCCTGTTAATGTGTCAATATCACATTTGCCTGAACCTTTTGTGCAGTCAGGATGGCTTATAATCAAGCACGATTTTTTTTTTTTTTTTGCAAGTAATTTATTCCTTGGGCTGATCAAAAAGATTAGTGTATTCCGGTCAAAATTGGCAAATAGGTTCATCTAAAATAAAACTGAGAAAAAAAGTTTAGAAAAGTCAAAACATTTTGTTTTGAGATTCTTTTGCAATTGAATGCTTTTACTTTTCATTTAAAAATCATTTAAAATATATTTAACTTTATTTTTTAAAAGATAAAGATTTTTTAAATTAAACAAATACTTTGGTTTGGGAAAAAAGAAAAAAAAATCATTTAACCCTAAAAGATTCCCCCCACACCCCTAGCAATTTTTGTTTTGCTAAGAACATTGAAAAAAAAACTGAGTCAACCTGAAACATTTTTCCCTAATATTTTTGGTTTTGTTATTTTCAACAGCTCTACTTATAAGCAGCTTTTTTTATACTGAAATCTAACAATCCAAATATATTGCACTCACTGGCCATGTCTACACATGTGCTTAACTGGAATAGGTGACAGCTTTGCATAGCTATCACCTATGAAATCTCACACTGCTCTGAACCAGTTTGTCTCTAAGGTGTCCCCTTGCCCTGCCTGATGTCAGACTGACATAGCTACTTATCCACTCAGTGGAAAAAGGAGTTCTCCTGAGAACGGAGATTTCTAAATTCTCATCCCTATTCCCACAACGTTTTCTGAATGTTACATTAAATAATCTGCTTCAGGGGTCAGGCACCTAAAACCCAGGTGTTAAGGCACCTGACTTTTTGACTTGACTAAGGTCACTAGAGAATTCTGAGGCAGAGCTAAGACCTGACTCACATTTTACACATCCCAGTGGGATATCTTAACCCAAAATTGCTTTTTATTTCTTTTTACAACTAGATTTTCCTAAATGAAAAGATGGCACCTGAAATGTATATCTGCTCTGAAAAATGTTTACATAAAAATAGTACAGTGTGCATTCCAGGTGTGCATCCAAAATCATACATCATCTAAATTTAGTGATAAAAATAGATTTTGCAGTGCTACTTACTTGTGTTATTTTTGTAGAAATAACACAGCTAAATGGAAATTAGGTGAATTTTAAACCATCTTTTGCATCATCCATAAAATAACTGGCTAAATAGCAAAGAGTTAAATCAGTACAACACTCTTCAAGGCATAGATGCCACCAAGAGTATAATTCTGAAAGATGTGGGGATAAAAAGGTGTCACTAAATGTTTAAGTGGACTTGTAAATTAGGCTTCATCATTACAGGTGATGGTGAAGAAGAGGAATGCAGCTTTTGCCTCAGGTCATGTTGGGTTTGGAGGGTGGCATTCAGAAAATCTGTATTTGTATTTGTAAAGTCTGATTTCCACACCTTTGGGAACTGATAAACTTTAAAACCCCAAAGACACTTTTCCAGACTAGAAACATGCTTGAAAAGAATCAGTCAGCAGGCCCAATAGTTTTATTCAGTACTTACATATATGATGGCTTTGAAGAATTTGAATTATATAAATGTGTGTATAATTTTCTAAGCACTTAAGGTCATGTTCTTTCTTTGGAATGCATGTACAGGTCACACTAGTTTCAAAGGAGAGCATGGTTTCCTATAATATGTGCTGCAGGTTGTAGGCTTCACACTAAAAAATCAATGGAGTTTTGAATGAGTTTGGGCTGAAAGACTGGGCTCTTTGTTTGAAAAAGCAAAATAGAAACACTTCACAAATGCATTTATATATAACAAGGAATGATTCCACTATGGAATCTAGCTCAGTAAATCAGTCAAAAGGTTCTGCAGACATCATAAGCTGCGAGGGTGAAGCTTGAACACTTTAGGAATAACAACTGGCATATTGAATTTCTTCTTTGCTATTCAATCAAAAGGCAGTTATTCTTATTTATAATACTTAGAAAGTCATTTTGGAGTGGATCTGTTGGGAAAATATCAAAAATCCTCAGATAAAATGGTTTTAAAAAATATTAATTGGTAATGTATGAAGAAGCGTCACTGTTCACTTTATTTGGCACATTGAATTTTCATGAGGGTCCTTCAGGACAGCAGAAAATTCATAGACATTTCTAATTAGTGACATCATAGTAAAATATAATGATAGGAAAGATTTAATGTAGGATCCCATTACCCAAATAAAGGAGGACAAAGCCTAGCAGTGTAAGCAAAGAACAATGGATAGCTGAAAATCCCAAGTTGTTGGAAGCTTTACTGTAAAAATTGTGTTTGATGGTTATTCTCTCCACCCCAAAAATGAAAGCCTGATGACTTACATTGAAAAAGACATTTTGCTCAGTATGCCTCAGCAATTAAGGAATGGAAAAAGGCAATAGTAAGCTAATAATAAATATAAAGTTAATCTATGCTCGTTAGATACATAGACATTATAGTTTCATAGTTTCATAGTTTCTAGGGTCGGA
>NW_017729028.1:14072899-14079489 GCF_001723915.1 Gavialis gangeticus
TCCTTGGACACCTGGCTCCCCTCCCCTCTGGGACCTCAGTTCTTGGCCTACATAATTTATTAACAGATTTAACATATTGGGGAAGGGAGCTGTACATTGAAAATATAATTTCCATGGAGGCCATTCATTTTACTATATGTATGTGTGTGTACACACACACACACACACACACACACACCCCTATTACTAAAATCCTATCTTATCCTATCCTATCTAGAAGACTTATATATTCCTAACCAGTAAAGTGTTGCTTGAAGTTGTAAAAGTTTATTCATGCTTGTCTGTGGAAGAGTAACTGATTGTTCATCTCCTAAATGGTCCATGAATACCTGTTTTATCACATGACCTTGCCCCTCCTCCTTGTTCCAGATGCTAGACCAGGGGCAGGCATAATATGCCCCATGGGCTAGATCAAGGCTGCCAGGCCATTCTATCCAGCTTGTGGGGCCCCTAAAAAGTTTAGACAATTAATATTTATCTTCCCCTGGCTGCCTGTCAAAGATGAACTCAAAGATGACCTCAAACAATTGCAGCCCATACTAGAAAAAGACCCAATTCTTAAAGAGATCTTTCCAGAACCACCCATCCTAGCCTTTAAACAAGCACTAAGCCTCACTAACCTCATCACCAGAAGCAAACTCCCTATGACCCAAACCACACCCAAAGGATCCAGACCATTTCCGCCACTCCTACAATAACTATACCCCACAACAGAACCATCACCATTCCTGGATCTTACACCTGCACCTCCAGCAATGTTATATATCTCATCCAGTGCACCAGATGCCCTGATGGAAAATACCAAACAACAGGAGGAGAACCAACAACAACTGCTCACCAGAATGAACGCACACTGAAAATCTATCAAAGACAAGAATACTCAACTACCTGTGGGGGGCACATGTCTCACAAGACAATCACTCCCTCTCTGATCTCTCAGGTCTAATCCTCAAAGGGAATTTACAAAACATCTTTCATAGACAAGCCTGCAAACTTCACTTCATAAATCAACTGGATACAAAAAATCATGGACTCAATATAGACATTGATCTTATGACACATTATAACCTGCCTGATTCACCAGGTACCTGCCAGACCTGACCTTTTAAACCTTTGTCCCCCTCCCCCTTTCATTCCCTCCTCTTCTTTCTGCTCTTTGATTTCCTAAGTTCCAGCTATTTCCTTTTTCACAGACAACTTCTTTTCTACCTTGAATCACTATTACTATGGAGTCTCCTTGACTCACATTTGGCTTTTTTCCTTCCTGTCTCTCCCCCGCCTGCCCCCCACTTCCCTGCTTTATCTTTTGTCTTCTTAATTTCTACCTATTTACATTCTTACTGACATCTTGCCACACTTTTAGCTTCTCTCATTTCTCGGAGTCTCAGAACAGCAGAGACTCTCTTTGCCTGAAGAAAGGTGACTGCACCTGAACGCTTGCCAAGAACTTTTTTCCAACTACTCACTTGGTTTAAAAAAAATAGCACATCTACTCAAAGAACCTTGCCTGTAAATGACAGAGGAATTATCCACGGGGCAGTCTCTGTATTAAAATGTTATCCAGATTATGAAATGTTTTGAAAATCTTGGGACTAAAAGACAGGTTTTTTTGTGAAGTACAAGGTTTTAGAGACCGATGGGTAAGAAAACTATTAAGAAAATTGAGGCTAATGCAACACTGTGTATTTTACCTCTCAATTATGCCAGTTGTATTTTACTGCAATCTATGGGAGTTTTGTGATTAGTCCCTGGGGAACAAGGATTTACTGGCACAAAGTTCCTTTTGTGCCAGTAAATGTAATGTAGTCTACTTTGTTAAAGCAAGGGGACTTTATTTTCAAAAGTGACTCATAGACGGCTTGATTTTTGGAGTGCCCAACCTGAAACACCTTCAAAGAACTTGAATTTCAGAGGGGCAGTAAGACAGCAGCTTCTGAGAGGAAGGCACAATGAAGATCTCTCAATTTGGGCACCTGTAAATTGAAGTCACCCAGAATTAGTAGTAACATCTGAAAAAATAGGCCATGAAATCTTAGTAACTTGAGATCTCACCATAGCACCTGCTATTTATTCTTTCCTGAAGGTGAAGAGACACTACAATGCTTTGCTTTGTTTTGTTTTGTTGTGGGTTTTTTGTAGGTTTCTAAAGTATGTGGTTTGAAAGTACAAAGTTTAGTGAAAAGGACATTAATTTGAGTTTATTGTACCATTTGAAACTATTTGGTCCAGCATATTATTGAATTATCAGCCTTAAAATCCCAGTGACTCTACAGAGAAACTTTGAAACCCGTAATTACTGAAAATAAAGAGACATGGTTGCTATGACCACCTGTAAAGCTAGCCTGCATTGTGGTCTGCTTGACTACAGAGGTCAAAGGTAAAACAAAATGAGTTTAACTAGATTGAACTTTGAGATTTTTTTCCCCCAGAGCAAAATACAGATTGATAAAATGTCAATACACTTGGGAACCAGCAAATTTGCAGGCAGTCCCTATTTCTTTGTTGGAAACTGGTCAATACGTTCACATTTTTCCCTGTTTCGTTAGAGAAAAGACTGGTGTTCCAGCATTTTTAAATAATTAGCAGTAATATTTAGGGGGAGAATTCAGGACGTACTATAATCTAAAAGTGAGATTCTCTGTTAATCACTTTAATTATTTCCACAGAGACTTCAAAGATTTGGAAGGCTTATTGTCTGTATTTCTGAAATGATATTGTGCTACAGTCTAGACAGTAAGTTTACTGTTTCATATTTCCCGTTATAATATTCTTGTTTGTTTCTTCACTGAAATACATTTTTCTTTACTGGCCGCAGGCCCGTCCCTGTATGTCTTATGCTCCAAAGCTCTCCCTCGAAACAGTGCTGGTTTTAGGTGGCGGTGGAGGAATATTGGCTTAAGCCCCTGATATGGAAATTTCAACCCTGAGCTGAAAACAAGATGTTAAGAAGTTTCCAAACATGATAGACCTGCTTTTCCATTGTTTTTCCTTCAGGATTATATTTTTAAATACTGTTCACAATATTAAATCCTTCACAAGCGCAGCAGAGACAGATGGGAAATGGCACAAAAGGAGAGAACGACTAAGGAAAACCTCAGGTTCACATCTCAGTTTCTCAGCACACAGCCATAGAGAGGATGATGTCATACGGTTCCTTAAGCAGAAAGAGGCAATTTGCCACGTTAGTCGGACATCAGGCAGACGGCAGACTAACTATATGTTTCCTTTCCTTTGTCTGATCTTGGAAAAACAATGTTTTAGGATCAGTAAAATGAAGAGTCAGTGTTGTGATGATGCATCATTAGGTTGAAACATTTGATTAAGGTGCCATGGTGACTTTAGGTGGTCACCTCAATGTGAATACAGGCAGCATCATACTACCATCTCAGCGCCATGCTTTCAAGTTTGGAGTTCAGTGCTTAGCTGAATAAGTCACTAAGGACTCCAGGAAAAGAAATGTCCGAAGGAGGTGGCAAATATGCTAATCTAAACTGCTCAGTCAAAACAAGCACTGGTAATTCATGGCATTATACTTCTGTTCATTTTAAGAACATTTTTAACTTTTGAAACTCCTTTAACTTCACCAGAAGCCTTGCAAACTTCAAGCAGTTCATAGAATTTCAATTGCTCATCTTTACTTTCTTTTAAATTTAAGTTTAGACAACATGTTTATGGATTAAAATAATGTCTTTTGCCTTCTTTTCACTTAGTTTGTACATCCAGGGTTGTTAGATGTTAGAGGAAATATGAGGTGAAATGAAAGGTGTGAAGGATGAACACAGTTAGCAAAGTTGTGACAGAACTGGGGGGGTTGACTGAGGTTATGAGTGAAGGGGAGGCATGATGTGAGCAGATTGGGGAGCAACCTTTGAGAAGAAGTAGTGCAAATGGAATTGTAAACACAGGAAACTACCAGCAGAGAGGGACCTATTTGCAGAACAAAACTCTGGGAGGATAAGAAGCATGAGGAGAAGAATATTTATAATTAAGGATATGAAAGGGAGCAAGGATATGCCATTTTGATTTAGCAGGGTAGTACCTTCCTTAGAACTGCAGCTCCTTCCTTCTGCACTGGGCAGTCTACAGCAGTGATCTGTTCTTCACTGGTTTTCACCACAAAGATAAAATAACTGTTCGTTCAAAACTGACTAAAAATTTATTCCATGCCATTTTCTTGATGATTGGCAAATGTGGGAAGTGTGAACTGTGTGAGTGCAGTCAAAACAGCTGCAAATGTCAAAACGGGACTGTTTAAAATGTTTGGAAAACAGAAACTGTTGTTGAATATGCTAAAAGATGTACCCTATAAAAGCTGAGACAGATCTGGTTCTTAAAACAGTCTGCCTCTGGCAATAAAGCATATTAACAGATATGTAAATTCCAGGGGCTTAAACCCAACTTAAGGCTCAAAAATCCTAACTATGAAATTACCAGGAAGGCTTTATAGCCATTTTAATGGTCTTGGAAAGGGCGTGCCATAAAATATCTGACAAGTATTAGAAATGCATTCACACAATTCCATAGATTAACAAGATTACAACTCCTGTTTAATTCCATAAATTAACAGGACTCCAACTGCTGGAGTAAGCAACACAAAACTTTTCAAAGTTATCACACTGGAATTAAACTTTAAAAATTTTTTTTTTCCTTATTCATCTTCTAAACCTGAAACTCAAGGCCCAGATCCTCTGCTGATGCAAATCTGCACAGATCTACTGCAATCTAAATTCTCTAGCCCTGCGTCCTTGAAGTTCTGAAGCCCATAACTATGAATATATATATATATATATATATATATGTATGTATGTATGTATGTATGAATATACATATATGCATATATCCACACTGAGATATATATATTTATAGCACAGAGCCACTGCAATCTAAATGCTGTAGCCTTGAGTCCCCCAAGTTCTGAAATGTATAACTATGAACATATATAAGCATATATGAATATTTATATATATCTCCGTATATATTCATATATCCATTTTTATATATCTGTATCTAGCTATATATGTCTATAAAGCTATATCTATAAGTATATATATTTATATGGATATATATATATGTGTGGATATATGGCTATATGAATATATACAGATATATATATTCGTATATATGCCTATATACATTCTTAGTTAAAGGTTTCAGAACTTGAGGGACTCAGGGCTACCGCATTTAGCCCTGTAACTATGAATGTATATAGGCATATATATGAATATATATATCCATATATATTCTTATACCCATATATGTGTCCATATATATCTATATATAAATATATATAAATATATGTGTGTATATATATATACACACGCACATAGAGAGATTATATAGATGTATATATAGATATATAAAAATGGATATATGACTATATACTGATATATATATTTGTATATATGCCTACATACGTTCATAGTTATAGGTTTCAAAACTTGAGGGACTCAAGTATTTAGAGTGCAGTGGATCTGTGCTAATTTGCATTAGCCAAGGATCTGGGTTTGCAGGATGTATGTATATGTACATATGGATGATGTGTATATATGTATGATCCTGCCCTGGGCAGGGGATTGGACCAGATGACATTCTCAGGCCCTTCTAGTCCTATTTTTCTATGATTCCATGTTTCTGTGTACAGATCTATATAATTAATGTGATAAAAAATGCTTATCTTTTCCTGACAGTGGCATATCAACCAAATGGGTGGTACAGTAATAAGGAATTCTTTGTATTTTTCTCTCATTTATTATTTGCTGCCTCTGCCTAAGAAAAACAGTAGTTAAAATTGGACATAAGGAATGAGTCCAAACTTTTTGCAGCTCTGTTTTTCTGGAATTTCAAAAATTGTTCTAATTAGCATGACGAGTGACCTATCCTGAAAATGCTATTTCAGCAAGATAGGCAAGTAAACATTTGCTCTGTGGGTTGGGAGGAGGAAGGCATCTTCCAAATAAAACACTGGGCTCTAACAAACAAATGTTCTGGCGACAGTACCACACACTTTGAACCAAACTAAAATCCTCTCTGTGTTTGGGGGGTCCTATTGCTACATAGCAAGGCCTAACTTGTTGAAACTGGGGTTATGTTACAAACTGATGACAATATTGTTCCAAGATAATTAAACAAGGAACTGAAAGCAAACAACCATGGAGTAAGGTTCCATCCATGCAGGCAAAAGTGCCGTCCAGACTGTGCCAGGCCAACAGCTGAGTGCACATGACAAATAATTGCTGCATGAGCAGAAACTTCTTTGGTAGGGCTCACACAAGAGCAGAACATCAACTTCAGCTGAGGTGTGCCAATTCTGCTGCTAAGACCAAAGCTGGACGTTGCCGGCTAGAGGGTCTTGCCCCTTTGCTCAGGGTGCTGCACTTGGGCAGTAGGAACCAGCAGCACACTTACACAATGGGGAACTCCCTACTTGAGAGCACGGAGGCAGAAAGAGATCTTGGAGTCATTATTGACTCCAAGATGAACATGGGCCGACAATGCGAGGTCATGGTTGGCAGGGCCAACCGGACCTTATCATGCATCCACAGGTGCATCTCGAGTAGAGCCAAGGAGGTGATCCTCCCCCTCTATGCGAC
>NW_017729028.1:14084489-14087109 GCF_001723915.1 Gavialis gangeticus
TAAATCTATGAAACTATGAAACTATCACTATATCTGGGGTAAGGAAAGACCTGTGCAGGTTTCTTCCTCTGTAGCAGGGGGCATGGCCCTGTACCTGGGACCTCCTGAGTATATACTGACAACATTTTATTGAAGCAGGACATTAGCTGCCATGGTTCTTCTGCTTTACCTATGGCAGATGAGGGTGTTAGGCCTATGTTGTGTCAGGGTTGACAGTAGTCTTAGATAGTTCAGACTACGGTTGCATGGGATGGTTTGGATAAGGATGATCCTGCCTCAGGCACGGGGTTGGATGAGATGACCTCTGGAGGTCCCTTCTAGCCCTACTTCTCAATGACTCATCACTGGTGATGTGAGATATGCCCACAAAATCCTGAGATCAAATTGCCATGGCTCAGCAAAGAAAGAACATACATTTTGACGGAGAAGCGAGAAAAATGAAGGGACCGTCTTCAGAGCAGCCTGCTCAGCCCAGCCCCTGAGGGCCCTTGTTTCCCTCCTGTCTAACGGAAATGATCACAGAATCATAGAAAATTTACCTGCCGCAGGTAAAGCAGAGGAACCACGGCAGCCAATGTCCTGCTTCTATAAAATGTTATCCATGTATGCTCAAGAGGCTGAGGGCCACAACCCTGGCTGCAGAAGAAGGCATAAAACCCCACAGTTCATACCAATCTGACCATGGGGAAAATTCCTTCTTGATTCCAAATGTGGCCATCACAGAATCAGAAAAAAATAGGGTTGGAAGGGAATCAGGTCATCTAATGCAAGCCCCTGCTCCAAGCAGGACCAGCCCCAACTAGATCACCCAGCCGAAGCTTTGCCTAGCTGGGTCTTAAAAGGGTGTGTATAGACATGCTCCAGGAGTGGGGAGGAGGGGTGTTGCTTTATTTAGAGTGGCTCCTGAGAGCCACTCTAATTAAAGCACCCAGAGTGTCACATGCATCAGCATCCCCGTGCTGAAAAATGGCAGTGGGGACACTTTAACTATGGTCAAACAAGCTTTAGTTAAAGCGCCCCCACTGCCGTTTTCTCAGCATGGGGACGCTGATTCACATGATGCTGGAGCCTGCCAGGGTGCGATAATTACCATGCTCCAGTAGATTCAACTAATATAATCAGCTCTGTGCTGTAATTACAGCCCATTGGAGCAGCCTCCCTGAATGTGTATAGGAGCCCAAAGCTCCCCAAGGATGCAGGGTCCACCACCTCTCCGGGTAACCTGTCCCAGTGCTTTACCACCCTCCTCCAAAGTTTTCCTGATATCCAACCTACCCCTCCCTTGCTGCAACTTGTGATGTCTTGGTCTGTCCTCCAGCACTGTCGAGACCAGTCCACCACATACCCCTGCCTAGGCTTTCACGAGGCTTCTCTCAAGGAAAATGCCCAGGGGATGGCTTCCAGCTCTCTCAGGCCAGCACAGCCCAGGGTGACCAGGTATGACTTCCCACCCTCACCTTTCACCCAAGCTGAGCCCAGAACTTTTTTTTGTTAAATGAAATTTTTTTGTGTTCCACACCAAATCAGCCAAATCAAGTGTCCATGAGTCGGTCCAGAACCATAAGCGACCCTACAACTGGCAAACATCCTCTACCCCAGCAGGGGCTTCAGATGTTTCCAGCATCTTTTGGCAGGCATCCTACGTGCAGGTCCAAGCCCAGAGGCTTGGGGTTTGCACGTGCCTAAGTTTCACTTGCCCTTAGCCATTTGGCCATATGAGCAAACTAGGGAGGAGCCTCCCATTTCCATAATGTGGGCTTAAAGCCCCAGCACCTTAGTGGGTACTAAACCATGCCAGAAGAGCAGTTATCCCATGGACGCCTAAGAAAAATTGCCTTCCTGGACCCAGATACATGGTGTTTCCCCTGCCAGGTAAGTCACTAACCCCAGAACACCTCACTGCACTTCAAGGTGGAGAGAAAAGACTGATTTAAATGTGTCAAGGGCTGTGGGAGCCATCCCAGGGGATGGGGAAGCATCCCATAGGCTGAGGGAGCCACCACAAGGGCTGGGGGAGCCACCGCAAGGGCTGCAAGAGCTGTCCCTGGGACTGCAGGAAGATCCCAGGGGCTGCGGGAACATCCCAAGGGCTGCAGAAGCTGTCCCAAGGGCTGGGGGAGCATCCCAAGGGTTGGGGGAGCCCCAAAGGTTGGGGGGGCATCCCAAAGACTGGGGGAGTCGCTTCAAGGGCTGCTGGAGCTGTCCCATGGGCTAGGGGAGCGTCCCAGGGGCTGGAGGAGCTGCCCAAAGGCTGGAGGAGTGTCCTAAGGGCTGCTGGAGCTGTCCCAAGGGCGGAGGCAGCCCGGTGCCCCCAAGAGCCCCGAGCAGGGCTCGCCCGCAGCTGCTGTTACCGAGGCGCCTTCCTGAAGCGCCCGCCCGGGCCCCCGGACACAGCCCCGTTCCAAGCCGGCCCCAAGTGACCAATCCGCTCCGCAGCCGGCCGCAGGTGGCCAATCGCGGCGCGGGCTCCTCACGCCATGCAAATGCGGAGCTGCGGGGCTCCGAGGGCCTCGGCACCCGCCAGCTCGCAGCTCCCCGGCCCCGGCAGGTCGGGGAGCGCCCCCGCGCAGCTGACGGGCAGCCGGAGGCGGGGCCCCGCGTGGAAGCGCAAAGCCGCTCG
>NW_017729028.1:14087162-14087385 GCF_001723915.1 Gavialis gangeticus
GTGGAAGCGCAAAGCCGCTCGGCCAATGGGCTGCGCGCGGGGCGGGGCCTGCCGCTACTTAGAGTGTCCGCGGGGCCAGGGCCGCGCAGAGCGGAGCGCGAGCGCACAGGTGAAACGTGGGGGGCGAGCGAGCGAGCGGCACTTGGCAGGAGTTTGGGGCGGGGGCGCGCTGCCCCCCTCCCAGCTCCAGCCCCGTGCAAGCGGCTCCGGGGCAGCTCCGGGC
>NW_017729028.1:14087872-14089067 GCF_001723915.1 Gavialis gangeticus
CCCGCCGCCGGCCGGGGCGCCGCGCCTGGCGCTCACCGAGGCGCAGGTGTCCGCCTTCCGCGGCCAGGAATGCATCTTCGCCAAGGCGGGCGAGCTGAGCCTGTGCCCCGCCGCCGCCCTGCCCGCCCTGTGCCAGCCGGGCGACCTGCTGGAGCTGCTGGCGCTGGGGCCAGCCGAGCACCCGCCGCACTGGGCCGTCTACGTGGGCGGCGGGCACATCGTCCACCTGCACCAGGGCCAGATCCGCCAGGACAGCTTGTACGAGGCGGGCGCGGGCAGCGTGGGCCGCGTGGTGAATAGCTGGTACCGCTTCCGCCCGCTGGTGGCGGAGCTGGTGGTGCAAAACGCCTGCGGCCACCTGGGCCTCGAGAGCCACGAGATCTGCTGGACGAACTCGGAGAGCTTCGCCGCCTGGTGCCGCTTTGGCAAGCGGGAGTTCAAGGCGGGCGGGGAGCTGCAGGCGGCCGCCGGCCCCCAGCAGCCGCCCCCCTACTATCTCCAGGTCCACCTGGGCGAGAGCGAGGTGCACACGGTGCGGTTCCACAGCCTGGAGGATCTAATACGGGAGAAGCGCAGGCTCGACGCCAGCGGCAAACTGAGGGGCATCAAAGACCTGGCAATAGTGGATGGGAAAGAATAAGGAGCAGCAGCAAGTGCTGCCTGCCTTTGCCCTGCACCTGCCTCAGGCAGAGGTGGGGGGGTGGGGAGCTGGACTCCTCCTGTCCGTGGGACCCGTTGGAAACCAGGATCCATGGCGACATTCCAAAAAAACCAAACCAGCATCCTCACACCCATAGCCACTTTTTTTTGTTTGGCTTCTAATGACGTGACTAAGGACGACCCCGAGAGAGAGAGCGAAGAAAAGAGGGTGCGTGTGTGCGTGTCTCTGTGTGTGTGATATGGGGGGGAGGGAGGGGGCGGGGAAAGCAGCGTGCAAAGTGTGTGGACAAAGTGGCTCCTGTCCTGTTTTCGGCCATTAGAGCTAACAATAAAATTTCAAATTGCTTTTATTATTATTACAATTAATTTCATGGCTTTAATCCACAACGAGGTTTAAACGTGGGGGGGACAGTCGAGTTGCATCGTGTTAGAGTTGGTTAACCAGCTCTGCCTGTCGAGGAAACACACCCAGAATCTAATAATCTGCTAGTTGGAGAGGATGGTGGAGGGGTGGGGGGAGGCATTTGTGTTTTGT
>NW_017729028.1:14089182-14096258 GCF_001723915.1 Gavialis gangeticus
GGGGGAGGGAGGGGGCGGGGAAAGCAGCGTGCAAAGTGTGTGGACAAAGTGGCTCCTGTCCTGTTTTCGGCCATTAGAGCTAACAATAAAATTTCAAATTGCTTTTATTATTATTACAATTAATTTCATGGCTTTAATCCACAACGAGGTTTAAACGTGGGGGGGACAGTCGAGTTGCATCGTGTTAGAGTTGGTTAACCAGCTCTGCCTGTCGAGGAAACACACCCAGAATCTAATAATCTGCTAGTTGGAGAGGATGGTGGAGGGGTGGGGGGAGGCATTTGTGTTTTGTTTCTAAATGCTGTCCTTCTAGCTTGTAGTTTGCAAGGCCAAAATGAGGGCTGCAACTATAGCAAGGTATTTATCAGGCAGCAGTGCTTTTACCTCTCTTTCCGACTGGAATTGATAGTTTAAATATTTTGTTGTCTCTTTCTTTCTGTTTGCACTCCTCTCTCTCGGCTAGCTGTCATCACAATGCATTACATTTCTCCCACTCTCCATCCCTCTTTTGAAAACAAGAGTTAGCGAGCAGCTGTCTTAAGACTAAAGCCATTCTGCACAATTGCATAAGGAACATGGTGCATTCTGGAGAACTGTTTACACAGGCTTGATCTCTGGGCAATGCCTGTAAGATCTCCTGCCTGAGCTCCAGGTTTGTAGTGCATCCCCAGAGCTGCTGCATCGCTGCTGTGCCTCACTGTACTTTACATCTTTTCATACACAGTAAGAAAATTTCTGCAGGGAAGCAGAACTAGGTTTGAATTGTGCATGTTGAAGTCCCCCCCCCCCGCAATTAATAGCAATTGTTTCTATGGCTCCAGTTCACCAAACCAGTAAACATAATGTGACCGAATTTTAAGCTGCATTTCAAAAATCCAATAAACTAAAAACTAGTTTAGCTGCCACTTAGAAATCCAAAGCTGCATAAATAGATGCCTTTTTGATGTGGTGCAATCAGTGTATTGTTTGTAGTTCAGATTCCCGTTCCATGTTCTCACATGCTCAGTTCTGTCTTGCAAAATCAGATCATTAAAATATCAGCTAGAGTTCTTAAGTACATTGGGACATTCCTAAATTTGTCTATTATTCCTTTTTAAAATTTACCAATGTGCATACAATTTGTAATGACATGGTTGCATGTATAAATACCAGAAAGAATATGCATTTGATTTCTTTTTTTTGTTGTTCTCTCGCATCAAATAACAGATGGCAGAGTATAAATAAATCCCCCTTTTGTGTATATACACTCTACCTTCTCAGAGCTACTGTATCATGGTTTCTTCTGTATTAAACAACATCATAAGCAACTTTGTTGCTAAATTACTTCATTTCAAAAAGCAAAGTGCTTTTATTTCTGGACTGAAGTTAGGAGGGTAGAGTGTATTTCATTAGAAGAAAGGTATCAGCACTTTTACACAAGACATCTGTTTTAAAAAACAAAGAGAGAGAGAAGAAAACGACAGTTCTAGAATTGAAGACCACCTAACTGGTTTTATTTCATGATATACTTGGCAAAATTTTATTTGGCAATAAAAGCAAGAGTGTCTTCCCTTCAAAGCCCCAAGGGTTACTACCACATTTTGTGAACATATTACCTGTGTTAATTGGTAAAGGTTAAAGTTTTTTTCAGCATCAAACAGTTCACTGAAGGGTTTCAAATTCCAAGAAGATACTTGTTAACACTTGTAACATATTTTTTTTTTTTTTTATGTTCATTTTTAATAATGTTTTTTGGCTGGTAACAGTGCCCTTGTCAATTAAAACAAGAGCAGAAGCTCTTGCATTGTATGGCATCTTAGATGGCTTTGAGTACACTAATAGTGCAAGTTCTTAAACTAGTGTGGGGATTGTCGCTTTCTCACTGTGGCTGTGAAATGTATGTTAAAGGAAGAGTAAGGGGACAAGGTAGCTTATAACTTGTGAAACCTTTCATCATTAATGGTAATGTTTCATTAGGCAGGTGGTCAGAACAGGGAAGGCATTATCGGGCAGCATTAGTGCCCAAAAGTGCCAATTAGGATTGAGGCCCCATTGTAGTTGCTGCTACATGAAACCAGAGGAAGAGGAGAGTCCCAGTATCCAGCGCACTTAAAATCTAAAGAGGCAAAACAATAAACAAAGGGTCAGTAGGGGAATGATGAGCCTGTGCACAGCCAATTTAATTCCTTTCTTTTTTTATTGGTGAGAAAGGAAAGGTTAGGGAGAAAGTCAGGGCCTGTCAGTACATACAGAGCACTTAAGTAGGACCATACAGAAATAGAGAAAGTAATCAGTTGAACTGAAGGAATTCTTCCATATTTCACCTTTTTGTTCTGGAACTGGCATCTGCTTTCTTTTAAACTGCTCTGTGACCTCTAACTCTGTAAAGGGTAAAATCCTTAAGCAGCAGGGTGTCGCCTCAGTGTTTGGATCTGCAAAGTTGGCTGTACTACTCTGTAGAATGTTAAAAAGCCTTACTTTTAAAATCCTCTTGGGCTTTCCTTGTAGCCTATCACTATGTCTGAGCAGTCATCTTTGGATTTTTACTAAACAAACCACTTCTTTGTGGGTAAAAAAACAAAACAAACAAACCTCCCAACAAAACAAAACCTCACCTTTCTTTAGCTAATTTAATTGTTGGCAAGGACATTGCTGTAGTGGACACAAGATATTAGGACAAAGTGTGTGTTTAATTACATTGGCCAAATGACAGTCTTTGGGGCAAAGACAAAGGGACTAGAGTGTGTGTGTGTGTGTATGTATGTGTGTGTGTGTGTATATATATATATATATATATATTCAAAAACCCCCAAATGGGCAGCCCCAGATGATGGTTCTAACTTAGGTTCTGCATTAGAGGTGCTGGATCAGACCTATGGATCACCATTTATACCCAGCCCTCCTGCTTTTTCTTCCCTCTTAGTTTTAGTTCTGGGTTGTTGTATCAAGATTACAGGGCAAACAAACCCCATGGAAATGAAGGGAAAGACTCCCACTGAATCTGAATCCAGCGTTATTATTTAAGTACTGGCTAAAAACTATGGGCTTTGCATAAGTGATATTTCAGGAGTTATTTGAGAAGTCAGAAGGGACTTCTGTGCATAGCAACATAGGAAGAGATGATAAAATGGGGGTACAAGAAGAAGATAGAGGTAAGGGAAATGCCTTAGTACAGTGGGAAGATAGGTAAGAGTTGAGAGTAAAAATGTGAGTATGGGTTCAGAGCCTTTCAGAGGAGAATGACAAATTTAAAACATCAGATTGGTCCCATCTTTCTTTCTACTGGCTTCTCCCACTTGCCTTCAATGTGGATGATTATCAGGCGAAGAAGGTGATTAGGTTATGCTTATCTTTTAGGATCAGTGATATGAAAGTTCATATTTCCATGTCCAAATTATTAATGAATTACATTATGTTTGTAGGATGTGTTCACAGTCCTCAATCAACTTGGGCAAAGTAAATATTTAATCTAGGAGTAATCAGTTGTTCTTGAAGTAAGCCCTACCATGCATCATATATGCAAATATTCTGGGACAATTTGCAAATCCAGCTTTTGTTACATTGCAGGCTGGCCCTAAGCTGGTATAGCAATATTCAGGGAACAACTTATTGGGGTCTGTTTGATTCAGAAATTACTGTATTTGTCTCTCCAAAATGTGATTATTTGAATTAGCTACGAGTTACTTCAAAAAAGAAGCAACAAAAAAAAAACTAACAACAAAGAAATGTTTTCTTTAAGCATGTAGAGGCTTTTCTTGAAAACTGTTTACTAGCACAATCAGACTGCCAGTTACAAATGCAGATTGAGGACAAGAAATTATAGCAAACCATATTTTGTTCCCATCAATTTTATTTTTCCAAGTTGGTCTCTATCTTTGCCCAATTATTGCTTTCTTAAATGAAACCTTTCATTGTATTTTTTTTTTTTTTTTAGGCAATGTTCTGCTATTGAACTATATATGGAATTTACATTAAACTCAATAAGAGGAGATGGCTTTTAGTCTATGCTAAATATGCAGAGTCTTAATTTTGCTGCCTCATTTAATTTTAGTGTCCTTCATATTCAGGTAAGTGATGTGCAGAAATCTATTGGAATTTATGGACCCCAGGATGTGATGTACTGAATATTCTCAACTCCCATCAAAGTCAGTGGGAGTGGAGGGTATCCAGAATCTTTCAAAAGTGCCCAGCATTTTGCAGGATCAACTGTTTCAGTCACCTCCTCCCCACAACTCTTTGTCTGTTACTACAGAGGAGACATTGGGTTGGTATAGGTATGACAGATATTAATGCCAGTGCTCAGACCGAAGCCATTGCTGCAGAAGATTCCTGTGGAATAGTTTGATAATTTTCTTTCCATAATTTTCTTTGACTGTTGCTAGACAGTTTATTCATAACTGTTTGTTTATGTTGTATAGAGAGTGCACTTAGTGCTTTCTAAAAAGGTAAGAAAATAGAGTCCCTGCCCTCAAACTTGTTTGGAGGCATGCAGGAAATTACTGTAAGCACATATACTAACAGCATTTCAAAATAAAGACTTGATCCTGAATTGGGAGTAGACCGTGTCAGTAGCCTGTTACTCTGAGGTGGGTCTCACTGCAGAATTGGGACCTAAAGGATGATCTGTGGACAGAACAAAGATTTAACAGCAGCATTAGGTTACATGACTCTCAGTGGGTGCATCTACATGAGATGTTTACTGTGGAGGTGGCTAATCAGCAAAGTCTCAGTGTCTACATGTAAAGTTTTGGTGTCTACACCCTATTAGGCTGCAGGAAACTAATAAACGCCACTGTAGGCTAGTACTTGTAAACACAAGTACTATCTTGCGATGGTGTTATTTAGTGCAATGCAACAACTTATAGATGCTGATGGGGCTGGCTGAGCAATGAGAGTGCTTTAATGTGCAGCCTGCTTGCCGCTAGTCCCATGCTGGAGCATCCTCAAGCCCCAGCCAGGCCCTCCACAGCCCACTGAACTGGGTCAGAACAGCTGACCCCTGAGTTCCCTGCCAGCCTGGGCTGTTTTCTATCCTGCTCAACGTGCTGCGGTCCCAGTTGCACATGTAAACATGCAGTGCAAACTGCATCAGAGTTTATTGCGTTACACTAATAACATGCATAAATGCACCCAGTGTTCATGACAAACCTCAACTTGACTTTGCTTTTTTTTTCTGAAGGACTTTCCCTTGTCAATAAAAGCTTACCGTGAAATGAAATTTGCCATGCAAAAAAGCATATGTATTATCTAACAATTTGGTTAATTTGATATATAAGTTTTCACAAGCACTTTTTGAACAGCTTGCAAATAAAAAACAGGGCATATGTCTAGTAGGGAGGGAAGAGACAACAAGCCCCATTTGGCTGTTACTTAAACTTCATGGAAATCCTGATATCAAAGGATTTGCTCCAGACTTACTCTGAAGTAAGTGCCAGCAGAATATCACTCAGTGTTGCTATTTTAAGAAGCAACTCTTGTACTTGCTCTTGTACTTCTTTATTTTTCACCTTGCAAAAGAATTTTAGTACAGCTAAAATAAATGTAAACCTACCTGATAAGGTGAATGTTCTGAACTTATTGAATTGGCATATTGACAGTTATTGAATCCATGTTTGTCTTGGGGAAAATAAACTATAATTAGCCCAATCATATTTCTGTTTTAACCAGCTAATGAAGACATCTTACACGTGCATTAATGCACCGCAATTACAGTGCATTAATAACAGGTACTAATTGTGCCGTAATTGGTGCTACTGCAGCGCATGTTTTTTAGGTGATGCTAATACACAGTAGACTAGTTGTACTGTGTATTAGCATAGCTTTTGCCATGGTGTGCTAATACACAGTAGAACTGGTCTACTGTGCTTCTAGCCTCTCATGTAGATGTGCCCACTAGTATGCATTTTATTTCCTTAAGCGCGTATATGAAATGATAACGCTGTGATCAGTTCTACACTATCACCTCTGAACACTACCTTTTCCTTTTTTGAGGGCCTTATCCTTTACATTCTTATGCATGTGCTGAACTTGTTTTATTGTTCTGATAAGTCAACCTGCATATAAACCAACCCCACATTTTCAGGCTTAATTTTAGGAAAAACAGTCTTTTCCCTAAAGTAAACCCTTAACAACCAATAAAGAGCTTCAGCTGCTTTTATTCCTAGAGATACAACAGGAGAATCAAAAGATGAAGGAAAGGATCAAAAGGATTACATGCACTAAAAATACTAAAATAAAAAAATACACTTTAAAAATTAATTGACTTGGTATTTTTATGGCATGAACAAAGAATACTGCAAGTACAAAAGTCAGGAGTGTTGGGGACCTGATTCTGGGTTGACCCCATATTAGTCAAGTGCTGCAAGTGCACAAGTCAAGTGTTTTATTATACTGGAAATAAAAAGAATGAGTTATCAAAGCAATACATATATAGTAATATAATATATATAATCTAAATATAGAATGATGCATGTAAGTAATAAAGACTTGCGTGTTTCAGTCATTGCAGGATCTGACCCTTACACACTATTTTAAATAAAGGAATAAAAACTCCCATAATTAAATATCTAAACTAAGGCTAACTTTTCAAAACTGGGACCTGCCCTGCTGTTGTCAGGAAACTTTCCCATGGAAGGCAGTAGGCGTATTGTGAGAGTAATGTCTATAAGACTGGCCTTAACAGCACTACTTAATTATTTGTCTATGCAAGTCTGGCATTTCACTAGGAACAATGGGAAATGCTTCTTCAAGTGACCCCTTTTGAGTGTGTGTGTGTCTGTAAGTAAAAGATGAATTTATTGGCTTGGTCTCTAGATGTGCTGGGTAGCCTTATTTCCAGTTACTGCGGTAGATGGGAGCTTTGACGGAAATCAGGTCCTCTGTGTGGTTGTGGTTGGGGTGGAGAGCACAGAAAGACAATGAGAGCACTAGACTACAAGGGCAAACCCTTTGACAATTAAAACTGGCTATTGCTGTCAATGAAGAAACAACTTATTTTTGTTATTCCAATGAAAATAGTGGAAATAGTGTAGGGTCCTCTTTTTAGGGTCCAAGTTAAAACTCACAGAAACCATTACAGTGGCCTTAAAGTGCTGTGG
>NW_017729028.1:14101258-14110150 GCF_001723915.1 Gavialis gangeticus
TGGGTGTGGGGGCCGAGCCTCAGACGTGCCAAACAAGAAATATAGATTTAAGCCTGAAATTCCATTCTTTCTCTCTTTTCTCTTAGGAGCATAGGGTACTCTAAGTGATAGTTAGCTATGCAGTCCCTGTAATACATAAAGTCACTCACCCCTTGGAAACCCATTCTTCTGCGTAGGCAAAACAGGGTGAGTAAAAATGGAGTGTATCAGCAGCATTATATTGTTATGGTAAGTTTAAACACTTGAACACAGAGTGGCACTGGTGATTTATATGATAACCCTTGTTTTAAAATCATATTTAAAGATTATCAGTTCATTGGTATAATGCCAGGTGAAAGATCTCGGTACCTCAATACTTCTCCTTGCTGACTCCTATAGAATGAAAGTAAAATCAGACTCTCATCTTGTATAAATTGCTAATAACTCCATTGAAGGGAATAGTTACATTGGTGTAAATCTATGTAAATGAAATAATCAGGCCCAAAGTTTATAGCTGGCATGGCACAATCACTGCTGTGGGTGGGGAACTGAAAAAAAACATGCAGCTTAAACTATAAATAAATATTAAGAGTCAGATTATGGTACTCTTATTTGTAACTGGTCCTATTGATTTCAATTGGAATGCTCCTGGTGTATCTATTCAGCCAGAGCAAGCCTGCCAAAAGATGGTATTGAAGTAGAAAAGCTTTTATTCCCATATGCCCTTTCAGTCAGAGGAAAGCAATACAAATGAAAGAATGTTTGAAAGAAATATAAAAATGTAATTGTAAATATTTACACAGATATTAAATATTTAATTCTTTAAACTGTGTATCTCTCTATATAAATTCTATATATAGGATCTTCATTATTTTATTTATGTCAGTATAACTTGCAGTCACTTCCATGTGTACCTTGTGTGTGCAACAGATGGATGCCCAAGATTTCCACTGACAGGATTTTAACACCATTCAAATATTTATTCTTCAGGATATGCCAGTCTTCTGACATCAAGAGAAGTGAATTAAATATGTGGTTTTTGACATATTGCTACTTACTGGAGGAAAAATATCAAGGAGCACTACACTTTGCAATAATGAAGTACCTTTTTAGAATGAAATATGTTTCTGCTGACTTGTGTGTTTATAAATAAAAGAATGCTCTAGTAAAATATCCATCTATCCTTCTGTTCAGCATATTTTAAAAGGACAGTGGCAAGGGATTTTTCATAATTTAAATGTGGGGTTTTTCTTTTCCATTGCCACAAACCTTCCAAAGCATAACATTGAAAATAGCTGTGCTCCATTGTGTACATAGGAACAGCTATACAATAACATTATCATAAGTAAAAGACCAGCTGGCCTTGATATTTCTGGACTTTTTAATAGGGTCAATGTGTCTTCTTTTTAAAGCAAAAAAGGGGACATTTTTAAAGTGTTCATCATTGATCCAGCTTTCGCTGGTCAAATGAATCTGAGTAGACCAAGACCAACACTGACCGCTGGTGAACATCTTGGTTGGTATAAGGAGAAAATCAACCCTACTCCTCCTTTAAAGGCCAGTGAATCCTTGAGGCTGCATCTAGACAAGAGCAAACATTTGGGTCCCTAGGGACAGCTAGTAGCAGGACATCTTGTGCCACTGCTAGCTGTCCCCTGGTCAACCCCCCTTCCCCCTCCCCCCCACTGCAAAGCAATATGGGAAACACCTGAATGTGCAGTATGTGACACTGTAGACAGGTCTGCAGTGCCACATCCACATGGTTGCACTTGTCTGATTGCAGCCCAAGAGATTAAAAGGGGAGATTCACTTGGAGACACTTAAAATCCTTGAAGAAGACTCATCTACCATATGAAATAGGGTAGCACACAGTGTGCCATTGATGAGAAGTTTTTGTGTTGCTTAGCCCATGTGGTTATGGATCGTCTACTTCATCAACAGTTACTATTCTTTGGTATATCCCTTTTCTCAGTGTTAGCAAGAGTTTAGTCTTGTTCCATTTCTAAAGCTGATGATGCTATGGAAGGAGGCCTTATATTCCTAGGATACAAATGCAGCTCTGTATGGCCATTCAACCTGTGATACCCACACCAAAGATGTCACCACTGAATTTCCTGTTGCTTACGGAGGTTGTGGAAGAGGCTACATGAGCACTTGTCTGAGATGATTTAGGGATAGCATATCCTGCATTTGTTTAGGGCTTTGGACTAGGGGACACTTGAGTTCCATATCAGCACTATGATTCTAGCTTTCTGCTGCAGAGGACCTTTGAAGCTCAATTCCATTCCTACATGACTATCATATTTTCAGCCCATGAGATTAAAAATAGGCTTATTTCTCCTCCTGTTAAGTTTCCTTTATTGAAACAAACGTCTAGAAATGAAAAAAGACACAGCTGGTTAAAAGGGGTCGTGTAATCAATCATCATGATATTGCTGATCTTTAAAAATCTCCCTTTTCTGTGTTAGCAAGAGTTACTCTTTCTCCTTTAGTTTCAGATATAGCTTAGTATGTAACATTAATGGAGATATTTTGAATACAGCATCATTTCATGTTCTTGATTGCACTCTATATAATTACCAATATTTACTAAAATTACCCATTTCTTTGTGCCAAATTTTTGCTTCATCTTTGGAGCATTGTTATATGATCAGCTCAGCAGCCTACCTGTCAAGCTTTCTGGATTAGTCCTACCAAACCAGTGCTGATTTTATCTCATTGCTTTTCCAGCAGGGTGCAGTCAATGGTCATTAATATTGAAATGTTCATTTTAATTAACCTACTGACTTGTATCAATTATGGCACCATATAACAGTGTCAAGTTCTGGGACCCTTACAAAGATTCAAGTAGTTTGCTGACTCATTCTGGCAGCTGTATCACTTGGTCCTACTAGTTTCAGCAAAGAAATATAAAGGATATAATTTTCTTCCTTTCCTTTCTTCACTAAGGGAGTTAAGAAAAGACAGGGTGCGTCTACACATGCAATTAATGTGACTGAATAAACTCTGGCACAATTTGAGCTGCAGTAAACTAATCCTGGCATCACCTTCTACACGTACATTTAAGTGCAGTAATTTACTCCACCATTGCATAGTGTCTGACAGGACTATCCTATGCCAGAGTAAATTAATCGACTATTGCAGCATACATATAGACAGTGACACTTTGCTGTGCAGTAAATTAGTCAATGCAGTAAAGCACACATGTAGACATACTCACAGAGTACATCTAGATGAGATGTTAACTCGCTGTAGTCTAATAACACTGTTTAGTAGCATGCCAGGCAAAAACCATGCTAATATGCTACTGTGCAGTAATACTGAGCTATTGTGCAAACCCAAGTGCCAGTGATACTGTGCAGTAGTGCCAGTTACTGTGCATTGATTTAGAATTTGGTTATGCAAGTAGTAAACTTAATGCACAATAGCTACATCACATTAATGAATGTGCAGACATGCCTAAAGAGAGAGATCATGAATTGAGAGAGTAATTTTAGGGTTTCTAATTCATTACCTGCTAACAATTTGTTTCAGTTCACAGCAGTGTCTGATATCCAGTTAAGTTCTTTATTTTGCTGCTCAATAATAATAAATATTCAAGTGCTTCGAGTGCACCTGATACCTGTACAATAAAGAAATGCATAATTGTTATCTTCAAGTTTTGAGGTTTCAGACCTATCTTTGAGCTTTTAATGGCTGTACTGAAAATAAAATTTAAAATAATTCAGCATGGAAGTAGGTAGGAGAATGAATGTAGAGGCAAAAATGACTTGATATCCATCTATAAATTACAGTATATTCTTGGTCTCTTAAAACAGGTACCAGGCTCATTGGGATGTCTATCTGCAAGAACCAGGGCAGTAAGTGACCCTTTCCAAAAGGCATTATCCCAATGCAGATATTTTACATGAAACAAATAATGATACAGTTTCTCATTTGAGCTTTGTGGATGACAAATCTTATGGTAGCAGTATAAACATCTTAGATTTATTTGGTACAAAGAAAAATCTATAACCATACAACAGTAAGTCTCAACCAGGGTGCCAGTGGACAAGCAGGTAAGTTAAGTAGGTAAGCCAGGCTCAGGCTTATCCCTGCCTGGACACACCCCTACTGGCCCCTGTGTAAGGAGGTAAGCACTATAATCTATAAATTAGTTTTTGATATTGGGTACTACTCAGTTCACAACAGTAATGGTGCCTGAAGTCCAGTGAGGGGTGCCCTGAGTGCAAGAAGGTTGAGAACCACTACAATACAACAAACAATTTCCACTGATCATATCACCTATTTCGTTCTAAATATGACTTAAATATATGAGTATACAAGTTTTTATTTACTAGAAATCACAAAAGCCAAGATTTCCTAAACATGATTACTGATTTTGTTTTGTTCCTCATTGTCTGAGTGTTCAACTTGAGCCACTCCAACCTTCCTGTAGCAGGCCATACTTTCAGAAAGTACTGAATAAGGCTATCCATTTAAAGTTTAAGCCTCCTGAAGGATGCTCGTTTTACACCAAAATATAAAGGCACCTTAGGTCACCAGGCAAAGCTGGAGGAAAAAGTCTTGTTAAACTATTTGAATAGAAGTGGTAGTTGTAAAACAGCCATTATAAGACACTGGATTAAATCAGTCTGTCTTATGAACCCTCACAAAATATTAAGTATTGATACATTAAATTTTATTTTTAAGATTTGGAATTGCAACTTATTACCAGCAAAAAATGAAAATAGGCTTTGATGAAAAGTATGTGTCAGGACAATCAAAAACACAGATGGTATGTGAGAGATAGAGCTTGTTAAATAATGGTAAAATGTTGTTAGAAATATGTTCACTGAATCTCATTCACAATTTGATTTGCCGCATTTGTGCTCCTTTCTGCTGAGGTTTTCATTAACATTCAGACAAATGTCTTTGAATCTTTGTGGAAGCCCTGCATTTCCTTTTGTGTACTGGTATGTGAACAAGTGAGTTCATATATGATGATGCCCATTTGCTCTAAAAACTTCTGGCATGCCAAAATACACGTACATGAGAATGAAAACCTTCACTATTAAGCAGGGAGAGTCTAGGTGAGTGAAAAAGCCATAGCACCCTCAATCACTGTAAGAATAAACAGCTATGGGGGAAAGATCTAGTTATAAACTAGGTGATACTTATGAATTTAAGTAATGCTATTATCAGTGTCATGAAAATAGTGAATATAAAAACTATTGTACAGCAACCACTCAATATAATTTTGTCTTATTCTCTCAGTTGAGAAGAATCCAAGCTATTTTAAAATCTGAATTCCATGTGCTTGGCTAAATGTAATATTTTAATTTTTTTTATACAAGGCACTGACTGATTTTTAAATGCCCTACAATTCCTAAACGTGTTTGTTTTCTGCTCTTTGAAGAGCTAAGGCTTCACTGATTTATGCAGTCAGTCCTGTGATTTTACAAAGGTTAATTTATTTAATAAGAGAATACCATGTGATTTAAGCAATTAATCACAAAGTGACTAAAATGATCATTGTGTCCAGAAAGGAAAATTGCAAATACAGTGTAGAGGGGGAAAAAAGCCAAATTTTCTTGAATAAACTGTCTATTGAATAATTTTCCTGATTCTAATCACAGAGAAGAAAGGGTAGGCCCTCTAGGAAGTTTACAGAACTCATTTAATTATTTTAAGGATTTCATTATTTTCAAGGATTAAGAGCATCTGGACATCTTACAATAAATTAAAAACAAATATTAATTACAAAACTACCCATATGGATAGCTCAGTGCACTCTAACCACATTTTATTTGTCTCACAAAGGACTGACATACTGACACGTTAGTTAATCGAATGCTTTATTGAACAAACAAGCCTCACACTATATTCTGCAGTCTGCCAAATTTAGACTGTTTGTCTGCCAGAAGAAGAGTTCCAGTTCCAAAGAGTGAGTGTCCACCACTGATATCTCTGCAGCACATAATGGAAAGTTTTTAAACCCATTGCTCATATTGGGAAGTAACCCTTACCTGTTTTGGGGAGAAGCAGTAAGTGGTGGTCTGAGTGCATTTGAAATAAGTGATGTACTACCTGCTGTTTGTGCTGGATTCTCTTTCCTCTTGGGTCAGACATTGTTACTTTTATAGGCTGTATCCAAAAAGGGACACTGGAATTCAGAGATCTAACACTGAGATATTATTGCTGAAAACCTTACTTAGATGCTTCCTAACCTAGAAGCACATAAACTGTTAGATTTGTCACTGAAAGTTCCCTCAGGATATAGAATTTGGTTTCTGCTCATGCTGGGAAGTCTTGACAGGGCTGAGCAGCTCAGTGCCTATTTCAGCCTAGACAGGCATAGAACACATTGCAGTGGAAGCCAAGTGTAACTCCTCTCCCAGTTAATAATGAGGGCTGAGTTCACTTTTGGGGTTTTATGCAGATTGATATCTGGGCATTAGGGCTGTGCAAAATTTCACTGGCTGTTTCATTTCGACACTGTTTCAACTCATTTTGAGCTAGAATCAGTGTAATCTAAATGAAATAGAGGGCTTCAAAACAACCTTGAAACAAAACGAGGGTAGTCGAAATGTTTCAAAAGTTTCGATACACTTCCAGTTTCAAAGCTGAAGTTGGGCTTGCCTGCAGGGAAGCAGAATGTAAGTAGAGGGAGATGGAAGAGAGGGGAAGGACTGCTCTCATCATTGACTGTGTAGCTGGCCAGTGACTGTCATCCCTCCTTGAGGTCCCTTCCAATACCAGTGCTCTGGGGGAGGGATGGAAAAACAGCATGAAAGGCAGCATTGTTTGAACTGCCCTGCTTTCTGCCTTGGTGTTACTTACTGAGCTGTGTGTTCCAGTAGCTCAGTGTTAGACAACTACGGCTAGCACTGATCTTCTTCTAAAGGATTTCCTACTTGCTAGGGTAGGCTATTCTAGCAAGAGGGATTTCAGAATAGCTTTTTCTTCTAGGCACTTTTATTTTATTATTATATTCATTGATTTATTCTTTTGAATTTTATACTTATATTGGATAGGATTACTATAGAATTTAATTTATATATGAAGGCAAATACATTTCTGTTTTATTTCTATACATTTAAAGCTTTGCAGCATAGATCATACATTTTTTAATTTATATAGGGAGAAAGATATATTTCTATTTGTTTGTATACATGTATTCTTTGCACCACACCTATGTTATTGAATTTATATAGGAACGTGAATACATTTGTATATTCATAGAAAAGGAAGACATGAAGCACACCATGAAGCGTGGTGGAAAGGCAGCTGGCAAGCCTTCAGGGAGGGATGGAAGAGGGGGTAGAGGGAGAGGTATAAATTGTGGGGGAGCAGCAGTTCCTTGCTGCTCCCCCACAACTAAGACACATAGCTTCTTTCCTCCAGCTAGAAGGGATGAGGCTTCTACATGCAGCAAGGAGATGGGATCAGTGCCAGTGCCACTGCCTGTGCCTGAGTCTGCATCCCTTTCACAAGCACCACCCATAACCCACCATCACCATGACGACAACAACAAGCAGCAGCACCAGCATGGCAGCCTACACCACCCCATTTCACTTCCCATGCTGAGCCTTCCAGTGCCAGAGGAAGAGCTGGTGCTGGATCTAGATCTCAGTGCCCTAGAAAAGGAAATTCTGTGGAAGGAGGAGGAATCAGTTGAGTTTGTGTTGGACACCCTTCAATTTTCCGCTAGAGCCAGGTCTTCTTCTCCAGAAGACACTTTGGAAGAGGTTGATGTAGAGGTGGAGGTTCACTCCTCCTCTGGCTGTGCCTCTGCCTGCTGAGGAGGGGGAAAGTGCAGCAGCATCCACACATGCACCCGCACCACAGAAGTGAGTGAGTAGTGTGATCTGGGATCATTTTGAGCTGGCAAATAATCCCATATATGCTAACTGCCTGCACTGCCAAGCCCAAACCAGCTGGGGCAAGGGAACAAAACATATGAGCACCACAGGGATGCTGATGCATCTCCAGAGGCACCACCCCCTTGCTTCTCCTCAGCCTTGCACCAGTGACAGCAAATCCAAAAGGAAGTCTCCTTCACACTCCAAAAACCCCATCCCCCCAGAGCAGATGCAGGCCATCCTCAAACAGTGGGGGAAAGGTGGACAGAAAGCGAGGTACATTGCAAGGGCGAGCAAGATCACCCACAGCATTGGGGAGATGGTTGCTTTTGATGCTTTAGAACATAGCCAACGTGGTCCCCATCTTTACAAAAGGGAGGAGGGAGGACCTGGGCAACTATAAGCCCATCAGTCTTACCTCAGTCCTAGGAAAACTCTTTGAGAAGATCATCATGGAGCACATCTGCAATGGGCCAGCCTCAGAGATGATGCTCAAGGGCAACCAGCATGGTTTCATTAGGGACAGGTCATGTCAGACCAACCTGATTGCCTTTTATGATCAGGTCACAAAAGCATTGGATGCAGGTGTTGCTGTGGATGTAGTATTTCTGGACTTCAGCAAGGCCTTTGACACCATCTCCCACCCCATCCTCATTAAAAAATTGGGCGACTGTGGCATTGATGCCTACACAGTCTGATGGATTGCAGATTGGCTGATGGGTTGCACTCACAGGGTGGTGGTGGATGGGTCATATTCAACCTGGGGAGAAGTGGGCAGTGGAGTCCCCCAGGGCTCAGTCCTTGGGCCTGCGCTGTTCAATTTCTTTATCAGCGATTTGGACAACGGGGTGAACAGCAACCTGTTTAAATTCACTGATGATACCAAAATTTGGGGTGAGGTGAGCACGCTAGTAGGGAGGGAAAGACTGCAGCAAGACCTGGATAGGCTACAGGGGTGGGCTAGCAAAAACAGGATGAGCTTCAATACTGACAAGTGCAGGGTGCTGCACTTGGGCAGTAGCAACCAGCAGCACACTTTTAAGATGGGAAACTCCCTTCTTGAGAGCAC
>NW_017729028.1:14115150-14131384 GCF_001723915.1 Gavialis gangeticus
CCTTCTGACCCTACTTGTATGATTCTATGATGGCGAGCCCTTTTCCTTAGTTGAGTGGCCAGGGTTCAGGTGGCTCATGGCACTTGTGACCCCATACTACCACCTTCAGCAGGATGGTGGTGCCCTCCCTGTATGAGGCATGCTAGGAGTACTTGAGGGAGGAGCTGTGCAAGGCAGGTACACAGGTGGCTTTACACTTCACTTCAGGCATCTGGAGCAGCTGGGGTGATGATCACACCTATCTCTCCCTTACAGATCACTGGTGTGACCAGTCAGGCTGTTGGTGGGCTCTCCTTCAAGCCGAGGCAATGGATGAGTCCCACATGGCAACCAAATTATGGGGCCATGAACTGCTTGGTGCAGGGGTGGCTCATTTGGCAGGGCGAGCTCACCCACGGGTTCATTGTCATCAACAGTAGGGCCAATATGATCAAGGCAGTCCATGATGCCAACTTTGTTGGCATCCACTGTGTGGCACACATGTTGCACCTTGTTGTCAGGGATGCCTTGGAGCAAGACAGGGATGCTGGTGACAGAGCCAGCACCATTAGCAAGCTCATTTCCAAATTCAGGAAGATGGCAGGCTACTTCCACTGGAGCATGAAGGGGGGCAAGATGCTGCAGGAGAAACAGGCAGAGCTGAACATCCTGCAGCACAAAATCATGTAGGAAGTACAGACTTGGTGGAACACCACATACCTGACACTTGAGAGGCTGGTGGAGCAACAGAAGGCCATCCATGAGATGGCCTTGGTCAGGGAGATTGGGATCAGTGGCCCCCTTAACAGAGTTGAGTGGAATACCATATCTCAGATCTTGATAGTCCTCAAAACCTTCCTTGAGGCCACTGAGACCCTCAGCACTGCCAATGTCCTCCTTAGACAAGTGATCCCCATAGCAAGGGAACTTCAGAGCCAAATAGGGAGCTTCCAGGGGATCAATGTTCCTGGCTGGGGCAAGCTGCTGTCACCAGACATCCAGACACAGGTGAGGTGGCTGAAGGAAGGCATCAGGAAATTACTTGATCCCTTGCGGTCCAGTACAGTTCACGTGCCAGTCGCCATGTGTGACCCAAGGGTGAAGGGCAGCATATGCAGCAGCCAAACCCTGAATCAGTGGATGGAAGTGTCGGTGAGGAGAGTCAGGGAGGCAGAATGGTGGAGGTGGGGGCACATAGAAGAGGGAGCTCCACTGTCCCATGCAAGCACACCATCCACCAGCTAGTCTCCTCCTCCACCACAGGTACTGCCAATGTGGGCCATGGTCATGGCTTCTATGGGGCATGCTTGATGGTGGGGTCCAGAGCCACCAGACCCCACCATCAAGCAAGTAGTGCTCAGGCCTTGGTGGCTGCCTATCTTGCCAAGGACATGGAGGCACGCCTGTGAGAACCCTTGGCCTACTGGGCAAGCTGCAGCCAGATGTGGCTGGATCTGGCCACAGTTTCCCAGGAACATCTATCAGTGTTCCAAGCAAGAGAGTGTTCAGCATTGCTGTGGATGTTGTGACACCCCACCGCACCTGTCTGAATTCTGATTTGCTGGAGCAGCTGGTGTTCCTCAAAGTGGACAAAGGTACAGACGGAGTGAATGCCACCCTCCTCACTCCATCCACACCTATTTTATTTTTTTAGAAATCAGTTAATGTCCCCCTCTCAGAGCTGGAGGGAACACTTGCTGCACCACCAGCCAGCAGAGGAAGAACATGTCCCTGCTGAGCTCCTGTGCCAGGACAAACTTGGAGGTATGGACTGGAACTATGGGGAAGGAGGAGGCTCCAGGTGCTGGGCATAACCACTAAAACTGCACTCTGCCAGGATCAGGGAGGCCTAGTGGCACTGCTGGCAGTGCAGCAGGCCTGTAAATGCCAGGACCAAGAATCCCCTGGTGAAAGGTGGGTAGGAGGTGCCATAATGCACCTAACACATGCATGCTAATGCATGCATGCATGCATGGTCCTGGCTGGGGAAAGCCCAGACCTATTACGTCAGGCCTGAGGCTTACTGGTTGCAGTAGAGTTGTGATGCTCCAGGTGAGCTCAGCTTAGCTGCCTGAGATGCCAGCTTTTGGGTTGAAAATTCCTTTGTCAGGCTGAGTAAGCACCTGCAGTTGGTGTTTCTGATGGTCCTGGATGGAAGGAATAGTAAAGAAGTCAGAGACTAGCCTGGCATACAACGCAGGCAAGAAAGCCAGTCAGTGAAAATGGAAATGGAAGCATCAGAGGGTGAGGGACAGGCTAGCATGGGGATGGGAGGGGAAGGGGGATGTAGAAGCACAGGTAAAAGTGTAGAGGTACCTGGGGAGTCAGATGCCCGGCAGCTTGTAATATGTCAGAATTCCATTCTCTATACTGAGTCTATAAGTTTCTGTACCTACTACCTAGGAGGTTGATGAAGTGAAATGTATAGGTCTAGTTTTGAAAAATGGTTTGTAAATTGGATCAGGCCTGAGAGACTGGAGGTATTGTGTGTGTGTGGGGGGGGGGGGGGGGCGGTTGGTGCGGAATGTGCCCCCACAGGTACTTGGGTGTTGCTGTCTTTGATAGATTCTGGTGTGCAGTTTGTGGGGGTATGGAGATAGTTGGCAGGTTTTGTGTTTTGAGCTGTAGGGAGGTGGCTTCAGTTCTGCTGATGAGGTTAGGTGCCTGTTTTAATTTACAAACCACTTTTCAGAGCTGGGCCTATGAACTTCACTTCATCAGCCTCTTAGGTAGTAGGTACAGAAACTTGTGGACTCAATATACACAGTGGAATTCTGACACACTGCAACTTACCAGATATCTGACTCCCCAGGCACCTCTGTATTTTTACCTCGCTGCTATATTCCCCTTTGCCCCTACCCCCCACCCCAGCCTGTCCCTCACCCCCCGATGCCTCTATTTCCATTTTCAATGACTGGCTTTCTTGCCTACACTGAATTCCAGGCCAGCCTCTGGCTTCCTTACTATTCCTTCCATCCAGGACCAGCAGACACACAGACCAAATACAGGTGCTTCTTCAGCCTGACAAAAGGTTTTTCAACCCAAACGTTTGCTGAGATATTTCTCTAACTATACAGCTGGCCTACTAAAAGATACCAGGTTGTCTTACCTGTTGTTATTTAAAGTGGTGGACTGGAATGAGGCTGCAGGGGAGGAGGAGTCCTCATTGGGGCACACTATCATGTTGTGTAGAGGCCCCAGTGCCAGTGAGGGCACATCTTAAG
Source organism: Gavialis gangeticus (assembly GCF_001723915.1). Lineage (NCBI taxonomy): Eukaryota > Metazoa > Chordata > Crocodylia > Gavialidae > Gavialis > Gavialis gangeticus. The sequence continues at coordinate 14,118,354 of NW_017729028.1, forward strand.
ACACACACAGAGTCACACAGTGAGGGTGCACCTTAGCGCACACACTTGAGAGGAAACTCTTGCAGGATATGAAAGAAGGGTTCTGTCAGAGTTTGCCTGCCTGAGATGCTGCTGCTGCTACTGTGCTAGTGCTCACTCACTGGAGGGAGCACTTGCTGTATCACCAGTTATTTTATACCCGTTGCCATTTGAAGTGGTGGACTGGGCTGAGACTGTAGAGGAGGAGACCTCATTGGGGCACACTACCATGTTGTGTAGAGTCCCCAATGCCAGTGAGGGCGCACCTTAACACACACAGTGTCATCCACCCATGTCATGAGTTTTTCCTGTCAGCAGCCTGAGATGTAGGGCCCCAGAATCCAGGTAGGTACTGCACCTACCTTCTTGAAAGCTGGCAGGCTTTGTGGATGCAGCAGGGCCTAGAAGGCCTGCAGTTTTACCCCCCTGTGACCTAACACAGATAGTCGCACAATCACCCATGTCACGAGTTTTGCCTCTCAGTAGCCTGAGGTGTAGGGCCCCAAAAGCCAGAAACCCCTGTAACTAGATCTTTGAAACTTGGCAGGATTTGTGGTCTCAGTAGGGGCCACTATCCCTGCAGTTTTCACTCCCCCCTTGCCTTAACACACACACAGTGCCACTCATGTCATGAGATTTGTTTGTCAGCAGCCTGAGGTACAATTTCCCAGAAACCCCTATACCTATCTCCTTGAAACTTGGCAGGTGTCTTGGCCTCAGTAGGGGCTACCACCCCTGCAGTTTTCACCCCACTGTGGCTTAATGCATATATATGACACTTGCTTTACTTTCAAGAATTTAAGGTTCTGTTGCCCAGAAACCCCTGCATCTATCTCCTTGAAACTTGGCATTCTTCATGGCCTCAGAAGAGGCTACCATCTCTGAAAGGTTCTCCAAATCAAGCAAGAAATGACAAAGTTATAGGCTGTTTTGTGCTTCCCCATTATACCCTATGGGTGAAATGTCAAAACAGCTTCGTAACAGCAAAACTGTTTTGATGAAACAAAACAGAACAGTGGTTTTGAAACTAAATAAAATTTTAAATGAAACACTGTTCCATCACAATGTCAAAACACAAGTCAAAATGGAATGGTGCCATTTTGCACAGCCCTACTGGGCATGAGCCCCCACCCATAAACCTGATAAAATAATTTCTGCCTAGGTGTTCCAATGAGAAAAAACTTCCCCACTCTTGAGAAATATTTAACTGTAACTGGGTTTATTAATGGTGGAAGGAGAGATGGGATGACAAGCAGATTTAAGAACCCCTTAATTATCAGTAGCCTACCTCAACCCACTATTAACAGTTTAGCACTGTTAATAGGTTCAGAATTCTCTTTCTGTCCCACAGATGATGAACAGTGAAGTCAGAAGAACTAATGTAAATCTTAGCCCAAGGTTTCCTTTGCCTCACTACCAGTGGGGTGCCACTCTACCATTGCTGTTGCCACTGGCCCTGCACTGCCAATGCGGGGGGCACTGCTCCTCTTCTGGTTGCAGAGGCAACGCAACTCTTTTAGATTCAAGCTCAGCTCTTTCAGGATCTGGCAGGTACAGGTTATTTCTTGCTAGTACCCTAAGGATTTCAGCTCAGTAGTACCAAGAGGGTAACAAGCTCAGACTGAATCCACTAAAAAGATTTGCATATCATTCGTACTTATCTCTTTATGGTTAGGTGATGAAATGCAATACCAGCCCTCCCAGAAGAGCTCCAGTCTGAAGCCTCTCCTCGCTTCTGTGGTGATTCCTGAGCAGGGGGGGTCTCTTCACCTTAGACTTCCACACAAGACATGATGAGCTCTGATGCCTTAGCTACATTTTGGGTGCACCTATGAATTGCTGTCTGGTGACATTGCTACGGTGCTATGCTTTAGTACTTCCTTTTGGAAGTACTAAATGCTTAGATTTCCCAGCTACATTGCCATAGAGGCATGCTATATCCAGGGAGCACATTGCTACAGCGACATAGCTGGTGATCACATGTAGACCTGCATGATCGCTACGTCACCATAGCACACTGTACAACAATGTAGTGCATCTCTACATCACCATAGGGTGACGTGTAGATGTGACCTTACTCAAGTTTCTCTTACAGCATCAGACCCCTTATGAACTCAACAATTTTACAAGGCAGGTCCAGTGCACATAACTCTGAATTTGCTGGCTGCTTATGGTCAAAATGTTAAAAGCAATTAAAACATGTTATCACAGTAAAACAAACACAAAAGAGTTTTTCATTGTTTTGCCCATGTCTACATGTGAAATTAATGCAAAGCAACAAACTCTTTGTTTATTGCTCCCAGGCCCTGCGTTTACACATGTGCCCGGGACTGCAGCACATTGAGTCAGGTCAGAACAGCCCCAGCTCTACATGCTGTGGAAGGGCTGGCTGGGAAATGACAGTGCTCCAGTATGGGGCAAGCAAACAGGAGGCCCCTGCACTTAAGTACCCTCATGCCCTAGCCAGCCCCATCTGTGTGCAAAAGGGAGAAAGTATTTACAAGTACTATCCTGCTGTGGAGTTAATTAGTGTACTGCTGCCTAATAGCAGCACATGACCATGTCTACACGAGACGCTGATTGCGCAGTCATTACTGCGCTGTCATTTAGTGCTAGTTTATACAAGTTGAGTGTGAAATTCAAGTGCATCACACTTCCGGTAGTAGCTTACCGCTACACTAGGGGAGGGGTACATCAAGGGCTCAGTGAGCAACTGTTTACCAGGGCACCCAAGAAGAAACTAGGAGTAATGGCCAGAAACTCCTGGAAGACCAATTCAGACTCAACATTAGGAAAAACTTCTTCACAGTCTGGGCGTCCAGACTATGGAATCAGCTCCTTCCAGAGGTGGTTCAATCACCTATCCAGGAAATCTTCAAGAGGAGACTAGACAGTCACCTTGCTGGTGTCACCTAGTTATCTTTCCTGATTGATGCAGGGGGCTGGACCCAATTATCTTCCAAGGTCCCTTCCAGCTTTAAAATCTATGAATCTATGAACCTATGAAAGTGCCACTGCTCAGCTCCTCCTGGCTCTTCAGTCAAGGAGAGCTGGAAGTTGGGGCCAACACCAGTGCTGGCCCCAGCAGTCTTATGTGGTGTCCTGGAGCAGCGTGTTGGCCAGCACCAAGGCCTGGCGAGCAGCCAGAGTGTTGCTTTGGATGATCCAACTTCCATGGGTGCGTCCCTGTAAGTGGGAACATATATTTCCCCACAGATGAACAGCAGCAGTACAATATGTGCTGCTGCTGCTTGTCCCCAGGAAACGCCCATGCACGCACACAGTGGCACACAGCGCATTGCTCTGGGTGGGGTAAGAGACCCAGTGCACTTATCTGGGGTCCTGATGGTCTCTGAGGGCTGCAGCCATGGCAATCCAGCAGCACAGAGCTTGGCTGGCAACCTAGCTAGCCAGGCTCTGGTTGTCATCTGACACAACATTCACCACCCTGCATTTTTAAGGCATCATTTTTTTTACCTCAGGATGTTCTGGTGTCAAAACCGCCCCTGCATTGAAAATTAGCAGTGCAGGGAAGGCCTGCATGTGTGGGCGCAGATGGATTTGCAGTGCCACATATTGCACGTCTGCACTCATCTGGATGTGCACCAACTGTGCCAGCGCATATTTGTTGAGCATGTGTTGCACCACTTTTTGATCCTTTTTTGTGGGGGCTGGCTTAACGTCTGATTGATCTGACTTCGTACATCACTCTATCACATGCCATCAAATAATGACATTTTCTATCTAGAAAGGACAATGAATAAAAATTACCAAGATTAAAAAATGAGATGCACAAATCTAAAATGTTCCCTTCATGAATTTCACACTTGACTGAAAATTATCTAATGAAAATGGCTGCCTCTGAAAATCCACCCCCAATCTTTGGTTCCTACTTAAGTAACTCCTTATGAAGCATAAAAAAATCAATTAGAGATAAAGCAAGGTTTGAAACCTATGTATCATTTACAGTAATAGGAGAGACGGTGGCACTTTAAGGTCTGACTTTTACTCACTCTCTTATTACTGAAGTAATTTACAAAAAACACTTAAGTAGTCCCATGATGAAATAAAACATGCACAGAGTCTTACCTCAAAATGATGTGGATGTTAAAATCTGTTTTATTAATTTTATTTTTTCATCCATTTAATTGTACCTATTACATTTTAGAATAAACTTTTAACTTGTGTGAAGTAATTCAAGTACATTTGGAATCCATGGAGCTTTGGTGAATACAGTACCATAATAGTAAGGACTAGTTTTCTCCTCCCCCACATCCTCTTTCCAGCTTATGCTGGGAGGCGAGAGCATAAAAAGACTCAAGGCAATAAATGTTTTTTTTTTCTATTACTCTCAGGACAAGATTAAACTTTTAAGATGTTCAGTGCTATAGAAGCCAAATAATTCACTCTTCTGAGTGTCTCCTGAGAAGGTCATCACAAGTAGAGATAGGCAAATAGCAGATTTATTTTCATTCATTGGTAAATTTGAAAACTCAAAGAAAAATTTTCTTTGGGAATCCACCAAGGCTTAATATTCCAAGACAGAATATTGGCTTGGTATTGAATTAAGCCCTTCAATTATTTTATTTCTTTAAAAAAAATCAGATTTTAAAAACAAAAGAATAAGGAAATGTTTTAAATAAAAATTTGTTTCAATTAAAATATATGCTTTATTTGAAAAAAAACAAATATTTTGTCTTTTACAAAAATGTTCATTTGTTTTTCAAAACAATCAGTTTAGTGAAATAAACACACTTTTATGAAATATTTTATTATCAGCAAATATAAACTTGTCAAAAGGTTTAATGAAAAACGTTCAGCTCCAATCCTAATACAACAAAGGATTCTGGACTTTTTTTTCATGGATCTTTTTCAGTTCATTGGATGAGGTCTTCAAACCTGTCTCTGTTTGCCATTTCTGCTATAAGCAACAACTATGGAGTTCTATTATACTGTTAGATGCCCATCATTTACCGGGTACATTGTTTCCCATAGCTACATAGCAGGAACAGTAAGTCATGCTGGGAAGGATTGTAGACATCCAAAAAAGAGAACACAAATGCTCCTGGAATAATAGCCTGCAGGATTATTTAATCAAAAGACAATGCACCCATTCCAAAAACCTGTTTTTTTCACGTGCCTACTGATGAATGATATAATGATCAACATAATGCATAACAGTGAATAACTCGCTAACCAAGGCTTTGCAATCTAGTTGAGGCTGAAAGGATCAAGTACTGAGTATTCCATCTGTTCATCCTTTTTAGCTTAAAACATCATAGCAAGGTGCCCTAGAGTTTGTTATGAACTTGTGTCCATTTTCACTGATTGGGGGATTGCAGTAGTATACCATTGGCCTTAGAAATCTTGCAAGCTCCAAGAGCCTCCAAATGCTGGCTCTGCAGCTAGTCAATCTATTCACAGATCAGAGCACTCGAGATGACCTTCATCACAAGAGTTTTCTGCAGTGGAACGTAGCTGAGCTAAACACTGGCTTCCATTCTTGTCCCCAAGTCCCTGTAATTAGGATGCCCACTCCCACTCTGTGCAGGGTGGCAGACCAAAAGGATTTAAAGCTTTGTGGTTACAGAAATTTCCTTCAGCTTTTGTAATGGAAGTGTAGGGATAACAATTTCAGGCCCAGTCAATGACTTAAGACTGCCAAAGGATATAAAACTACATGAATATAAAAGCAGAGGTGGTCACCCGATAGAATTCCTTTTCATCATCTCTAATTCTCACAAAGTTATCTATAGCTGACTCTTCAGCTCTTAGTTTTGGCAGTTCTGCTTATTGTTTGTCTCTTGCTTTGTGACTCCTTATATCTGAATATCTAATACATCTGCTTTTCTTCAGCGTCTCAGCATATGTGGTCATAAATCTCAATAACATATCTCAATAGAATAGATAAAGTATGGAGCTATGTGCCTACCAAGCCAGAGCAGAGCCTCCTGTGCCCACTTATGAGCTGTGGTGAAGCTTATGCATCCATACTACGAGCAGTGGGATTGCAAGCTGTGTGAGAGTTGCCTGATTGGAAAGCGTCACATGAAATAGGACTCTGCCTCTAGTGAAAAAATGGCCCATCTGTGCCACCTACAGACTTTTAGGTTCCCGTTTGCTGCTCCTTCTGGCCCTATGAATCTTGTTGTCATTGCTACCCAGTGGCTCAGTTTCAACAGGAGGGTTGGAAAGGGCTGCCACTTATTCAATATCTTCACAGGGCATCTGCCTAGGAAAAAGGTGATGTGGGACTGAGTCCCCTTGGGCAGAGGAGGGCTTAGAACCTAGGTCAGATACTCTAAACAATAGGCTGTTGTGGAAAAAAAAGGCAGCCTCTTAACCTCCCCCAGCAGGTTGAAAAACGAATATGGGGATGTTGCATTTTATACTAAACTTAATGCTGCACTTAGTGTTTTGGTTCAAATAAGTGTTTCTCCTCTGGACCCTAAGATGTGGAAGGCACCTTATGTGCAGCCTTGAGGTGGACCTTGAAGCTCCAAGAAGGACAGGGGGATCTGACACAGGCTGGCATTTTTTACTGGTTAACTGTAGGCATATCCCTCCTCAGTGCCTAGGCAATCCGGAGTTCCCTTTGAAGCCTCAGGGCACTGACAGACATGCAGCTCCCTTCTGTAACTCATGGCACTTTGTAGAAAGTGCCATGAGTTATAGCATTGTCCCCAAGCCAACAAATGTTCACTGTTGGGTTCAGGCAGTTGGGTGACTGAGCTCCAGTTTGGAGTGGCTGCATGTCTGCAGCTGTTTTCCCCTAGTCCTCCGCCCCTTCCCACCAGCTCTGGTAATATCTTTAGAATGGGAGCGGGGAAACGAGGGGAGGAGGCTTGGTTTGGGGTTTGCCCAGCCTGCACTAGAGGGTGGGGTGGGTGGATTGGAGCCCCCTCACTTTGGGAGGAAGGATCCAATCCACCCACTCCACCCTCCAGTGCAGGCAGGGCAAACCCCAAACACAACTCCCTCACCTCCCTTCCCCCCTCCCATTCTGAAGACAGCACTGGGGACAGGGGTGAGGTGCATCAACCCAATCCTGCTCCCAGCATGCTCTGACAGAAGTTAATGAAGGCATTCTGCTTTGCAGTGCTTTCATCTGAACCCTCATTTACTGAGGGTTCACACTGTCTCATGATCAGGCACTTTTAAAGCTCTTTGTGGTCATGCACTTCTCTAAGAGCACAGTTGCAGAGTACTTTCAAGGGGTCAATCATGCAGCAAATGTAACTTCTGTAATCCTTTTGAATTGGCAGTTTACTTGAATTGACTAAGATGGTCCACCATAGGCAAAAAAATACTTAGGCAATGCCTAAGTGGGGGCACATATGGAAATGATTTAGATATGGACCTTATCTTTCCCTCTCATCAGCTATATCAGTATTGTTACTGTGTCAGACATGTTGACTTCACTTATCAAAACCCACTCAGTTTTTTTTCCTCTTCCACATCTAATAAAGAACCAAATCTTGTGAAAATCTTGACTATTTAGCCATTCAATGGGCATATTTACATGAGATGTTTACTACGGGGTAAACTAATTAGCTCCACAGTAAACATCTCAGTGTCTACGTGTAGCCTGCAGGAAACTAATAAAGTCCACAGCAGTGCACATGTAGATGCTGACAGGGCTGACTGGGACACAAGGGTGCTTCAGTGTGGGGGCTGCTTGCCAGCTAATCCCACACTGGAGCACCCTTATGCCTCAGCCAGGCCATTTGCATTATGTTGATCCAGGTTGAAGCAGCCTTGGGCTGGCAGGCTGACCCTCTGCCAACCAGGGCTGTTGTGACCTGGCTCAACATGCTGTGGTCTCAGGCACACATGTAAAAGCAGCTCCTGGGAGCAATAAACTCCAGCGTGATATGCACTGGTGTTTATATCTGTGCATCAATATGCATGTGTAGATGCACCCGGTATCATGTATCTGAGTTAATGAGGATCATGGTACCACTTTGGTAAAAGTTCAGGGTGTTTGTTTGCAGGATGTTGGCCTGGTCACCTTCCTAATGGACACTCATGATTGTACATATACAATGCTTTTTGTGTGCATTTTCTGTGTATGACCAATACACCTGGAAATAAGTAGACAACTTCACTAGCCAGGGAACATAAATAAAGCTTCCAGGATTACTCTGCTAAGGTTCTCTGTATAAAGCCACAAAACTAAATAAAATCAACTAAAAAATACTAGGTAATTCCCATAGATTTTCTCTGCTCTAATCAGCTACAAAAGGGATACACAATTCTTCCCTTTTAAACATCACTCTGAGGAGCCACATGGGAGGGGACCTGTTAACCTCTTACAGACCTTATCTCATCATTGACCATTAACTTGTCAAAGGAGCCAACTTGGAACATGTTAGCATTTCCAGTTTATGAACACAGATGTTGCCATCTTGTATCCAACCTACATATCAGCATCAGAGGAAGGTGTAAGAATCGTATTGTAAGCACATGTAAGGTAATTATTTACCATACATTAATTCTCATTTACGCTCTTACAGAAATTAGCTTAATGCCAGAAATATAAGATTCAATGCAACAACTTTTAATTAATTAATAATTAAATTAATTACAATTATTAATTAATTATAACATTTAATTAACAATTAAATTAATTCCAATTATTGATTAATTATAACACTTAATTATTTAATAATTTAATTAATTATAGGTCTTTTTATTATTTATGCACATAAAGATCCAGTCCTTTTTATTATGTATGTTAGTTCATGACCTCAGGGCCTTCCTGCTATGCAACCCAACATCTAACTGTTTTTTCTGAGTGGATACATGGAACTGTCCGCAGTTCCCAGTTCTCACCCTATTTTAATTCATCTCTATAAAGTATAAAGCATATATGTAGGTCTTTAACATTATTTGGCAAAAATTGTGGGGAGTAGTGATGAGAGGTTCAAAGGAAGATTTGGGGGGAATAATTTATGCAGTAGCTGTAAGTAAACTGTTACTCAAGCCTTCGGGTCCAACTGTGAGATCATGTTATAAAACATTGAACTGCAGATCCTGGCAAAATACAGCTGTCATTTTGAATTAGCTCCTGAGAAAGAATTTTTCCCCACAGCAGTTTAAAATGGTTTAAAACTTCATTTTCAGTGGAAAACTCAAACAATAAATAAAATGCAGGCTTTCAATTATTAAAGGTTTAAAGCAGCTGTTAGGTCTCAATTCAAAATAGCAGCAAGGATTCACTGCTAGAGTAGATTTAGAATAATTTCAGCCTATAAATAAAAAAATGGAAAACTGAGAACATTCATTTGCAACAATATTCTCGAATTGCTTGTGGAATGTTCAACCACCTCCATTACAAACACGACTCAAGCTTCTGCTTCTCACTTAGAAAGCATTCCACAGCTGTCTGTATCTTTGCCATCATTTCCCCTTCCATTCTTCCTGCTTACAATAGAAGTGTTTCTACTTACTGCTTTTAATTTAACTTATGGGGCCTACGGAACCCCTATGGGACCTGAACCAGCTTCAGTTCTAGTCTTGTGCATTAGGCTCCCTCTACACATGACAGGCATTGTACAGTTAATTATGCACTTACCTGGAGATCAGCTACACATGCAAAGTAGCTAACACAAAATAAAAAGCTGCAACCAGCTATAAAGGCATACCTCAAAAACATGTACTAACATTATATCTGGTTACCTTCCAGCTTTAATTTGCATGCATAGCAGGGCAAATTAAAGCTCCCTGTGGCTGGGAGCCCCATCAGCTGACTAGTACTGCAGAGGTAGACCATGCCCAGTGTAAAACACCTGAGTCCTAGGGATCACAGCCATGCTCCCCAGGGTCCAGGAATTTCACGCACCATGGAGCCCTAGGGATCAAGGCTGCCATGATCCCTATAGCTCCAGGCTGCAGGAAACCCCTGGGGCAAAGGATTACTGAAGGACAACTCCCCCTCTCTCCCAGAGGTATGGAGAAACCCCTGGGGTTGTAGAATTGCTGCAATCCTTCAGCCACAGGGCTTTCTGCACCTCCAGGGTGATTGGATTACTCCTGCAGCCATGGGAGTTTGCTTCTTGCAGAATTGGGCTCCCTCTACATTGGCCTTAAAGTAGGATGGGATCTAATGTAAAATCCCACAATTGTGCCTTTTGCCATGCATGTATGACATGGCAGGAGCCACTATTATGTGAAACATGAATTAGATCCCATTGTGCCTTTAACTGCACATGTAAAGGAGGCCTTAAGAGTAAATCAAAGCTGCCCTATTCAGGCACAGTGCCCTAAGGAACATGCTTACTGTACTGTGCACTAGGGTTAGGTACAGACAATCAAAAGGCCTGAGGCTGAATGGATTCAGTCTTTTCAGGTTAGTCTAAACTGCACATATTAAATGAAAACAGAAGCAAACTGACATTTACCTTTGATTCATGAAATGCAGTCACATGCCTGCAGTGGCTCAGACCAGAAACCAGGGGGCACTAGAGCACAGCTCTCTGGATGCATGTTCACTTCCACTTCCTGCTGCCCCTGAGGTCTCTGGCATTTGCAGTCCAGGGTTACAGAAACAGGACTCTGCAGGGTTTCTTATCACTTCCTCATCCTGCTTCCAGGTACCTCTGGGATTTGTAGTCCACAATTGCAGCCAGCAGGAAGACTGAGTGCAGGAATGCAGGAAGGAGTGTTTAACCTCCCTCCCTGGCCCCAGACCTCAGCTGGGTTTAGCCAAGGTGGGTGGGTCAGTTCCCCCCCCAATAGACTGAGCTGTATCCCTCCTCCACCCCCTTGTTAGCTGACTTCACTGCTCCAGCTAGGGAGCAAAAGGGTGGGGCCAGCCCTGCTCTCTGGAGTAGACAGCATGGCCCAGTCCAGGGATAGAAAGTATGCTGGGGACTGTAATTTAACTTGAACCAGGAAGTGGTCTGGGACAGGAGTTTCATAAACAGGTTTGACCCAAGTCGGTTAAGGATTGTAAGGAATTGCCAATTATCTGATTTAAAATTAGTCCTTTCTTCTTGGTTCTACACCTTCTTCTATTCTGTCTGTAACCTTCTAGTCGCTTTGCTCTTGATCTCTATGCTGAATACCTGCACATTCAGTAAAGCTACCAGAAATAATGCCCATATAATTACTGTTGTTTCTTTGATGCTGGTACCCTCAGGCTTCTGTCCATGTTCCATTTGTGGTATGAGGTTGCAAGCTCTTTGGGATACAAAGTATGTTTTTTCTTTAGTGACATTTTACATGTTGTAAAATGCCAAATGCATCCATACATATGAAAAACTAATACATTGTCATGATTACAGGACCCTTTGGCCAAACTTGACATTTTATCTAACCTTCCAACCTTTTTTTTCGCAAGTTCAATTTGCAAGTTCAGCAGGGAATGTCATTATTGAAAAATGACTGTTGCTCAAAAAAACCAACATATGAGTATGGAAAATAAGAAACCTTTTCAGTTTTCTCCCTCCAAAGCAGCCTTGTAAATTTACTTGAACTCTGACGAGAAAAAGACAGCAACGTTCAAGAAGACAGAAGCAGTTTGAGTTGCAAGGAGCATCTATTCTCTGAAAATGAGATAAAAAGCAATTTATTTATTCCATCAACTCTGCAGGTCCAAAATATTATTTGATTTGGCAAGTACCTACATGCCTGCTAAAAGCCCTGTAAAGAGGATAATTTAGCACTAACTTAGATTTAAAAACATTAAGATTTCAGAAATGTCAGCATTGTGTGATTGAGATTAAAGTAAGGATTGTTTGAAAGAAATAGCTAGTGTCAAACAGCTGGCATGGAGAGACAAGTAGTTTACAAGTGTTTGTACAGTTTGCTCTTTGGAACTTTTTCTCTTCTTCCCTGGGGTTGAAAGTGAATGGTATCCTCTGTGTCCATTTACAAGAACTAACATATAATTATCCCTAAATTCAGAGTGGCTGACAAATAGTCAAAGCTATCTTCAGTACAAAAATATCTCATGTTCTCAGGGTGAATGGACTGGAGAAAAAGTGATGTTAAACTAGATCACAAGAAGAGGGTATGTATGTGGGGCCAGATTTTTATAAAAAAAAAGCTCTAAGTAGTCAGTAGTCTCTACAATTTGTAAGGGATTTTCAAAAGCACTTATGGCCACAGTAACTGGGAAAATTTGTACCAATGGAAAAACTCTAGCCACTTATTTGGATGTCTAAGTGAGCTCTTTGGTAAATTCCATCTATTCTGGTTAACAATTATTGAATATATTGCTGAAGTCTGTTTACCTAATATATTGTGGGAACTAATGAAGTTGGATATTTCTCACTTTAAAACAATGATAGGAGCATGACAACCTCAAACTTCATTTATGCAATACATCCTTACAATGAAAAAAAATATCATGGGGCTACAGACCCAGATATGGAGATTTGTTGGTTTTCTTAAACCTAAAATTATCAGTTGAGAGAGTGTGGGAGATACTCACTATAGCTCTGCTACTGGTACTATAGGTCCTGCCATCTCACCCTACTTGCTAGACGAGATTAATTCCACTGTTATTATATGTCCTTGCAGTCATTGCTGTAAAGCAGTTATAGGCTCAACTATGACTATATAGGTGACCAGTCTATGGGGAGCAATGAATCAACAGAATCCATGTTTATGAACCTTTGTTGTGTTCATTTTTTAGACTATGTTGATGTCTCACAATGGCTCTTACTGTCTCTTCGCCTCCCAGCAAAACAGCTCCTTTGAGACCGTGTAAACAGTATATAACAGGCTTCACCTGGGATAACAATCAGAAAGGGGAGATGGGTTTGCAGGTGGGTAGCGGATGACTTCTGAATTGGCAGGATGGGGAGGGGACACCCAGGGTTCCCCTGTGGCCAAGCCAGAGGGGGTGAGTGGGGCTCCCTGCATCCTCCCTGGCAGACCTGGAAGTGGAGCGGAATTACTTCCGGTTTGGTTCTGGGTTTGCTGCTGAGCACGTGGAGGCTCCCCCACACTCCTGTGGAATGCTCCATCTGCCCCAGCATCACAGCGTTCACAAGCTGCACTGG
>NW_017729028.1:14136384-14139328 GCF_001723915.1 Gavialis gangeticus
GATGGGATTTGATTGAAGGGGGTGGACATCATGCTGTTATGTAAAATACTATCTGCAGTACTATGGGGTGGATGAGTAGGTCAAGCCTGTAAAGACTCATAAGGCATAAAATAACAATTACATACTGAATTCATTTCACTTTGTTCTCTCTCTCTATTCTTTGATCCCCTTAAGTCTATAGGAAGGAGAAAGAACCAAAGAAAGGGAGCAAGCAGCAGTGCCTGTTGTACAGACCTACTGAAACTAGGTAGCAATCCAGAAACAGCCCTTGTAAAGAGTTCCTTTGTGATTTGGAAAGCTCCCAGTACCCATGGATTTCAGCAAGTTGAATCCCATTTTCATTCAGGAAGAGGACGAGCCTCACTTCTGTCTTTCAAGAGGATTGGTCAGATGGAAATTACTTGACTCAGAAACTTGATAAGTTTGAAATTTCCTACAAGGCATCTCTGCTTAGGGAAGGAGCTGGATTAGTCTGAACAGCAATTTTAACAATATGAAGGAACTGCTTCAAGGTTTCTCCTTTCAGTTTTACAAGGTGTGTGCAAAATTGAGGAAGAAAATGAATATATGTGTGTATGTATATATAACATATATGTGTATAGCATATATAATGTGTATATATATATGTATATAACATATATATAGATAACATATAGCTATAACTGTAACTATATATGCCCCAGTAGGAATTAAAGTTAGTATCTCTCTTGAAAGATCAGATTGTGTATAATTTTCATTTTTAAAGTGTCTTTACCTTTATAACTGCTGCTACTTAAGACATTTTTATGAATGTCCTGTTTCTTTCTGCACTATTATAATCAAATGATAGAAATATACCTTGCAAGAAAAGACAAGTGCCTAGCACTTATAAAATGCCTTGAATATGAAAAGTATTAGCATCATAAACCAATTGCTTGTAGTCAAATAAAGCAAGACACATTCATACTATCTCTTTAAACTACATTCTTGAAAGCATGGTGGCTTTATTCTAAGTTCCCGCATCATAACCCCACACCTTTTTTATAGTTTTAATGGGTGGTCATGTTTATTTGTTAAGAAGCATATCCTATCCATTTTCTGAAACCAACACAATAATGTCTGTATTTGTGCTTTGTCACAAATACATATATGTGCTTTATGTTTTATCTCCGATTGTTCGTTATGCTATATTTGCAGGTTTGGGTGTATTTATGGACTTAGGCAACTGATATGCATAAATATTACCATTAGTAACCCAATATTAAAATAAATCTGTGTGTCTGAAAATCTGAAATTCAGGTTTTTCTCCACATCCCATTTCCAGAATTCCAATTAATTCTGTGTTTCATGTGGCACTAAAAGGTATGAGATTAGAAATATTTTCCTCACTTAGAATTTTAGCTCATAGATAAAATTTCGCTAAAGTCAGAGTTTAGCCTCATTAAGGAGTTTGCAGGCAGGCCCCTAAAGTTATTAGAGCATCTCTGTAATTATCAGCTGATGAAATCCTTCCCTGAATTCTTTTTACAAACCATATGTATATTTTTCTTTTGCCATGAATATAAACCTATTTTCTTTGGAAGAAAAACCTGTGGAGACATGGTCCCTTCCCCAAAGAGTTTAGACTTTGAAAATGGAGGACAGTTCAAGATATTTAGAAATTACTGACTTATTTTTGCTTCAGTAGGAGTTAGATCAGACACCAGTCAGTTTCTTTTTTCTGGACAATGTCTCATCATAACATTTTGCAGATAAAAATTGTGCTTCTGTATAATGCAATCATATTTGGTTCTTCTTTAATGATATGGTTTTATTCTTTTGATTGAAAAGTAAAATCTTCAAAAAAAACCCCTGGCAATAAAGATTGTAATTGAGCAAGTGTATTTCATAATATACTTTGTATTACATTTTGTATTCTGAGTCAGGCATTATTCTTTTTCAATCATTTAACACACACTGTCTACAGTGATATTCAGATCTTGAGGTCATCTTCAATAAGGCAAAACCAAGCGAGCCACTCTTCCCTGTCTGCATCACACTTTATAACCTGAACCAAGTTGCGCACATTGTGCTGCTTATTCTTGAACATGACACTAACCTCATTATTCTCATCATCAGTCCTTCAAGTTCAAGGATGATCTATACCATGGCTCATTGATGGGTCTTGAAGTGACTTAAGGGTCCAATCCTTGAGCCACAGATCCATCCACAGAAATTGCAGCTTTTTGCGTAGGGAGGAGTGGTTCACAGGCTAGGATTTCTTTCCTTTTCCTTCCTGCACTCTCTCCTCCACTTCAAGGATAAAACACCTTACCTTGAAGTGGGATGGTACTAGGTTCATGTTGTAGCATTGGAATCAGTTAGCAGCCAAATCCTCCCAGCTCATGGGGTGATCCCGTGCTAAAGTCCAAGGGGTGTGTGCTGAGCTGGGGTGTAAATAAGCCAGGAAGCCAGAAGCTAGGAGATCCACCTGGTGTACTGATCATAGATCCAACTGAGCCAGAGACCACAAGGTCAGGAGGCTTGCAAGGAAATCAAACCCTTGAGGTATCTAAAGGGTCAAGCCAAACTCAGGTTCTGTGGACAAACTAAGTTGGTATCTGGAGGGTCTGTCAGGAAGCCAGTAGCAGCACAACCCAAGGGTGCAGCAGCCTGGGTACAGAGTTAAACTTTTTTGCCAAGACATTTTCTCTTCTGAGTCGGGGGTTTATATTGAAAGGGTTGCAGAGTCATCTGACCTGGGCTGATCACTCAAGTGGCAGGAAGTGGGTGTGTGGCTAGCCCCAGCTAGAGGGCTTTGGCCACCAATGTCTGACCCAGCATTCTGTTGGAGAAGTGGCAGACTGGGATGAGCAGCCATGCCATGCAGGCTAGGCCTCTAGGTTCAGTGTTGCAGCTTAATAATGTGTTTCCTTCTTCTACTGAGATAAGGTTTCATAGTTTCATAGTTTCTAGGGTCGGAAGG
>NW_017729028.1:14140241-14142320 GCF_001723915.1 Gavialis gangeticus
CAGTGCGGGCCTGAGGACCGAGCCCTGGAGGACCCCACTTGCCACATCCCTCCAGGTCAAAACTTTAGCAAGGCTTTTGATATGGCTTAATATAGTCTAAGTTTAATATGTAACTTCACCCTTAGAATTTCCATTGAAGAAACAAATAAAAAAACCCTGTGGTTTTGCAACTAAGACTTCAAAAGTCAGGGATTACTCATTTTGATTTTGTATGTGCAATACAACTCAGCAAAGAAGAAGCAGGCAAGAGTCAGTGGGGGCATATATATAAGAGGCCAGCTGTGCAGTTGCTACTTGCTAAAGCAAGTACTAAATGACTGCACAGTGACCACTGCTACTGCACAGTCCCTGTGCCACATGGGTAATTTCTAACCCTACTGCGCAGTAGCAATGAGCTACTCCTTGCTAGTGCTCAGTACTAGTAGCTTCATGGTTCATGCCCACTGATGCTATATTGCCATAGCAATGGGTTATGTTGCCAGAGGTCACTGCTACAGCAACATAGCATCTCATGTAGACATGCTCAATATGCACTAAGAATTTCTAAAGTACACCCATGTGGGATAGGTGTGATTTATCCTCCTGCTATTTCTACCATGTCAAATCTTGATACATGAAAACAGAATAAGAATTTTGTACATAGGCTAGGCAGTGAATAGCCATAAATGGAAGAAAGAGGTGAACTTCAAAGAGATGGTTTTCAAAACAAAATTAAAACTATTTATGTATAAAATGAAATAATGGGGCCCTTCTAGACACCCATGTCTTATTGTTGAGAAGTCATTGCAACAAAACAAATTGGTAGCTGATACTTGAAGTGTCATTCACTCCTAGTGACAAGGCCCACTCAAAACAATTACATTAAACTATTAGCAACTGAAAAGTTTACCATGGCTGAGGGGGAAAAAAAGAAAAGAAAAGAAGATGACAATTTACTTCTTTCCAGAGGCAATATATAATGATGAGAGAAGACAGACATGGGCAATTTCATTTTCATACTAAATCCTGTCTTATTAAAAAATAAACACAGACCATTGCCATCATCACTTTCCACAGCTGCAGCAGCATGACTGTCCTTTTTGGCCTTTTCCAGGCACTGTTTTCCACCTATTATTACTAATAACACATGGACTATATGCAGTGACTGACACAAAGAGCCTTGATTACAAGGAGGTCAAATGACAAATTCCAGATCAACGTATTGCTTTCTTGTCCTAAATTAGAGTTTGTAAATTCTTCAGGGCAGGGCTCGTCTCTTACTATTTGTGAGCATGAAGGAACCCTGCTTTTGACAGGAGCCCATGGACATTAGTATAATGCAAATATTGAATACTAATGAGGCATAAATGTCATGGAGAAGTACAAAAGCATATTATGGCGGGGAAGGAAGGAGGGGGAGGAGGACTGATCACGTTCCTCTAGCTATCCTCACTTCACTAAATCCTGGAAGAGAAGCATGGGGAATAAGCGGCTCCAAAATTATTAAAATAGACAATTTCTTAAGATTAGGGTAGAATTTGGATAATGCACAGGCTGTGAGGCAGAAGAATGATGGCCAGTCCTTGTGGATGCAGTACTTTTGAAGGTGGTTGTTACAAACAACCTAGTCTACATTGCTACCTTTCCAGTGCTGCTCATTTTTATTGGCTTGTTATTTTTCTTTGCAAATAGAATGATATAATCATAGAAAGTTAGAGTTGGAAGGGACCTCAGAAGGACATCTAATCCAACTGTCTGCTCAAAGCAGGTCCAGCCCCAACTAGGTCATTCCAACCAAGCTTTTTCTAATATCTAACCTAAACTTCCCTTGCTGACACTTGACACCATTCCTCCTTGTTCTATCATCTGCCACCATGGAGAACAGTCTAGCTCCATCTTCTTTTGAGCCCTGCTTCAGGAACTCAAAGGCTCCAAATAAATCCTCTCTCAGTTTTCTCTTCTCTAGATTAAATTAACCCAGTTGCCTCAACCTCTCCTCATAAGTCATGTGTCCCAGGCCCATAACCATTTTTGATACCCTTTGCTGGATTCTCTCCAATCTGTCCACATCCTTTCTGTAGTGGGGCCCAAAACTGGACA
>NW_017729028.1:14142838-14144021 GCF_001723915.1 Gavialis gangeticus
ACCCTCTGAGCTCGATGCTCCAGCCAGTTTTCTATCCACATGACAGTCCATTCATCCAGCCCATACTCCCTTTCTTGCCTGCGAGAATGCTGCGGGAGACCGTATCAAAAGCCTTGCTAAAATTAAGGTACACCACATCCAGCCATCTCCCCGATGAACAGGCCTTGCCATTTTTTAGTCTGATTAATGACAATTTTAAAACTTTTATAATAGAATCATAGAATCAAAGGACTGGAAGAGACCTGTAAGATCATCAAGTCCAGTCTCTTGCCATGGGCAGGAAGTTACTTGGCTCAGATGAGCACAAGGTGCTTGTCCAGCTTCATCTTGAACACCTCCAAGGATGGTGACTGCACCACCTCTGCTGGGAGTGTGTTCCAGATTCTGGTGACCCTTACAGAGAAAAAGTGTTTTCTTATGTCCAGCCTGAATTTACCCTCTGTTAGCTTATGCCCATTGGTCCTTGTCCTCCACTGAGGTGCCTTCTTGAAGAGTTGCTCACCTAGATCTTGATGCTCACCCTGACATACTTGTAGGCAACTATCAAGTCACCTCTTAGTCTTCTCTTACTCAGACTAAACAGACCCAGTTCCCAGAGTCTCTCCTCATAGAGCCTATCCTCCACGTCCTTAATCATACAGGTGGCCCTTCTTTGTACCCTCTCAAGCTTATCCACATCCTTTTTGAAGTGTGGTGCCCAGAACTGGACACAGTACTCCTTCTATGGCCTCACCAATGCCAAAAGTGAGGAAGGATCATCTCCCTGGATCTGTTGGCAGTACATTCACTGATGCGATACACACCAGAGTTCTATTTGCCCTTCTGGCCACTGTTGCCTCATATTCATCTTTCAGTCGATCGTGACCCCCAGGTCTCACTCAGCTGCTGTGCCAGCCAGTGGACCACCACCCATCATGTAGTTAAGTCAGGTGTTACTTTATAATAGAAACCTAAGGCTAACTCATCTACAGTATTGCCTCTATAATGAAATGAAGGCAAATAACATTGACTCATTGGCAGGTTCCCACATGCAGAGGCAGGTGGTTTGTGGTGGCACAAACTGCTTTGTAGTGTCACAAACCATGTGTGGGGAATGTGAAAACATGTGTTGTGCTGCAAATTTGCAGTATGGTGGCAAAATTTGCTATCAGGAAATCCCAGTAGCCAAAAAAAAAAAAAAAAA
>NW_017729028.1:14144098-14164742 GCF_001723915.1 Gavialis gangeticus
ATCTTTTTCTCTTTAAATTTGCAGTGAAATGCAAAAATTCACACTCTGGGAAGCCCAACAACAAAAAAAAAAAAAAAAAACCCCAAGCAAAAAAAGCAGCACAAAGCACATCAGTAGCATGTGCTGGAACAAACAGAGGGCTGGTTATCCAGAGCAATGCTCTGGCTGCCAGCCAGGCTCCATGCTGCTGAATGTGCACCCCTGCTGCACTGGGACAATGGACACCAGGTAATACTGTGGGGGCCAGCAGAGGTGCTAGTCCCAACCTTCTTTACCCCTACCCAGAACAATTTGCTGTGTGTCAAAGTGCACATGCAGGAGTGTGCTATAGGACACAAAGCAGCATCACAAATTTGTCCTGCTGCTATTTGTACTTCTACAAGTGCACACCCCTGCACATGGGGACCAATCCGCTAGGCCCAATGAAAAGGGTCATAAAAGAGTCCCAGTTCAACTCTCATTTAATACAATAAGTCTTTAAATTGACTCTAAGGGCAGTTGGATGGGCTTCCAAACAAAGAATACTTCAGTAGTGGCCATCAGTTGAATGGAGTATTAATAAGGCCAAATATTAGCAGCAAGCAGGGTATCAATGATTAGGAGTGAGAGAAACCCCTTCAGTACAGAACTGAGATAATCCTCAAATGACTAACAACTGCTATAATTCCATGTCTACACTCAAAGCAGAAGAGGTGCAATTTAGCAGATTTTCTTTGAGTTCTACTGAGCTGTGCCAGTTATACTCACTGGGAATCTCAGCAAAAAACGTCAACCTTTTCCAGAAAAACTGTTGACTTAAAACGGTGATTGGAGTGTTCTTCCCTCTCTGCAGCCTTCAGCAATGCTGCTTAAGATGGTATCTAAAACTGCAAACTTCTCTGCTGAGATCTAATGAACAAGTCCAACGTGCTACTCTCCGTACATGGTCAGACTCTTTCTGTGATGAATACTATGCAGGTGAAGAAAGGCTAGCCATGTGAATCCAAGTGCAGAATTGTGCATTCAGAGAGCAAACTGACACGAGTTATTTTCCCCTAAAAGGTAAGCATATGTTTTTGGGGGTGGTTTGGTTTGGTTTGGAAGTTTTGGGGGGGGAGATGGAGTTGTTTATTTGTTTTTGGTTTTTTGTGACGATCACTAATGTAGAGAACAAGTTTTCTGAGATCTGTGACTGCCTATAAAAATAATAATAATACAGAAAATCATAACTATGTTGGACTGGCCAGAAATACTATTAAGTCAAAATCTGGACGTACTATATGTTACACGGCGGCTAAATGCAACAAAGTCCAGTAGGGGCATGTTTCTGGCAGGTGTACTGTAAAACTTATGAAACTCAAGTAAATTCATTTGGGGAAAGGAATGCTACTATTTAAAGGTTAGGGCAAATAGCCAAGGGTTAACTGTCAGGCTGTTAAAGATAAGGTATTGTATAACCTATACTATTGTGGGTATAAATGTCTGAGTAGTTGACACAATGCAAAACCTTTTTTGACAGCAATTCCTGAAAGGCAGGGGGAAAAAACCCCAGAATGTAACCGTGACATTCACTATGGCATAAGATCATGTCACATTAATTGTACCATTCAAGCTGACACAATGTATCATGATGACAATGGTGTGCAGTAAGGGTCACCATTTCAGTGCCAAATGTCTGATCATAATTCTGAGAAACTATACTATAGCAAGGCTTTGTAAATCCGCAATTAAACAAAAATCTGCTTCTAAAAATATCAGAAATACTTTTAGAGGAAAATGAGCTTGATACTGGAGCTGTGTAATATCTTGTAGTAAAGGCCATCACCATGCAAATCACGGAGTGCAGTTTATTACATTCCCCTCCCCCGCTTCTTCCCCCCAAATACAAAACAGAATTTAAGGGGGGAAGGCCTTAGCTTGTATGAAGCACTATAGCATAAATAACCCCACTGAAGTCATGCTGATTTAAACTAGCTGAAATCTCCTCCTACTACAAAGATACTGTTATTTTTATCTTCATAACATGGAAAGAGGAGAGAGAGATAACTTTCTATGGTAGATTACATGCCTATATGAACAAAAAAATAGAACAGCCATAGCTCTAGAGATGAAGGAATGGAGGGAAAAGATTGAAGTGGAAGCCAGAGACATAAATGTTTGGAGATTATTTTTTTCCTATAGCCAGTACCTGTAATTGGAACTAGTAAAAAAAAAATCAGTAATATTTTGTAAGATTCTTATTTTAATTTCTGACTATTGCTTTGGGTTTTTGACACAGTTTTTAAGTGAAACCTTTGGCATTCAGTGAAAAATTTTAGTTTTCAAATAAAGCCTGAATTATTTTTTTAAGTATTCTTAAGTTTTTTTATGTTCATATTTAAAAGAAGAGGACATTTCTGAACATTTTATAATGTGAAAGTTTTCATAGATTCATAGACATTAGGGCTGAAAGGGACTTCACAAGATCATCGGGTCTAGCCCCCTGCCCAAGGGGCAGGAAGTCTGCTCGGGTCAAACGATCCCAGGAAGATAAGCATCCACGTGTGTTTTAAAGGTAGGTGCTTGCGCCACTTCTGGGGAGAGTGTATTCCAGACTTTGGGGACTCAGACAGTAAAGAAGTTTTTTCTTATGTTCAGCCTAAAACAGCCTTCCTAGATTTTGTGAATGTTAGACCTTGTCTTTCTTTGGGGTGCCCTGGTGAACAGACATTCTCCCAGTTCCTGGTACACACCCCTAATATACTTATAGTTTGCCACCAAGTCCTCCCTGAGCCTACACTTTTCCAGACTGAAGAGTCCCAAGTCTCTCAGCCTTTCCTCATAAGACTTGTTCTCGTGTCCTCTGATCATACACATGGCTCTCCTCTGGACTCTCTCAAGCTTCTCTGCATCTTTCCTAAAGTGCAAAGCCCAGTACTGGATGCAGTACTCCAGCTGCGGCCTCGCCAAGGCTGAGTACAGTGGGAGAATGACTTTGTGGATCTTGCTTGAGATGCATTGATAGATACAAGCCAGGGACTTGTTTTCTTTGCCAGCTGTAGCATCGCACTGGTGGCTCATGTTCATCTTTAGGTTAATTATGACCCCCAAGTCCCTTTCAGTCTTGGTGCTAGTGAGTGTAGCACTGCCGAGCCTATAAGTATGATGTGGACTTTTTTCCTGAGGTGGAGCACCTTGCATTTCTCGGTGTTAAATCCCATCAGGTTTTGATCCACCCACCTTACAAGCCTGTCCAGGTCAGCCTGAATCATCAGCCTATACTCTATTGTGACCACACTTCCCCATAGTTTGGTGTCATCAGTGAATTTAGTCAGTTCACTTTTGATACCTGAATTCAGATCATTTATAAATATGTTAAAAAGTACTAGTCCAAGTACAGAGCCCTGGGGGATGCCACTGGTCAGCATGCACCACGTTGACACAGTTCCCTCAATTATCACTCTCTGGGTCCAACCGCGGATCCAGTTCCCAAGCCATCAGACCATGAGGATGTCAAGGCTGCAGTTCCCCAGTTTAACCATGAGGACTTTATGGGAGACCGAGTCAAAGGCTTTTTTGAAGGTCAAGTAGCTGATATCATCCTCTTCTCCTTTGTCTAGTTGATGCATCACCTGGTCATAGAAGGAAATGATGTTGGTAAGGCAAGACTTACCCACAATGAAGCCGTGTTGGCTATCCTTCAGAATGTTGCATTCCATTAGCCTATTGTTAATGGTTTCTCTGATGATTTCTTCCAATATCTTTCCAGGGATTGAGGTCAAGCTGATTGGCCTGTCATTCCCTGGCTCTTCCTTCCTCCCTTTCTTGAAGATGGATACCACATTGGCCCTCTTCCAATCCTCAGAAACCTCACCTGAGCACCATAAGTTCTCAAATATCCTTGCCAATGGCTGCACTATGATATCCTCCATTTCTATTAGTACTCTTGGGTGCATTCCATCCAGACCAGCTGATTTATAGGTGTCCAGCCTCACGAGTCCTTCGCCAATGATGGGCGTGTATTTGCCCATACCCTGGCAATCCTGCATCTTGTTAGGGCAGGGTGATCCCCTTGGGCTGATGGAAGACCAACACAAAGTAATCATTAAGGAGATTAATTTTTTTCCTGGGTGTCATTTGTCAGATGCCCCATTTGGTTTAGCAAGGGTCCAATGTTGCCCTTGTTTTTCTTCAACTACCCACATATCTGAAAAAGGACTTTTTGCTGTCCTTGATTCCCATGGACAATTTGAGTTCAGTTTTGACCTTGGATTTCCTAGTTTGCTCCCTACAGCTGCGGGCCAGTGTGGAATAATCCTCTTTGGTGATGTTACCTGACTTGCAATACTTGTAGGCTTTTCTTGTCAGAAACAGGAGGTCCATGAGTCCCCTATTTAGCCACAGGGGTCACCCAGCCCTTTTGCTACCTTTCCTATGGGCTGGGATGGACTTACCTTGTCATGAGTGACTGGTGCCTCCTGAATCTGGGGGTGGGGGGCACATGCAGAAGCCGCTGATGGTGGTGGCCCTGTCAGGGAGGGCACCAGCCCTACTGACAGTATCAGTGTCGGCCATCAAGGAGGCACCATCCCCATTGGGGAGGCACATGCACCCCCGTGCACCCCACCGGTCACCTATGTCCCTTGTGCTTCAAGGATCACATTCTTAAGGAGTGACCACTCATTTTAGACTCCCCTCGCTGTTAGATTCTGGTTTCTCAGGGCCTTGGCAACCAGCCTCCTGAGCTTGTGAAAGTTGGCTTTCCTAAAATCAAGGGTTTCTGCATTTCTGTCTGATTTGCCAGCTTTGTGATAGATAGAGAAAGTGATCAACTCATGATCACTGTCTCCCAGATTCCCTTTGACTCTCAGGTCACTCACTAGATCATCTCTTTTGGCCAGTACCAGGTCAAGGAGCGCCTTGCCTCTTTTTGGCCCGTAGACTTCTTCAGACAAGTAAAGTTTGTCAGTGCAGGTGAGAAAGCTATGTGACTGATCAGATTTGGCAGAGTACTTCGCCCATGAAATGCCAGAGTAGTTGAAGTTGCCCATGACAACCTTGCACTGAGAGCATGAAGCCTCTTCCAGTTCCCTTTCGAATGCATGGTCAAGATCTTCCTATTGGTTAGGGGATCTGTAGTATATGCCTGCCAACATATCCCCTTCACCACATTCCCCCTGTAATCTGACCCAGAGGGTCTTGAGTCACCTTTCTTGGGTGCCAAACTCCACTTGTAGGGAACTGCACTCCACTTGTAGGGAAGGCCTTCACATAGAGAGCTACATCCCCACCCTTTCTAGCAGCACAATCTCCCCTGTACAAGGTATAGCCATCATAAGGATCTTTAAGTCATTTGTAGGGATTTTTGTAGGTGATATCTTTAATAGGATGAACTGCATGGTTAGGTTAGACTTAGGCAAGCTTTTGGTTGCCATAATAGCCTGTATCAGGTCTCTGGTAGAGAACCAGCAGGAAGGTACTATGGTACGCAAAAGCTTGTCTATTCCACCATGCAGTTGGTCTAGTAAAAGAGATCACTCACAAAAATTCTTGCCTCTTGCATATTCCCTAGACCATTACAGCTACAATAACACTTCAAAATCACTATGTTATCATAAAAGTTAAAATATTTTTTTTCTAGAACAGAAATGTTTTTGTGGCTTTAACTTATCAACCAGAGGAGTCAATTTCTCACACACACAGGCTGCGTCCAGATGAGTGCAGACGTTTGGCTCCCCGGCACAGGTAGCAGTGATACACCTTGTGCCACTGCTACTTGTCCCCACAGAATGCCTATGCCATGCCCACTCTGGTGCACAACAGATTACGCTGGGTGGGGTGGGTGAGGCTGGAGTCACTACTGTGGTGGCCCCACCAGCCTTAGCCAGCAGGATCTTAGGGGCCAGGAAAGCGGCAGCTGCAGCTGCAGGCACTCCTGCTGTGAGGAACGTGGGCAGCAGCCAGAGCATGGTTCCAGCTGGCCAGGCTCCAGTTTTGGGCAATGCGCGCTGCCACCACATGTGCCACCCTGCTTTTCTTCCATGCAGTTTTTTTGCAAAGCTACAGTGTAACCCAGGGAGAGGTCAATTAGAGGCATGTCTACACAAGACATGTTAATACACCTTAGCCTAAGTTAGTATGCAGTATGGGTGTGCATCTACACAGTAACGCACATATAAACATGACCCAGACCTAACTTTAGTACCAGGTCTGCTCAGCTACTAGGGGCTGGCCTGAGCCCATCCTCAGGGCTCCTGGCTGGCCACCTCTCCTGCTCCAGGGCTGGGCTCCTACCTGCACAGCTGCACAGCCCCTAGCTGCACAGTATAAAAGCCTGAAGCTATTCTGTGCCTTGGGGCATGCACACTAGGGAGTCTGAGGGAGCCTGTTCATTGTCCAGGAGCCCAGCAGGCCTCATGTCCCTGCTGTAATCAGTTGATGGTAGTGCCAATGTCCTCCTCGACAGCATGGGGACAGGGGCAGGGACATGTAATGCTGCCAAAGGTAACCCTCCAGGCAGTGGCAGAGGTTGCAGGGCAGCCCAGGCTTGACCCCCACACTGCCCTAACTCAGTATCCCAAACCAGAAGTGCAGATGTTTCTAGGTCACAAGGAGGATCAGCAGCAGCAGGGTATAGTGAGTATGGTACCCCTCAGCCTGCACAAGCAGCTCATCGTGCACTGCCTGGGGCACATGCAGCAGGGGCACTCTTGGGATGAAGCATCAGTGTGAGGGGGCCTGGCCCTGGGGCATCTCCCTAGAGAGGCCCCTAGTGGAGAAGGTGGGGGCATGGCCAGCCCCTCACCCCAGTTGTCTGGGAGCCCCATGTGCCCTGTGGCCAAGTGGTTTGGACTGGGTGGCAGCCTGGCAGAGCAGTTGACCTGCAGGGAGTGGGGAGAGCAGGGTCTGGAGCCATGGCAGCTGGTGCTGCCAGCAGCCTGCCCTGTCCTTGAGAAGGAGCTGATGGAGAGACACAGGCTGCCCGGAGCCAGCACCCAGCATGCCACTGGCCCCAAGGGAGTAAGCGGGGCCAGGGGGATCAGCCCGTGGCTACCTGGGCCCAGGCCTGCCTAGCCAACTTACCATGATCCCTGAGCACTGGTGCATGACCAACCCCCAACCTGAGGCCAAGCAGTGCATCACCTTGGTGCAGAGCATCTAATGTATGAAAGGTTGCAAAATCTTACAAAAGACTTCCGTCTCTTGCCTGTGCAGGGCCAATGTCTGGACATGGGGGACAGCCCACCAGCCCCAGTGGGGATGTGAACTTTGGGTCACCACCAACCACTGCTGGAGCCATCTGGATGTTCTGGCTGCACCAACAGCACACCAGGGATGAGACCCTCCTGCTCCAGTGGGTAGTGATGATGACCCCTGCCATCACCCCCTGGTCCTGCTCCCAGCTGCAATGTGCTGCCTGGGACCAGCAGCACCCCCACTCCCTCAGCCCCCAACTATCTTCTCCAGCCCTGCCCCACAGCCCCCAAGCTCCACTTACCTCTAAGATCCAGGGGGGAAGGGCATGGCTCCGCGGTAGCAGCACTTGCCCACAAAGCCCCCCGACCCTGCATGCATCCGCCACCACCCCGCACTGCTGCAGAGCCATGCAACCAGTTGTGGGGCATGCTGCTGCATGAAAGCCCCCCATTTCACCCCCCAGTTGGGCGGCACATATGTGGCCCGCACACGGTGGTTCCCACTGCACTGCTGCTGCTGTGCCCTGCGCCACTTGCCCACAAAGCCATGCAGGTGGCTGTGGGATGCTAGCATAGGATGCAGTGGCAGAGTTGCCATGGTGGCTTCTGTGTGTCAACCTCCTGTCAGGCCAACCAGCATGTGTGTGGCCCACAGAGTGGCATTCCTGCCCTCACCCCTGACCCTGCTCCTGGAAATGGACACAGGGGCACACTCCTCCCTTCTTGATCTACCTCTCCAGCACCTTCCCTTTCCCCTGCCCTGCCCCACCCCGTCCTCCCACACATACTCACCTGCTGGGGTGGGTGCCAGTGTCTGTGTCTGCATGTCTGTGGGTCTGGGGGGCTGTTGTGAGGGGCATCAGGAGGGCTGTTGAGACTGTCCGGGGGGAGTGCAGGACACCAGCAGTGCTGGATGGCCTTTAATTTTTATCACGAATGTTGGGTTTTTAATCAGAGAATTTGCAATTTTTAATCATAGAAAACCAGGATCTCTGGTTATCACTGCCAGGGGCTGGGCTGGAGCAGCAGAGCACTGGGAGCCACTGGCAGAGGCAGCCCTGGCATAGGGAGGCAGGGTAGGAAGAAGGGAGCTACTGCATGCTGCCCCCGCGCTAGGCACATGGCTCTTGGGCAGGGAAGGGTCTAGCCAGGGATCAGAGTTTCCATGGTGGCTGCCACGTGCTCGCAGCTGGCTCTGGCTTCATCATGGCAGCCAAAGGCTGGAGCCCCTCCTCTCCCACCCCCCCCCCGGTAGCAAGAGGGGCACATGGCAGGGCTGCAGGGACTTTGCACAAACTTTACTGCATAGTGCCCTAGATTTAGTTCCAAATCCCTGCACATGTAGACACCTGCCAAAAATCACTTAGGGCATTTATACACATACCTTTTTTTCCTGTGATGTGCCCAAGATCCGCCACTTTGGAGTAGACTCAATTAATCAAGTCTGCTCCACACACAAGCTGATGCACACCGTGCTGCAGTGCTTGCAGTTGTATAATCAGTGAAATGCACGTCAGCATACAGAAAATGGCAGCGGTGTGCTTTAGAACTACAGCATCTTTTATGTGTTTTAGTTCAAAAGCATACTGCCACCATTTACTCAGCGCTGACGCACATTTTGCTGCTTATACAACTGCAAGAACCGCAGTGCTGGAAGCTTTTCAGATTTGCAGCACGAGGGCAAAATTTGTTACTCAGATTTCCCAGTAGCCAAAAAAAGCACCAGGAAAAAGTGGTGCAAATGGAGGGTTGGTCCTTCAGTGAGATGCTCTGGTTGCCAGCCAGAGCATCTCTATGTTCCAGGAGCCAGGAGGAGCTGGGCAAGGGCACAGAGGGAGAATGTGTCCCACAACAAAGTGCATGTGCAGGGGCATGTGGTGTGGCACAAAGTGGTGGCATAGATTTGCACTGCTACTGTCTGTGCCACCTGCAAGCACATGCCCCTGCTCATCTGGATGTGGCCTATCAGTTTGGAGTGGGGAGGGGAAATCCTGTTTTCAGTCTGAAAAACCCCTGTCCTAGATCTATATACCAAGACTTGCATTTGGCACAGATTTTCACCTTTCACACAAGCTCAGGATTTTGTCTCACTGCTCAGGTTTACTACTTTATAAATTAGAGTACCACCAGCCAGCAATTCCTTATTACGCTTCTTGGTGGGAAGCCTATATGCTTTTTCAACAGAGATCAGATCACTGCCTGTCACAAATTGCAAGACCTCTACAAACCAATTTTCCAAACAACCAATCAGGCCTCTGTTCCCTTTACCCATACACAGGGCAAGGTTTTTGACATTAGACTTTTGTATGCTGGAGTGCGGTTCTGCATCACTTCATTAACCTTTTGGGGACAGGAGGGATAATATACTCTACCACATTTACTTATCAATATTACATTATTTTCTCATTCCCAGGTGTCCTACTCAGGGAAGTTGAATCTTAAGGGGAAAATAATCTCTTAAATCTCTGTTATTATAAATAATCACTGTAAATTAACTTTTACTGATTTGAAAAATCAGCTAAAATAACCTCAGTTAAATTACAGCAATTATTTCCACTATATGTACCACACTTTTAGGACGCTGCTTTGGCAGGCAGTCTGGCCACAGAGTTCTAATGGCTACACTTTTGGAAACTTAATAATATTTCTAGAATTGTCCAGAAAATAAGACTTATGTTACATGTACTTACACACACACATGCTGAAAGTCTCTCTCTCATTATTTCTTTTCATTCTACACTAGAAATCAAGCTTTTATGTTTTTGAGAAAAATTATGAGAGACACCACAGAGTAGATGAAAGACAATAGTTAGGGTGCTCACCTGGGAGGCAGGTTTTAAGTCCAAAGAAGAGAATACCGATGGGGGACTTTAATTACAATCTTCAAATACCTGAAAGGCAATTACAGAGAGGATGAAGATGGGCTTTTCTCTGTAGCCATAGGGGACAGGACTAGGAGCAATGGCCTCAAGCTACAGTAGAGGAAATTTAGGTTGGAGATTAGGAGGAAATTTCTCATGATGAAGGTGAGCAAGCATTGGGACAAGCTACCTAGAGAAGCTGTGGAATCTCTACCATTGAACATTTTCAAAAGTAGGTTGGGCAGACAGCCCACGGATAGTCAGGGCTCTGAGCAAGGGGCTGGACTGGATGACTTTGTGAGGGCCTTCCAGCCCTAATTTCCTACAATCCTTGCTCTCTGATTTCTGGATGAATCTCTCTCTTCTCCCTGCCCCCTTCTCCCTCCAATATTTCATTCCAGACCCAAATATATTGTCATTTTTGTAGTTTCTTTTAACATGAAGCAGAAAGTCAGCCTGGAAGACTTTCTGGCACGCAGTAAGAAGCACTCTTATCTCAGGGTCCCTAAATCAGGAGATTGGTTAAAAGGTATAACATCTCATTCTTGGGTGCCTCTGTTTTTAAGTCCTTCCTGCCTACACAGTGGGACGGATAGATATTTCTTTATTAGATGGAAGCTGAGTGAAGTGGGCAGGTAATCACCTGGTCAAGTGATTAGGGGTTTAAATAAGATACTAAGGTCTGTAAGAATTCTGTAAATGTCACAATCAAGCAAATTGGCAACACTACTCACACTCTGTTACACTGCTCCCTACTTTTGTTCCTTACCTACCACAATTTTAAAATGGATGTGGTACCACACTGTTAAAAGCTTCCAGACCTTTAAAATACATGTTTCCCCCTTGGTCTGCTGTCAGCTTAAAAAAGGCCCAGATCTCTACTGATTTCTGTGGGAGCTAGATGGAGAATGAGGATTTGGGCAGTAGTGTCTGTATGGCACTTTGAAGATGTATATAGCTAAGTATTATTATTATCCTTCCACCTACATCATTCACTTGGTTTAATTACAAAAGATGTTAAAATTATAATGCAAAGTAATGAACAAATTATACTTTATAGTAGTGTAGTCAGATTAGCACTTGCTCCAGCTCAGAGCTCATAACCCTAAATGTAGCTCTTGTCCAATTCAGCTCCCCTAGGATAGTGCATAAAGTAGAGTCCCAAATTAATACAAGATTTAACTCTGAAAGAAGTAAATTAGAGAACTCACTACCTGGGGAATGTAAGAATTCACATAAAAAAATTTAAATCTGTTTTGATCTTATTTTTAGGCAAGATCAGAGAGCAAGTACTCCGAAAAGATTTTCAACAACTGATTTCACAGACAGCAGGGGGAAATAGAAGAATTGAAAAAAGGGATAAAGCTAAGCAAAGAACTTCCTCTTAGTTCAAGTGCCCTATAGCCTTTGAGAACCTCCCAGTCCTTTACTGCTGAACTAGCTTCCATCTCTCTATCCTCCCTCCTTTATTTTTGCAGTGGAAATGAACAAAAAGCCCCAACTTTTATTGTTCAAGTGGGGCAACCGGCTCTGATAAAGGCTGTAGAACTATTTCCATTCTAATCCTTGTTTTCTGATCCCTCATAACTTTCATGAAAAATCACTTGTTTTGTATTGAAATATTTCTTGCTTGATCTTTACCGGAGTCTGAATTTGTTCTGAGAATGTTCAGTAAAAACACTTTGACAGTTTTTGGGTGAGATGAAAGTGAGAAAAATTCAGTTTGCCATTCATTTGCAAAAGCCACAGTGATAGTTTTTTGAACAACTTTCCAGCCAGAAAACAGGAGTTTGGAAAATGACATTTTGCCTGGACATAACCTTCAATGAACAATTAATAACCTTTTTCTTGTGGAAACTAGTTTTGTTTTCAAGGAGGTATGAATATTTGAAAACCATAAATTGCCCAAGTGTTTAACTCTGCAGTCAGTTAACTTGCTGTAGTAAACTGAGGTTCAAAGAAAGGCTTGGATGGACTTTTAAGTGGCAAAGGAAAGAGCCCTACTCATGTGTACACTAAGAACTTTGCAGCTGGGTAAAGTGCTTTCTATCTGTGGAGTAGCTAAGATGCAAAAGAAAGGAAGGGACTCCCTTACATCACTCATGTATAATGAAGAGAAGAATCGCCTTCTCTTTGAATCCTCTAAGTGTCTTTCTCCTTCAGACCTCCAAAGGTAGGGCAAAAAGTGTGCCTTTCTTCCAGCTTGCATTAGGTGTCCCTCAGCTATGGAGCAAGTTTTGAAACCAAGGAGTTTCTACTTTGTGATCAGTAAAACTCTTTAGTCTTCCCCTTGCCTCCCTGCCCCATTTTTTCCATATTCTTTTTCTAGAAAGAAAATATAGAGAATTCCATTAAATCTGTATCAATTAACTGTTAATATGTTGTTTATACAACCTATAGTCATGCTATGCCCAAGAAAAGGATTCAGTTCTACAAGCGTTTTATTTTGGGTACAGAGCTCAGTATTCATACATGAGCTCTCCTCTCTTCTTCAATATGTTCTTCTGCATTTTTCCTTTGCATCTGCCTGTAACAAAATATTGAAAACACCTGAGAATTTCTCCCCATGACTCCGTGCACTTATCCAGTGCTACTAACTCTTTTTTTCTGACATTACATCAATTTTTGTTATTAAATAAAAATAAAATAACTCATCTCTTCTGGGAACTACAATAATGTGTAAATGTAGAAGTTTAGTTTTCAGGTTTTTAAAGAAAGAGGTTTCATTGGTTTTTCTTCTTAGTTTTGTATGGTTAAGAATATGTAAAACACAGAACAAGTAATAGTTAGATCAAAATGGGATTTAGTTTCCTCTGAGGATATGCTGTGTTCTCTATTTCCGGAACATTTAATCTAATTTCCCATTTTAAAAACTACTTCTTTACTTAGATAAATTGAAATTTAAAAGTTTGTCATAATGTAATCATTAAGACCAGAATGGTATTTGCTAATTTAATAGATATGTATATGTACGTTTTAATGGATTCATTTTCATAAATCCATTGTAATAGAGAAGCTCACAGTTCATGAGCTCCTTTGTCCTCTTGCTCCTTCACTCAATGATGAGGTCAAAAAATATAAAAGCATAGAGGCGAGTTGAATCAGAAACCCACAGCTATGATTTATATATTTAAAAACAAAATTCTATGTATTTTGTACAATGCAAACTATGTACATGATTTCATTGACTCTAAAGTAGCCTTCATTTCAAATGAACTGGTGAGCTAAGGTTTCCCTATCCTATTCTAGTCTATTCTGTGCCATTTACATGGACATGATCCACAGCCATGGCATCATCAAAAAAGCCTGAAAAAAATCACCCTACAGTTTGATTCTGAGACCAAAATATGCTGTTAATTATTAATTTCATTTCCTTTTGAAGAATTCTTATGCTAATAGTTGTGTTTGGTTACTAAAGGATTTCAGAATCACTGTTTATAAAATAAACCTTTATTCAGACAAGTTTATTTCTTACAAGGCAAAGTTGGGCTTTTGATAGATCATTCTGGCCCCAATGTGAGGTAGTTTGGATTAGTTCTCTTTGAACTTGTACTTTGGGCCAGTCTCCGTATATATTTATAACTGCATGCTTTGTCTATTGACTGTTTTCTTCTTTCTGTTACTTGTGCTCATTAACTACATACTGTAGTGGCCCCTGGCAGTGACCTTGGCATTTAAGTTGCCTGACACTTTCCATTATATGTATTTTTGCAACATTTTTAGGAAGCTCTAACATCTCCAGTGTCTATAGCAGGCCTTTGAAATACATCAGGAGAAAAGCCACGCTTACATATTGTTTTATCTGCATGACTCTTGCCTCATTCATTTCACAGTGGGGCAGAACTAAGGTCATAGAGATTGCATCTGGCATTTCCTACTTTCTGAGTGCTTGACGTCGCCACCTAAATGGCATTCCTTTAACGCGGGTCTCTGGATATTGTTGAATCAACACCACAAGCAGCGAGTGTTGTATCACCAATATTTAAATACAGATTGCCACTTAATATCTTCTATTTCTTCTTTGCAGGCAGCATGACAGTGCCTCAAATGAAAAATATAATTCCTATTAAAATCCCACCACCCTTCCATTCATATATCCAAAGGGATTATGTGCATCCTACAGCTTATTGTGACTCATCCTTTACTTTCATCCTCTAAAACTCAATCACGACAAGGATTTCCAAACAAAGCTACCTACATAAATGGTGCTATCTTTCCTTAAAGGCCATTAATAAAGCTTTTGACAAAGCTGCAGTGATAAGCTATGCAAATAAGACTTTAATACGAAAAGAAAATGCCAGAAAAATAGCGAGATAATTTTCCTCCCTCTTTCCCCCATGCTTTATACCAAGCATACAAACAAGAAACAATTCAATGTAGCACACAGAAAGATATCAGCTTCTTAACAGCAATATCCACTTAATGCAGCAAGGCTTTACTTTCACCCCCTCCCCCCAACTAATAACTTTCAGAGAGGAAAAAATCAAAAGGATTATCCAGTTCACAGCACAATATATCCAACAAATGAAACATCAAAAGGTAACATTCCCTGGTAACAGATCATACTGTAAAACTTGCAAGTACACCACTACTCAGATTTTTGGACCTAAAACATCATTAATCATTCATGAACCCTTTCTGTGTACTGCTAAAGGGAATAGCACAGTGTATAATCTTCAGAAAGTATAAGGGGAAAATCCCATTTTTATTGGAATAAATCAAAATGCCTTTAACCCTTACACTGCCTAAAATGTGTAGAATGTTTCCACTACACGAAGCACTATATGCCAAGAGCTCGTGTGCGGTACTAAATCAGAATGCCTACAAGCTGTTTTCAGCTCTGTCACTTTGTTACTGGATACTTCTATCTTAGTTTCTCCATCTGCAAAATGGAGATAATACTACTTACTTCACAGATGCATTCACAGGGTGAATTGCCTTACACACGCAATTAAGGCAGAGCAATAAACTCCAGAACAGTTTGCACTAGAGTCAACTAATCCTGGGCTCAGCACTTTGAGCCATGGTGGAGCAACCCAGAGCTGACAGGGGGTACTGGGGGTTGTAAAATCTGGAGAAAGCTTGTACTCACAGGAATTATGTAGAGATTATGCCACAGGTTATTTATGCACAAACTGGTTTTCTCACCCTCCACCTCTCTCTCATGCTCACACACATGCCTGTGCCAGTTCTATCTACGCAGCAATACTGAAGACATCAAAATGCTATTGGATGTTTTTTGGGGGGAGTGAATGCACATTTTGCATTCCAAAGTGCTGAAACCACTGCATTTTAAAATACAACAAAATCCACAGGAAGATTAACTTGGTTAACTTTCCTACTAAATAGCTCTGGAACCTCCTGGTACCTCCACTTCTTTGCAACAATGCATACTCCAGAGCCTCTAAACAACAAATACAATCTTGCTTCACTTAGCTAGCTGGTTAATATAAACGCAGACACCTGTGTGCCATTTATATAAGTATTCTGCTGCTGTCCTCTCCATCTGCAGCAAACGCCACATGCCTGTTGCTCTACTTAGCATAGGTCCATTAAAGAAAGCACATTTCACTATTAAATAAAATATTCTTGCACGATGCAATGTTTCTGCTTTTTTCCCCTTCTGGTGTCAGTAGCAGTTCATTTTACATTGTATAAATATATCATAACTTGTATAAACAAGCACGTAGTGCAACATGTAGTAATTACTAGAGGTTGGTAACTAGCACAGATATCCATGAGCTTTTACAGGAGGTTGGATTCTGCTGCCTTTAGTCATGTTGAGTTCTACCTTACTCTGCCAGCAGTCCTATGGGAAAAAGGAGAGAAGCTACAAGGGAAAATAGGACAAAAGATGGCTTGAGGAGTTAGGAGGTAAGAGTAGGTTAAAAGGGGTTTTATAGGACTAAGGGAAGAGTGGAAACAAGAAGTAGTAGCAGTGGTGGTAAGGAGGGGGTGGAATTTCTGGCTTTGAACAGATATTGGCAGGAGGAGAAAGAGGGAAGACTGTTCAGAAGGAGGCCGAAGATGATTTAGAGGAGTGTGCATAGGTGAATTAACACATGGGCCAGCTGGGCCCAAGCCCAGGGGCCCTTGCCAAACAGGGGACCTGGGCCGCTGGAGGATGGGCACAAGGGGGAGGAGAGGCAGCTTGACATGGACAAAACTGGCAGCTGGGCCGGGTATGCAGTGCAATTGGCTGTGGCTGCTGGGTACTGGGCGAGGGTGCAGGGCACGGGGCGAAACTATGGCAAAGCCCTGTGAGTAGCTGGAGCCACTGGCAGGGAGCGGAGCCAGGCGTTGTGCATGGTCGCGAGCAGCCGGCAGTGGGCAGCCCCGGCATAGCCAGGTCCTGGCCTGGCCTGGCCTGGCCACTATCCTGCACTACCCTGCTAGACTGATCACCGCTCCCTAAGCTCAGTCCATGTCAGACGTGCCTGGCAAGCAGTGGCTCCACACTCCTAGCAAAAAAAGAATATAATAAAATCATAGAGAAGGGGGAAGGGGCCACTGGGGGTCATCTAAGTCCAAAGCAGGTTCAATCCCTATCTAAGCCATCCTTGACAAGTGTTTGTCTAACCTGTAGCCTGCACATAGGCCTGTGCAGCATAAGCCAAGGGTACATTGTGGCCAGACTTGGCCAGAGACCTAAGCCAAAGCTGCAGGAGTCAAAAGAGTAGCTAAGTAGAAGGCCTCAAAAGCTTATGTCTAGGTCACAATAGTGTAACCAAGTTTACTTCTCATATGTAACAAGTAGCTTGGTCACCAAACAAAGGATCCATACATATATTTAATTAGGCATAATCAAAAAGAGCAAAAGACCTAAAAGGAAACATTATAAGGAAAAAACAAATATTAGATAATGCAAATGCACTATATTATAGCTTTATTGTAAAATATTAGAAGTATAATAGATGAAGCTTTGTAAGATTGCTTAGAAAAGTTGTAAAAACAAAGTAGCCATGTCAGACCATAAACTAAGGTGGAGAAGTAACAAATCAGTGTGAAACTGCAGTCCACAATGGGAAGGGAAAAGAGATAAGAAATCCTCCCTTTTGCTCATTTTGCTTTCA
Organism: Gavialis gangeticus; assembly: GCF_001723915.1. Lineage (NCBI taxonomy): Eukaryota > Metazoa > Chordata > Crocodylia > Gavialidae > Gavialis > Gavialis gangeticus. The sequence goes on from NW_017729028.1 coordinate 14,161,187, forward strand.
CACGGATATAAATCCCAACTAATTGACGCCTACCAGGGTCCACAAGAAATCTAGTTTAATCTGGTTGTAAAAGTTTCAGTGAGACAAATACATTTAAATAAAACCAATCAGAGATCATTCATTAAAATTTTAGAACCAACCATCTATAAATCTGGGGTATAGGTTGAGGGAAATTTGAACTTTTACTCTTGGACTTCTAAATCTGGACTTTTCCCAAACTCAGCAAATCAACTCAAGCCCCCAGAGGAAAAGAACAGTAGGCCTGTGTGAATAGGGAACTATTTAATTCAGCAAATTTGGATGCCAGTGATTTGATTTGGAGATTCAAATCACTTTTCCGATTCGATTTGGCCAAATCAGCTTTGGAAGATTCAGAGCTGATTCGGAAAGATTTGGAGATATGGCCATAGAGTATAATGGGGAATCAATTAAATATCTATAACTTTGTTGTTTTTTGGCTGATTCAGATGAAACGTGTAGGAATAGTAGCCTCTGCTTAGGTCATGAAGCTTGCCAGGCTTCAAGGTGATAGGTGCAGTGGCTTCTGGGAAACTGCACCTCAAATCCTAAAAGGAAAACTCATGTCACATGTGTGTGTTAAGCCACAGCAAGGTGAAAACTGCAGTGATGATCACCCCTGATGAGGCCACAAAGATTATCAAGTTTCAAGGAGATAGGTGTAGGGGTTTCTGGGAAACTGCACCTCAAACTGATGACAAGCAAAACTCGTGACATGGGTGACACTGTGTGTGTTAAGGCGCAGGGGGGTGAAAGCTGCAGGCCTGCTAGCCCCTGCTGAGACCATGAAGCCTGCCAGCTGTCAAGGAGATCAGTGCAGGGGGAGTCTGGGTTCTGGGGCCCTGCACCTCTGGCTGCTGACAGGCAAAACTCATGACATGGGTGCTTGTGCATCTGTGTCTGTCTTGGGGCACAGGCTGGGGAAAAACTACTGCAAGCCTGGCTGCTAGGCCCTGCTGTGGCCACAAAGCCTGCCAGCTGTCAAGGAGATAGGTGCAGGGGGGCTCTGGGGCCCTGCACCTCTGGCAGAGAGAAGTCACAGTCACTGGCCAGCTAGAGACGTCAGTCCTTCCCCCACTGCTTCCCCTCCCCTCCTGCTCCTCCTCCCTCTTCTAAGTTTTTGTTTCTCCATAAAGACTGCCCTCCAAATCTCCAAATTGCCAAATCTTTTCCAAATATTTTCCAAATCAATTTGGAAAGTTTTAAGCTTCTAACGATTCCATTCAGATTTGGAGATTTGGCCTCCGAATCAGTCTGAATCTTCTCCAAATCAAATCGCAAACTGGAGCTTCGCACAGCCCTACAGAACAGCCTGGCCAGCAGACATGTTTCTTCCCTGAACCTGAGGTTACTTAAACGTTGTCTTTATTGATCCAAATAAGTCTTTGCTATTGCATATCCTAATAAAGCTTTTAAGTTGTGACTGGAATGCTCTCACTCTCATCCACACTTAGAGTTTGGTGTAACAAACCTATTCTTAAAAACTTCAAGAACAATCCTCAGGAACAACCAAGCATAACCTCCAAAATATCAAAAACACCCATTAACTTGCCACGGGTAAATCAAGGAGTGAGAGAACTGTAAATGACCTGCCATGGCAGATGTAGGAAGTAGTTTGTTACTGCGTGCTCAAGAGATCCAAGGAACCCATATTGTTTTAATTTTTCAAAACAGCATTTTTAATCCTTTCTGTTTTCTCCTCTCATTTTTCTTCTTTATCTTTTTCCCACGTGGTTTTCTCAAGCTAACTATTTGCATTGTTTTTTTGAGAATCTTGTTTTTAAGCTGCATGCGTTCGATCGGAATTCAGTCAGCATTTTGATCAGAAACAATAGTGTGTAATTTATGACCAGCTACCATAGCTATAATTTCAGGGCTCAAATATTGAATATTCACAACAAATTAGCAGTCCATAAGAAGTAAAGGGAAAAAAAAACTTTAGTAAAAGCCAAAAATATATTAAGTAAATACCACTGATAAATAATAAATTTGTGGAAACTGAAATCTGACTATGGGCATTCCTCAAGCAGAAAATATGAATAAATATGTCATGTAAATAATCTAGTAGGAATATTCACTCACGTTGGGTAATCACATAGGTTTTATTGGGGAGGTAAAAAATTTGCAGTTACATAACTCAGATTTTTTTAACACTTCCTGGTTTTACAAGACTGAGATAACAACATTTATTGTTACTTATTCATTGTTTTTCCAATCTAAGAAGAAATAAAAATCTGGTCTGAACCCCTGAACAACTTACTAGAGCAACAATGCTTAACCTATCCAACCCTGCAGGCTGGAGGAGTAGCATGGGGCTAATCCATCTCACTTGCAGGATTGGTTCATGGGCCTGATCTAATGTGGGGTTAGCACATGAGATCCATCTGTAGGTGCAATCCAGCATCCTGTCTGACCCCTGTGTTCTGGATACAGCCATGGAGTGATTCTGTGTGCCAGCCTGACCCCACATGCTGGATCTGGCCACAGAATAACCCTGAACCAATCCTGCATACCAGATATGGCCACAGAATGACCCCATGTACTGGCCAGACCCCATGTGTCAGATCCATCCACAGTGCAACCCCACGCACTGGCCTGACCTTGTGTACTGGATCCATCTGCAGCCTGATGCCTGATTCATGCAGCAACCTAGGGGGTTCCTCATGGGTCCAGAAATTTGGCAGTGGGAGAACAGTGGCAGTGTTCTCCCCCTGACAGCTGGCAGGCTTTGTGACCACAGCAGGGCCTAGCAGACATGGCAATTAACACTGCTGCACTCCCTTATTACTAATTTCCAGACCTGTGAAGAGCCCTGATGATCAGATGTCACGGCTCCAAGGACTGGAACTGGCCCATGGGCCATAGGTTGAGCATCACTGGTATAGAGATTTGTCTTTTACCTCTCTCTAATCCATAACAAGACAGAGGGGGAATAGAAGTGGATCAGGGATGGAATTGTGAACTAGTTCTACAAAGGCTTTTAGGCAGGACTTAAGTTCTTAAATGCCACATCAGGCATTTAAGTAAAAAAGCGAGACCCTTAAAAACTATTTAATCTCTTATCTAAACCTGGAGCTACCTAATGTTTGTAGGTGCCTATGATGAAAGAGATGAAGTGGACTGATTTCAATTCTGCAATTCTGATGGGGAACACTTCAGGGAGCTTAGTGTGTGCATATGGTGACGTAAACAGTTGCTCTCAATAGTTTCACAGGTAGGAAATATAGTTGTCCTCTTTACCCCAGAGGCAAATGGCAGTCTGGGACTGACATCAGGACACAGAAACTGCTCCTTGATTGGTTCCCCATGCCATTATGTTTAATTCTGTTGGGTGTATGTTAGTCCCTCTTTTGCCTACTATAGTTTTGAAACAAGTCTGTTGCAAGCATGGCTCACTGTGCCCGAGAAGAAGAGAGTGGTCCCAGGGAGGACAAAATAGGGAGTAAGGAGCAGTCCCAGGCAGGACAGAGTTGATTCTGAGGGTGGAGAGAAGAAACTGCAGCGGCACTCTAACCCCACTCCTCCTCTCCTGCCCGCC
>NW_017729028.1:14164924-14195132 GCF_001723915.1 Gavialis gangeticus
AAAAAAAATTGGGAACTGACCATAAAAGAAGGCACTCTGTGAGGCAGGTGATGCTACAGATTGCCACATTAGCCAGGGTCAAAGGAGCTAAAGTCTCAAGGCAGAGACTTGGCCTTGAAAAGCCATACCAGGTCTGGTTTCAGGGGGTCCTTAGGGAGGGAGACCAAATAGAGCTTTATCTTGAGGAGTCTGGAGACACAGCTTCCCCTCAAAACCATATGATTCATGACAGTGCCCCTGTGCCCCCTTTATCAGCCTGCAGTGGAAATACAGAAGAGGATCATGTTATGGGGCTTCCTCTATAATTGTGTAGTTTCCTAGACTAGGACCCAATATTTCTCTAAAGGCAACAGGCTGCAAAACTTCTCTCAGGTTTAACAAGGTAAACGGTGCTACACAAACGGAGTTAGGACTCCTTCTGTGAGCATGTACCTACAGTTACTGTGTAGTTCATACTTTCATCATAATGTCAAGTTAAATTCTATACTGCTAAGGAGATGAACATATGAAGTAAGGTAGGATGTGAAGTCACAGACCTTTAGTTACTCTATGGTAACTGTCCATATTCTTACCACATGGTAAGGGGGGTGAACATTAATCCAATGCAGTAAACTCCAGTGCGGTTCGCACTGGAGTTTACTGCTTCTAGGCACCTCGTTTAGATGTGCACCTGGAGCCACAGCACATTGAGCTGGGGTGACACAGCCCTAACTGGCAAGGGTCAGGCCGCCAGCTTGGGGCTGCTTCTGCTAGCTCAACATTCTGCAGAGGGGCTAACTGGGGCACGAGGGTGCTACAGCATGGTGCTAGCCAGCAGGCAGCCCCATACTGTGGCAACCTCATACCCCAGCCAGCCTCAGTCACCATCTACACATGTGTTGCAGCAAAGTAAACAATTCTGCTGTAGAATAGTATTTGTGTTGGGCAGCACTATCCTATGGTGAAGTTAATTAGTTTACTCTGGCCTAATAGCACCGCTCACATAGACTGGTGTTGCTTTACTACAAAGTTAGTTAGGCAACTCCACAGTAAGCATGTTGTGTAGATGCACCCAGAAAGAAATAACTTACTCCTCAGTGGGTGCTTCTACACATGCGCTTAACTGCACAGCAGACTAATTTTTTGTGATGTAAAACAAGTCTACATGTACAATGCTATTAGATCGCAGCAAAGCAATTATCACTGCCATAATATAATACTGTCAGGGAAATGGCGGTGGTGAAAATATGGCAATGAAAATAACTGCACCTAAACACAAGCATAAACTCTGATCCAGGCATACATTGCACGTGGTCAGCCCAGGCAGCAGGGGACCAGACCCCTGCCTGCCACCTAGCCACAAGACTCCACAAGTTGGGGTACTCTCATGCCAGCCACTCTGCAGCCCAACACCACCTCCCAGAGTCTCAGGCTAATGTCCTGGGCTCACTGCCAGTCTGGGGCTACTTCTTCTCAGTTTAAACTCCTGCAGTCCTGTGCACAGCATCTGCACATGGGGCCTGGATTGTAACAGTTTGAGCATCTACACATGCCATTAAGGTGATGTTATATACTCTGGTGGAACTTGCACTGGAGTTTATCACAGTGCCTTAATGGCATGTGTAGATGCATCCAGTGAAAGTGGGATAAATTACCATAGTGTATGACATGCTGTAAGTATTTCCTAGTTAATATCATGGTAACTTGTTTGTGTATTTCAGGAATCAGCAGTACTGTGTTCATAAAAATTATAAGGGGGAAAAACCAAAGAAAACTCAACGCAAGGAAAATAAATTCTCAGTCTTAAAAAATCTGTGGGAACACCTTTCAAGGAAAGTACTGGAAGCCTCAGTTATTTGGGACTTGAGGAAGCACTGGAACCTTGACCCTATGTACATGAGGACAGACTATACAATTTAATAGCTCTTTTTCTTTCACCTTTGCACGTCTATAGTTCTATGATATGGTGGGAAAAAAGCATTCCTTAGTAATGATGCCTAATACTGATATCAGTATCATAATAATCAATTCAGTTCCTTTGCCTAACTACACTAATCCTATTTGTTCTTCTGTAATGCAGCTGTATGGGATTGTGGGGTTGATATTAGGGCTGTACAAAACAGCACCATTTTGTTTTGATTTCTGTTTCACTGTTTCAAAGGAACAGTGTTTCCTTTTGTTTAATTGAAACTGTTTCTATGTTTCGATGCTGTTTTGATGCATTTCAATGTTTTGCCCATAGGTTATAATGGGGAATCACGAAAATGCCTACAACTTTTCCCTGATTTTCTGGATCAAATGAAAACAGCAGGGATTGTAGCCCCTGCTGAGGCCACGAAGCCTGCCACATTCCAAGAAGATAGGTGCAGGAGTTTCTGGGAAACTGCACTTTGGCACTGAGTAGGGTCCCTAGAGATGGCCGTGATACCCCTAGGGCCCTGTGACTGTGCCGGCTCTGCCCTGCAGGTGTCTTCTCTTCCTGCTACCACGTCTTGTTGGAAAGGGTAACAGATAGGGAGGCTGCCCTCAAGTTTCAGTTCAGTCACAGTTCTAATGGAGTTCTAAACACAGTTCTAAACCCTGTAGGTTCTTGCACCTCTTACTGGGACCTCTTGGATACAGAAACTCATGGACTCCATACAGACATTGGAATTCTGACACACTATAACCTACCGGACATCTGACTCCCGAGGTACCTCCCCACTTTTACCTGCTACATCTCCCTTCCCCCACCCCAGCCTGTCCCTCACCCCCGATGCCTCTATTTCCATTTTCACTGACTAGCTTTCTTGCTTGCATTGCATTGCATGCCAGCTGCTGACTTCTTTACTATTCCTTCTATCCGAGAACAGCATACACACCAACTGCAGGTGCTTCCTCAGTCTGACAAAGGGTTTTTCAACCTGAAAGCTGGAATCCCAGGCAGCTAAGCTGAGTACACCTGGAGTCTCATAACTCTTCTGCAGCCAGAAGGCCTCAGGCCTATCAAAGATGTGACGGGTCTGAGCTTTCCCCAGCCAGGACTGTGCATGCATGTGGTGGATGGAGGTTATAAGGTGCGTCCTACCCATTTTCACCAGGGAGGTCCTCAGCCCTGGTATTTCTTGGGGGCTGCCATGCCAAAGGAAGTCGCACCAGGCCTCCCAACCCTGGCAAGGTGCAGTTTTAGTGGTTATGCCCAGTCCCTGGGGTCTTCTCCTTCCCCTTAGCCCCTGCCCATACCTCCAAGTTCATCCTGGAATGGGAGTTCAGCAGGGACATGTTCTTCCCTTGCTAGCTGGTGATGCAGTGACTGCCCCCTCCAGCTCTGAGAGCTGGGCACTAGATTTCATAGATTTCATAGACATTAGGACTGGAAGGGATCTCGGAAGATCATCAAGTCCAGCCCCCCACCCTAAGGGCAGGAAGTCAGCTGGGGTCACTAAATGGTTGTGAAACTCAAGAGTAAAAAAAAAAAAGAAGGAACTTCGGACAGAGTGAGGAGGGTGGTACTCACTCCGTCTGCACATGGAGCTTAGGGAACCCCAGAAGCAGGAGATTCACCTTCAGGAACACCAGCTGCTTCACCAAACCAGGATCCAAACAGGTGCAGTGGAGTATCACAACATCCCCAGCAATGCTGAACACCCTCTCACTTGGAACAGTGATAAATGTTCCTGGGCAACCGTGGCCAGATCCAGCCACATCTGGCTGTGGCTTGCCCAGTAGGCCAGGGGTTGTACAGCAATGGTTCCATGTCCTTAACAAAACAGGTAGCCACCAAGGCCTGAGCGCTACTTGCCTGATGGTGGGGTCTGGTGGATCTGGACCCCACCATGGAAGCCATTCCCTTCACCCATACTGGCAGCACCTGTGGTGGAGGAGGAGACTGGCTGGTGGATGGTATGCTGGCTTTTGACAATGGATCCCTGTCTACCATGATCCCCCCACCTCCCTGACTCTGTTCACCAGCACCTCCATCCACTAATCCAGGCCTTTCCTGCCGCATATGCTTATACTCCCTTCACCCTTGGATCACACATGGTGGAAAGCACGTGGACTGTACTAGACCACAAGGGATCAAGCCATTTCCTGATGCCCTCCTTCAGCTGCCTCACCAGTGCCTGCACATCTGATGACAGTGGCTTTCCCCAGCCAGGAACATTGATCTCCTGGAAGTTCTCCATTCACTACCTTGTAGTGAAGTTCCCTCACTACAAGGATCACGTAGCTAAGGAGGGCATTGGCAGCACTGAAGGTCTCGGTGGCCTCAAGGAAGGGCTGAGGGGTGTGGAGCACAAACTCAAATTATTCCCCCTCCTTCCCCAGAATTCTCTTCATTATGGCACCCAGATCCAGCTCCAGCTCTTCCTCCAGCTCTTCCTCTGGCACTGAAAGTCTCAGGCTGGGAAGTGAAATGGGGGTGAAGGAGACTGTCATGCTAGTGCTAGAACCAGAAGCCTAATGCCTGCTGGTTGTAGGAAAGAGGCTTCATCTCAGTTTGGGGGGGCTGGAACTTACAGCTTTCCCTCTACCTGCTCTTTCACCCCACCCTGAAGGCTTGCCAGCTGCCTTTCCAGCATGCTTCATAGTGTGTTTGGTGTGCTGGAAAATCTGTGTGTTCTTCTCTAATGTAATATGTATTTATGTAACATATGTAGATAATTGTATGCATGTATTTATGTAATAAATAAAAGATAGAAATTTATGTATGTGTTCCTGTATAAAGTGTATATTATAATATGCAATGTATGCTGTGCTTCCCTGCACAATGAATGGAATGTACACTGTGAAAGAAAGCACAGATTTCTTTTCTGGGGGAAAAGAATCAAAATAGACTAAAAAAACAAACAAAAAAAGATTTTGGGGGAGGAATAAATTGAAATGAATTAATATAATAATAGGGGATATTAGGAAAGGAAAAGGTATTGGATCCCATTTGCTTGGAACAGGCTACCAAATAGGAAGTGATAGCCTTTCTGATGCTGCTGAACTGCTGGAAGACACAGCTCAGTAAGCTGTCTCCAAGGCACAGAGAAAGCTCAGTTCAAACAATGCTGCTTTTAAGCTGTTTTTCCATCCCTATCCCAGAGCACTGGGATTGGAAGGGACCTCAGGGAAGGATCACAGTCACTGGCCAGCTACACAGTCAATATCAGAGCAGTCCTTCTCCCCCTCTCCCCCCCTCTTCTCCCTCCCTCTCCTTAGTTTCTGTTTAGCTGCAAACAAGCCCTGCTTTGAAACTTGAAATGTTTCAAAACATTTTAAGTGCCCTCATTTTGTTCCAAGGCTGTTTTGTAGCCTTTCATTTCATTTTGATTTCATTGTTTTGAGCTCATAACGTGTCAAAACAGCTCTGAAACAGCTTCGGAACAAAACACCCATTGAAATTTCACACGGCCCTAGTAAGTATGTTTTAGCTGTGATGGTCCGGCAAATGTAGGAGAGGCAAGGGGTTGTTTTTTTGTGTGTGTTTTTGTGATATCTTTTATTGGACCATCTGCATAGTTAGCAGAGTGATTAGACATGCTTTCAGGCACAGACTACACTTCTTCAGGTTACTGTAGAGGATGTCAGTGAGAGTAAGTACTCAACATCATTGATCTAAACATAGACACTGACTATTTTTTTTGCGGGGGTGGGGCTTAAGTTGATGGCCATGTGGAAAGTTTTACCCATTTCAGGTGGCAGCCCTCTTCCCGAGGGGGGCCAGGGCCATTGGACCCCCATGTATTCAGCACCATGGTACAGAACTACTGCTCCTTCTGTCAGAGCAGCCTGGACAGTACTCCAATTTTGTCCCTTCTTCTTAGTATCAGGCCCTGTTTTTCTGCTTAGAGCAATGAGGCTGAAGAGCAAGTGGAGGCATACCACTGCCCCATTATATACCACCCTCATTATAGACAAACAGGTTAAGTGAGGGTGGGAGGAATATATCATATGTCAAACCATTGCTTCTTTCCCCACTCCCACCACTCCCTAGAGTTCCCTTTGGTGTAGTGCAATACCATCCACTTCCTAACTCAGAGCTGCATCTCACAGGCTCATTCTGGCCCTTTATGCTGAATGTGAAACTCACATTTCTTGGCTAGAAGCCAAGCACATCTGTTTCAGTTATTGATGTAAAAATGAAATGTAAAAATATAATATTGAATCTTCTCCAATCAGTTGCAGTTTTTCAATGAACTGTAATTATACCCTCCCCTTAATTACACTCGTACACTTAAATCATTTTCCTTGCTGCACACTTTCCCACTAGAAAACCTTGTTTAGCCCAGAAATATGCTTCTTTCTAGATAAATCACATTTACTAATAGGCAATGCGTAAAGAGGGCATGGGGGGCATGTCTCCCCCCCCGAGATTGGCCACCGCCAAAGCTGCCACTGGCTTTTTCACGCAGTTGCTGCCCCCCCTCCCTTGCTGCTGATGTGGCCACTGGTAGCTGTGGGCAGTGCCCGCTCGACGCTTGACGCCGCTGATAGCACGGACAGACAACATCTGCAGGTGGTCTCCACTCACTGCCCGCCACTCGCCACCCCCTCCCCCACTGCCCACACTGCTGATACTACCACGGCCGCCTGCAGGTAGTCCCTGCTTAGCCGGCTCCCACTGCCAATATCACCAGGGCCACCTGTGGGCAGTCCCTGCTCACCACCGCAACACCCCCACTGCCGACACCAACACTTCTGCCTGCAGGTGATTGCCGTGCCTCCCTAGCCTCAGGAGGCATGCATCATTCATGAATTTACTTATACTCAAATGATTGTATGTGTATGCAAATCTGAGATCATTCCAGAAAAAAAACTGTTGCTTCCATCATGCGGAAAGTTATTGTTGAACCCTTCCCAAATACATAGTTTATCTCTACTGGAAGTACCTGTCCTTGAATATATTTCTGTGTATTTGTCTTGGATATCTTTCCATTGGGGAAAAAAAAAAGTAAAGATATTTTCAAGCCCAGGTTATACTCCACTTGCACTTTCTGCAGTTTACATTGTTGTAATTACCAGACACACTAAGAGCTAGAGTGGCAATATTCTTACAAATCTGTGTGTCTAATTCATTCTATTCAAACATTACTAATGTCAAACTGTGATGTATTTGCTTTAATAACTTTGCCAGCCAAGTCACTTTCCCTGTGCTGCCTTCTCTTTAAACTCTTAAATATAACTTAAATAAAACAAAATGTGATACCCTAATTTTTTTCTTCCAAGGTGAACAAACACACTCAGTATGATCCATCTGATATTCAAGTATCGCTTACAAAACAGCATCTGCCTTTTCACTGAGAAATGTCCCATTAATTTAAAATGAACATCACTCTACTGCATCCTGTAGACATATGCATATCTTTTAAACCTGTTCTCTGCATCACCACTATGAATTTAACTCACCATAAAGATCCACAGAGCATTCTTCTTGCAGCTCATCAGCATGGAGTTGTCAGGAAACATGTTAGTCCTTAAGTAAAACCGAGATGATAAAACTGAGTGTAGAGCAATGGAGACAAACAAACAAAAGGACAACATTTCAAAGCAAAACCACAGAAGACAAAGTCAAAGCAGCTGCTGCACCTCACTGATGATGAGCCCAAGAAGAATAAAGCACATCTGTTAGTTGCTGTTCTTTTTTTTGGCAGGATTAATGTAAAGTCCTTGGTTGGTAATTTTTAAATACCTCTAAAGCTGTCAGCCTACAAGATAATTAAATTAACAACAATGATTTTCACTGCTGTTCTGTTTTGAAGCAGCCAAAGTGGTCTTTTTTTTTTTGGCAGGGGAGGGTGGGTTTCAATGCCCAGTTGCTGAATTTTTGGTGATAATATCAATCAGTGAAAGGGAATAGCAAGATTGTGCTGCCACTACTTGTCCCCAGGGAATGCCCATGCCAGGTGTGCTTGTGCTTTGGTGCATGGCAAGTTGCCCTGGGTGGGGTAAGGGAGGCTGGGGCCAGCACTGGGCAGCCCCAGCAGCCATACCTGGGGTCTTGGGGGCTTCCCAGGGCTGCACCCATGGTGATTCTGCCATGCGGAGCCTGACTGACAGCCTCAGCGTACCTCTGGGAGGCCCAGCTCCACGTTTCAGCAGAACATGCTAGCTGAGAATGCATTGCACTGGGGCAGGGGGGGTCCACATTATTTTTTTTACCCCCAGATATCCAGGAATCAAAAAAACCTGTGGAAAAAAAGCCCGGTGCAGCACACACCTGGGCAGCATGCCCTTGCACCATGAACTACACCAGACTGATGCTCATCTGAACATGCCTAAAGGATGTGTCTCTATAAGATGCTTTACTGTGCATTAGACCAATCTAATGCTTCGGGCCAGAGCCAAAAGGCTTCCCTCTTAGCGCCTGGGAAAGGGTATAAGTGTTTTTTGTTTGTTGTTTATTATTTGTTTGTTTACTTGTTTATTGTTAAAGGCTGTGTTTTATTTAGGAGGACTCCCTGAAGAGCTCATCAGGGACCAAATCCCACCTGCAGAAGCTAGCAGGTTAGGTATCCCAGGTCGCATCTACATGTGCTGATTTAGGGCTCTGTAGCCCAATTTAGGGTGCATGAAGGGCACACGTCTACACATGTGAACCCTCAATGCTCCTTAAAATGGCAATTTTAGGCTATTCATGCCTAAATTTGTGTAGCCCAGGTAACTTGAGTATATACTCCCCTTCTCCAATTGAAGGGGATTGTTAGCTGGCAGGTGTGCTGTGGTCAGGGCGATTGCAGACCGCTCAGTTTCCCTCCATCCCTATAGAACCAGGCCAGGACAGCCAGGGGACTTAACTATATACACATTTATTTACATTAACTTATCATAAGGGAAAGGAACATGGATATAAACATATGTACAATGTATATATATATATTTATAAGATATCTAAACCAGTAACATAACAACACCCTCTGGATAAATGACATAAAACCTTATACCAGTGCTCCAGATACAGGTAAGTCACAGGTAAGTATCTGAGCTGAAACAGATAAACCCCCAAATAAACATAGATAGCCAACAGATAAACTATACATTAGTATGGGTGAACAATAAATAAGCCACAAATAAATACAAGTAAACAACAGGTGAAATAATAGCAACAGGGGGTCCCAGCAAAGCCCTAGGATTCTACTTATCTACTAATTTAGAAACACAAGAGTTCACAGAATATAAGGCATGCCATCACACCACTTATGGTGGAAGAACCCCAAAGATAAACTTAATCCCAAGGGGAAACCCCAATGCGCTTGGGCTTTTCCCAAGCCCTACAAGGAAACTGGTAACTTTAGGAGGGCCCTCCCAGTGGGACCTTCACTTTCAGGAGCCCTTAACTAACCGGGGGGGACTCCCCCTCCCCTGTGGGAATCCTCTTTTCCCCGCAACACACGGCTCCCAGGCCTGGAACGTGGCCCTCGAACTCTGCACCAAGCTGCTCTCTTGCCTGAAGTGGGCTTCGGGGGGCAGGGGTGGTCACTGTCCTCTGGAACAGAGCTCCTCTATGCAGGGCTTCTGGGGTCTCTGGCTCAGCCCTGTCTGCTGGCTCAGTAGCCCAAGCACCGTCTGGCTCCCTGAACTCAACCTTTTGCTATGGGTCAGAGGCCCAGGCTGCCTCGTGCAGCACCAGGCTCGGTCTGCTCCCAGAACCTCTGTGCAGTGCCTCTCGAACTGAGCTCCCACCCTCATTCTGGGGTTTGAGGACCTGAGCCGCCCAAGTGCTCCAAAGGTCCTACTCCATGCACTGACCTGTGCACCATGTCTCTGGCTGCATGCCAGAGGTTGCAGACCCGAGCCGCCTCATGCAGCTCCCAGGGTCTGGATGCCATGTTCCGTGCTGCTGGAGCCGTCCACCATTCTCCACTGATGGAAGTCTTCAGGGGTGCTTCTGGGTTACTGCTTCACACTGCTGAGCAGCTCTCCTCAGGTCTTTTAAGCCCCACTCTTCTCTTTTCTGGATGTGTTGTCCTCATGCTGGGCACACAACTCCTTTTATACTCTCCAGGGCTCCACCCCTGAAGTCTTCCAGACCTGAGTGTTGCAGTCTTCAATCAGGTCTGAGGGAGCGGGGGGGACTCCTCTCCCCCTCCCCTCAAGAAAGGGGGGTGACTTCACTCCTCTTGCTGCCTCCTGATTGGTGGATGGGTTCCACCAATCAAAACAGCAAGATTTCAAGCCTGGGACTCAACCCAAGCTCCAAAAGGCAAGCCTGCTACATTTAATACCTACAAAAGCACATGTACATGCATTAAGGTGCATTAACACTTTGTAGGGACTGTCTTGGGACTAACTTTAGTCCCACATCAGTTTGCGCACACGGCATTAATTCACTTTTATATGTGCACATGTAGACACTAACCTGGATCGCCTTAATGCTCATTAAGCTAATAAGCAATAAATTTTGGTGAACCTAAATGCACATGTAGACACCCCCCCCATTTACAGTACTCATCAGAATAGGTGCTTTGTCTAGCTTCAGACTTCTGACTCAAGCATTCATCTACCAGTGCATCCTGAGCAAGAGTAAGGATGTAATTCTCCTGCTCTACTTGGCCTTTGTCTGACCGCCACTGGAGAACTGCATCTAATTCTGAGTGCCACACTTCAGGAAGGATGTGGAGAAGCACAAGAGAGTCCAAAGGAGGGCCACGTGCATGATTAGAGGTCTGGAGAGCAGGTCATACAAGGGGAAGCTGAAAGACATGGGATTGTTCAGCCTGGAGAAGAGAAGACTCAGGAGGGGATTTGGGGGCAGCCTATAATTATATTAGAGGCATACATCTAGCCATGGAGGAGCATCTGTTCACTAAGGCACCCCAGGGGAAGACAAGAAATAATGGGCACAAACTGATTGAAGGTTGCTTCAGATTGGACATAAGGAAAAACTTCTTTACAATTTGATTGTATCTTGATGCCCACCTTCCTAGGGTTATCTGACCCCAGCAGTCTTTCCTGCCCAAGTACAGGGTAGCTGGACCCGATGATCTTGTAAGGTCCCTACCAGCCCCTAACATCTATGAATCTGTTGCCCTGTGGGGCCAGGCCAATGCTTAGGATCTCAATATCATGCTGTTAGACAGAAGGGCATGGTGTAAAATTGCACATGCACACATACCACTAATTGAAGCTCATACACACCCTAATGATAATAACATGAAATCATACACAATACACACATACATACACATATACACACAGGTTAAAAACTGACTCAGGTGACAATGTGTGCGTTGGTGCCTGTGGTACCTATGCTTGGGGTGCTTGGTAACTAAAGAGCAAGTGGCAAAAATCAGGGGAAAAGGCAGTGGAGATAAGGCAATAGTAGTGGCAGAGATCAGGGAAAAGGCAGTGGGGATAAGACAATAGCAAAGAAACAGGGATTTTCAGGCAGAGAGGAGCTCAGGATGGCTGGAGCCACAGGAGCATGGGACAGGTGTTGGAGGTGGCAGTGAGCCAGAAGCAGGAGAGGGAGAAATGAGACAGAAGTTAGAGGGGTGAGGAGCAGAGATTGGAGCAAGCCCAAACTGTAGTAAAGCAAAACCCAACTCAGGGTTCCAAATAACAGTTTTATTAAATGAACACTGTACTGTACAGCTTGGTTCCTACACACATTCCCACAAACACTCCCACACACACTCACACAATGGTAGCAGGAGAAAGAGACTCAGTGGAAGGATTGGAGTCCAGGTAGGGAAGAGAAACAGAGTCCAAGTCCTTGGTTGAAGAGAGGATGCCGGTGATAGCTACCTATCCAGGCTGGGAGGGGGTCCTTGACGGCCAGTTGGGGTCTTTCTCCAGCAGGTGTTGTCCAGAGGGGGTCGCCGGCAGGGCCTCTGGATTGATAGGCAGCCTGATGTGTAGCAGGTTTGGTCCAGGTGAAGATGGCATCCCAAAGAGTCAGTCTTCACTACCTCTTTTTATGGGGCAGACTACTTATAATCTCCTATGGGGAAAGCATGTCCAGGCAAAGTTGACCCTGTTCCAGAGTACACCTGGAGTACTATGTCCATTTTGAGCCCTATACTTCAAGAAGGATGTGGGCAGATTGGAACGAGTTTAATGCAGAGCAACAAAAATAATTTGGGTTCTGGGAAAGCAATGCTTATGAAGAAAGGCTGAAAGACCTGTAAGTTTATTTAGTCTGGAGAAAAAGAAACTGAGGGGGAATTTGATAACAGTCTTCAAATATCTGAAGGGAAATTATAGAGAGAATGGAGATTGACTTTTCTATGTGGCCATAGGAGACAGGACTAAAGTCATAGAGTCATAGAGAAGTATGGCTGGAAGGGACCTCCAGAGGTCATCTAGTCCAACTCCCTGCCTGAGGCAGAACATCCATAACCAGACTATTCCATACAACCATAATCTAAACTACATAACACTACACTCAACCCTTATGCAACATAGACCTAACACCCTAAACTGCCACAGGTAAAGCAGGGAAACCAATGGCAGCCAATGTCCTGCTTCTATAAAATGATATCAATATAGGCTCAAGATTAGGAACAATGGCCTCAAGCTGCAGAAGGGGAAATTTACATTATAGATTAGGAGGACCTTTCTGACTTTAAGTACGGTCAAGCGTTGGACCAGACTACCTAGAAAAATTGTGGAATCTCTATCCTTGGACTATTTGATGTCCTCTGGGGACACGGTGTTTTCCACAGGTCGCTGTGGGCCACTTGCGGATGGTGGCCGGCGGTATACATAGGCCTCCGCACCCCTTATGGGGTTTGGAAATGGATCAGATGTGAAACGCCCCAATGGGGGTGGGTCCCAGCTTGCTGCTGCTGTCGCCGCTGCTGTCACTACTGTTGCAGGAGGCGATCAGCGTCGGATGACATCAATTAAAAAGCAAGTGGATAGGGATCCGGTGATGTTCAGCGCTGCCGATGTATTGTGGTTTAAAAAGGCTAAAAGCTTAAAAAGTTAAAAGCCTAAAGCTGCAAGGGGTGGGGGCCACCACTGGGTAGGGTGACCAGCGCCTTAAAAAATCAATAAATTATGTGGGATAACAAAAGAGAAAACAGGGTATGCTCGTGAAGGTCATAGGTTCAAAACTAGTGCTCCCCTGGGGGACACTGAGCAGAACACCCCGGACAGCACCCACTGGCTCACAAACTGGGGGAGCTCACCAGTGGCTACTGCCCAGTGGTACTCCGCCCGGAGATGCATATGAAGGACACCGAGGAAAAATGCCCTGAGGTCACCAGGAGCCTTTCCAGCCAGAGCCTTCTTTCTGGATAGCCAGATGACAAGCTTGGCAAAAGCCAGGAGGAGGTTGACCAGTAGGTCCTGGGCCTTGGTGGGGTGATGGATGGGGTGTGCATAAACCAAAAGGTGAGGGGAGTAGTGCAGCCAGAACTTGAGCAAGTTCTGGAGGAGGAGGTGCAGGGGCTGCAGTCTGGCACACTCAATGGTAAGGTGTGCCAGAGTCTCCCTCTCGAGACAGAACGGGCACTGGTCGGAGACCGGTTTGAAGTGGGCCAGCCACACACCCGTCGTGATGGCCCCATGAAGGAGCCACAAGCCTAGGTCCCTGGTGGCTCTGGGGATCAGGTCAGAGTACAGGCTCTGCCACTGGGGCGCATTGGCCTCGCCCTCGCCAAAACAGTCCCGCCAGGCGGTGTCCTGGCAGGCCGCGAGGGTGGTGTGGTGTATTGTATGGTGGACAAGCGTGTATAGCTGGTGTTGATGGGCCATGGAAAAGCGGACCGGGCTAGTGTTCCCCAGTTTGGACAGGTGGTGTTCTGGGGAGCGCCCCAGGGCCCGCCGTGAGGTGGACCCGATGAACAACTCCACCGGCTTGGGGGACTTGGGGGGGCGGGGACCGCCCTCTTGCAGGACCCGGTCAACGTAGGCAAGGGCGTCTGCAGGCAGTGCAGCTTTCACCTCCTGTACTAGGCACAAGTTGCACACCCTATGGCCGAGCCCATGCGCCGGGCCAGCATCGCGGGGCTCAGCCATTCTTGCTCAGTATAGTCCAGGAGGTCTCCAATCCGAGTGATGCCCACCCGGGCCATCCATCTTTCCTTGGAAATTTTCAAGGGTAGGTTGGACAGACATTTTCTGGGATGGTTAAGTAAGTCAGGGACTATCCTGCCTTGAGCAGGGTGCTAGACTAGATGACCTTGTGAGGTCCCTTCCAGCCATACTTTCCTATGATCCTATTTTTCCAGAAATTTTGTCTAAAACTCAGGGGTAAAAGTGGTTCAATACGTTGTGATTCAGAGTGATTTGAAATGCACCTGAACTGAAAGGAGGTAAGGTAGCCCTACTTCAGTATCCAATCTTATTTTCAGTCTCCACCACAATGCAATGTAATCACTTTTACAAGGAGTGTATTTGTAATTGCTACACTCTTCCAGAGGCTAAAACTTGGAAGATCTTTCAAGATCTTTAAAGGTCTCTAGGTGTGCCTGGAATGTTTTGAGCACCTAGCCCAGGACAGGCAAATAAAGCCTGGGGCCCAGATCTGGCCCACCAAGCACTTTCATTTGGCCCATGGGGCCCCGCAACAAATTGTGCCCTGCCCAGCCCCTCTATCCATGAGGTGGGAGCGAGGTGCCCACATGTATACATAGCCCCCAAAATTTACCCTATTGCTTGGCTCCCACCCTCTGGGCAGAAGGGCCTGGCTGCCCAGTGTGCAGCTTTCATGCTGCACACTGCTAGTCCCCAAGACCTGCTCTGTTTCCCCAGTCTCCTGCCTGCTCCAAGCACCAGCTAGGGAAGCAGAGGGGGTGGGGCTTCAGATGGGTGGGAGAGTGGAGTGTGGGGCTGGGACTGGTAGCAGTGTGCAGCCTGTGCCCAGGGGAACAGGAGGTGGCCACAGTGCAGAGCTGGGGTGGGCAGCATTTAGGTATGGGGAAGAGTGAGGGGTGTGGGGACCCCCCACACTGCCCCCTATGGTGTGCAGGTGGTGGCAGCAGTAGCAGGCAGGGTGCTCAGGGCACAGGCGCCTGGTGGGACATGGCTCCAGTGCTGCACATCATAACTAGGCAAGTGCAGCACAACCTCTGCCAAGCTATCTGTATCACTGGTGCTCCCTGCCACCCTTGCACAGCCCCTGCACTCGCACAGCAGGACAGCACGGAGGGAAGCCCCATGTGCTGGAGCCAGGTGCTGTCCCTGCTGGGGCTGTGCAGCACTGCAGAGAAGCCTCAGGCACTGGAGCTGGCTGCCTTCCCTGGAGGGGCTCTGCTGCAGTGGATGGAAACCCCAGGGCACCTTCCCCTACAGCGCAGGGAAGGCAGCCAGCACCAGTGCCTGAGGCTTCTCTCTGGGGCTGCACAGCCCTGACAGGGAATGCAGCTGGCTCCAGCACATGGGGCTTCCCTCCTGTGCTGTGAGAATGCAGGGTCTGTGCATGAGTGGCAAGGAGTGCCAGCAATAGACTGGTGGGGGAGGCTGTACCCCTTTCTGCGATGTGCATTGCTGGCCAGAGCCATGCCTCACTGGGTGCCTGCACCCTGAACGCCACGCCTGATGCTGTGCCATAAGGGAAATGTGGGGGGCATTCCATACCCCCAAACTTCTTCACACCCACACCCTGTCCCCACAATCCCCCATGTATAAACAACCTAGAGTGCTGAAGAAACTTGCTGAGCTCATAGTGGTAGCTCTGGCAAGGCTGTTCAAAGAGCCACAGAACTCAAGAGTGGTCCTGAAGGACGGAAGAGGTTTAATGTGGTGCCCATCTTTAAGAAAGGAAAGAGGGATGACCCTGCTAACTATAGACCGGTCAGTCTGATATCAGTCCTGGGAAAAATCTTTGAAAAAATTGTCAAGAAGTCCATCAACCACAAGCTCGCAATTGGTGGGGTACTGAGAAACAACCAGCATAGCTTTGTTGAGGGGAGGTCATACCTAACAAACCTGGTCTCCTTTTATGATCAGGTAACTAACCAGATAGACACGGGACAGGAGGTGGACATCATCTACCTAGATTTCAGCAAGACCTTTGATACTGTTTCCCACAAAATCCTCTCAATTAAGTTGGAGAGTACTAGCCTAGACCAGGCTATAGTGAGGTGTGTTGGCAACTGGCTCAGTGGTCAATCCCAGTGAGTGGTAATTGATGGGGTGGCCTCATCCTGGAGGGCTATCTCCAGTGGTGTTCCCCAGGGATAAGAGCCCCATGCTCTTTAACATCTTTATCGATGACCTGGATGAGGGAGTGAAAAGTGCAATGATTCAGTTTGTGGATGACACTAAGCTATGGGGACAAGCAGGCACGTCTGAAGACAGGACAAAGATCCAGGATGAATTTGACAGGCTGTTCCTATGGGCTGAATACAATCAGATGAGGTTCAGCAGGGACAAGTGCTGGGTTCTTCATCTGGGAAGGATGAACCCTCACTATACCTATATTATGGGTGGTGGTCCACTGGCTAGCACTGCATCTGAAAGGAACCTGGGGGTGACAATTGACAAGAGGATGCGTATGAGCCACCAGTGTGATGAAGTTGCCAACAGAGCAAATAGAGCTCTGGTGTGGATCAGCAGATGTGTCACCAAAAGATCCAGAGAGGTGCTCCTCCTCTTCTATTCACTGTTAGTGAGGCCACACCTGGAATACTGTGTCCAGTTCTGGGCACTGCACTTCTCAGGGGTGACTTGGTGGCAGCCTATAAGTATATGAGGGGTGTGCATCAGGAACTGGGAGAATGTCTCTTCACCAGGGCATCCCAAGGGAAAACAAGTTTTAATAGTGGTGAACTGCTGGAACATAAGGACATATGGAAAAACTTCTTTTAGACTAGACATAAGGAAAAACTTCTTTATCAGTTGAGTCTCCAGAGTCTGGAATAGACTCCCCCGAGAAGTGGTGCAAGCACCTACTCTGGATACCTTTAAGAAACACTTGGATGCTTATCTTGCTGAGATGATCTGACCCCAGCTGACTTCCTGCCCCTTGGGCAGGGGGCTGGACCCAAAGATCTCATGAGGTCCCTTCTAGCCCTAAAGTCTATGAATCTATGAAGATATAAACCCCCACAACCTTACCACACACCCACACCCTCCCACACACCCACCATACACACATGCAAGCACACACACCATACACACATGCCCACACACACCGCACATACACACAGAGGTTAGTTTATGGCTCTGAAATTATCTCAGCCACTTCCCTTAGTACCCTAGGGTACATCTTATCTGGCCCTGATGACTTGAAGGCATCTAAGTTTCCTGAAGTAATCCCTAACCTGTTTATTGGAATACATTCCTGTTCGATCAGTGGTTTTCAACCTGTGGTCTGCAGAGCCCTGGGGGTGTACAGACTATATCTAAGGGGTTCACAAAAGATGCTATGATCCATCAAAAATATGTGAATACCCACACTTACAATTCAAAGGGACCTGCACCTCCATTCAAAACTTTTAGGGGTCTATATTAAAAAAGGTTGAAAACCACTTTTAGGTGTTTTCCAAGGCATCAGATTTGCAAGCTATGTAAGCAGGATTCCTTTATACCACATTTGAGAAGAGCCATGGTTAGAATTAGTGTTTCAAAGCTAGGTTAACTGGGGAGAGAAAAATCTTTTTTCTTTATATTCTGATTACACACCTGAATTCGTCAATACAGTTGCACAACAATAAAGAATCACGTATATTAGAAAATCAGCAGGAAGAAAACACGGAAAGGTAGGTCACACCAATTTCATAGCTACCTTTTTTCATTGGATAATTGGTGCACAGATTTTATGGGAGACTGACAAATAAAGGGATGAATCCTCTTTTGCAGACTCAAAAAATGCTTCTTTGCTTGAGAAGATATGTACATATATAAAATAATGTAGCTGCTTCTATAAGCTTGTTTATATTACAGAGCTGCTATCAATAAGCTAATACGCTAAAGAGTAGATAGCTAAGAATGCTTAAAGGTATTTTCACTAACGCACACATTCTATATCATTTTGAAACTTAGAGTGTAGATTTGCACAATTAAAAAAATAATGAAAAAGTCTGAAAAAATGAGACGAATAAAAAAAGGGGGCCATAAAAATATTACACAATACAGGGCATGCTATGAACTCTGAAGTAAGTGGCAGTCAGTGCTGGGCTTCAGTGCACTGTGAGACTTCATTTGAGAAAGATCACTGCCTGATTTTCACCTGACACACTATCACCTCCTACTTAAGACCAATGTGTGTGCACCTTTGAAACATATTTCATAGCAATTCCTTTGCTTTTTTTTTTTGCTTTTCAATAACGCAAGCGATAAGTGCTCAAGTTACTACATTTTTATTTCTAAGCTATATGTAACTGCTCACATTACTACATATTAACATTTTAAAATAATTCTATCTTTATTTTATGGAGTGTACACATAAAATATTGAAACAAAAGCTGCCAGCAGGATGTCTACTATCACACAGATGGCAGACAGGTCACCATGAAAGTCAGCAAAAAGGCAAGCTGTTGCTGAATATTATGAAAATGAAGAAAATCACTCAATGCATAATGAATCACATGATGAGAACAGAAGAGCAGGTGAATATGCTGTTTACATATGCTTAGACAATATAACAGTGAAATTTTGTTCAGAGATTTGTACTTCAGCTTGCATTGATCATCGGTCTGTTTAACTTGTCCTTAGTTTGTCAGTACTATAGTACAAGAAACTTCATTAGCAAGAAAACTGACAGCCACTTCAAAGGATGTTGCCTATACATGGAGCCTACATATGGACATTGCTCTGACATTATCAGAGTAACAGAAAACTGTATTTTAAAAGAAGGCAACTTAATTGAATGTGTATATAGCAATGACTTTTCAGAGGATGCCTTTCTTTGCAATTCAAATTCTGCCATTCTTTGCCCCCAAAATGAGCACTGTGATACTATAAATGAGTGTAACTGCCAGAATTACTGGAGAAGAAGTTTACTTAATCATAAGTAGTATAAATTACAAACAAATCTGTTGTTCAGCTGAGTTTTTCGGCCGTTTGTCACTAAGCAGTTTTCTTCCCTGCAGGGTCACACCTATGGGAGGAACAATTGTGATTCATTTGCAAAGTATGACTCCAAAAATTGTTTAATCAGTAGGACCAGCTATCTTGTAAAAAGACTTCACAACAGCACTACGGATTTAGAAGAGATAACGGGAGAGGCTGCTGAAAAACATCTTTTTGCCAAGAGTTAATACTATGCCCATCAGGCACAGCTCTACCTTTTGAGATACTCTGGAGACAATTTCCTATCAGAGTAGCTTTTACAATGCCTATCAACAAAAGCCAAGGTCAAACATTTGATAGATTAGGTGTCTAATCTACCATAGCCTGTGTTGGGATATGGCCTATGTTGCTATGCAAGGTGCCACTAAATGCAACATGGCTATATATAACCTGGCTATAAATTGCAATGTCAAAATCCTCTGACAATCTGAAAATGCAAATTATACAGACAAATGACCAAGGAATATTTCCAAACATGGAAAGTGTTATATGAAAAACATGGTATTCCACTAATTCCTTCAGTGAGGTTCATGCTGTACATCTCCCCTTTATGACTTGCAAAATGATTGAACTTTCTTATGTTTGTTTAAATCATTTGAATTAATCATTTGTTCAAATAATTTAAATACCCTTGTAAAGCTACTCTGAGTTCAACAAGTGATTTCAAAAGGTAAGTGGACTCTTTCAATGTATTTTAACATCAGTTTTGTCATAGGATTATCTGGAAAAATTTTGAAGCAAGTGACTTTAAATCTCTCAATCATGTCTAATAAGCAGGGATCCTGGTTTTCTGTGATTTAAAAAATCCCTAATTTTTGGTTTAAAAAGTAACCCCAAATCCGCATGGTCCCATAATTTAAATGAAACACCACTACATGCATATCTATATATTAATGGTGTTTCATTTAAATAATGGGACCATGCGGATTTGGGGTTACTTTTTAAAAACCAAAACCTGGGGAATGTTTAAATCAGAGAAAACCAAGATCCCTGCTGATATGTTTGAAAACAGTTGAAAAAATGCTACACAGTGGGCCAAATTTTTAGAAACAACCAATATGTCCACTTTAATGAAGATTTCAAGATTTTGACACAAACTTTATGAACATTTGAAACAGAATTGGGTCAAAGACCAACAGGAAAATCAAGAAAGAGCCAAATGTTAAAAGGAAAAACTACAGTGCAGTGGAAAGAAAAAGAGAACAACTTTTGAGAACAAATTAAATGAGTTTCTGTTGTTCAACAGCATTATGTATTTGATCATGTGTTACAACCTGATGCATCTTCTAGCTTTAAGCCTTCAGTGAGCTTGCAGGTAGGAAGAAATTCAGTGTAATGTATTCCCGAAAGAATCGTATGTATAAAGCAAATGTGCAACCACAATAAATCTTTTTAGGGAAAATTTCCTGGGTAAACACTTATTGTTATTATTATTATGCCAGAACAACTATTTAAGTAATTCTCCCTAATGAAGATTCGGTTTTACATATTGTAGAAATGTAGAATTATACTTCTGGAAGGGACCTGAAACAACATTACGTTTTACCTGCCAAACAGGTACAGGATATTTTCTTGAACAGAATTTTTTTCTGCTGGAATAGTTATACCACTTCCCTAAATGACAGAGGCCTCCTGTCAGCATTGCTGCCTCCAGGTGAGAGGTTTTACTGCCATAGTTACATTGGCTAGGTATTATTTTTCATAACCCAAGCCAGTATAAGATTCTAGCAAGCTTTGTGGTGTATATGTAAGCAAATGTACTGGAATGAAAGATGAACCCGTGAGAAAACAATTTTGCCAGTAGAAGCATTGATCTTTTAATCAAGATCAACCATCAAATGCACATACTGTTCTGAGCAGAGCTGGGAAGAATATCTCAGGTACATGTTTGTTTGTTTTTTCATAGAAATATGCAGTTTCAGGTTGATTGAAACTGTCTGCAATTTCATGCCAAATTCAGTAACTATTTTTTGACTTGGTAGAAATAAAAGAATAAAGGCAGATAAAGTTGTAATGTTTTGATTTAACAGTTTTAAAATGAAACAGAGAATTGAAACATTTCAATATTTTAAAATTATATCTGGAGACCCAATTTACTTTAAAAAAAAATCTAAAGCCCAAGAAATGGAACATTTCAAGCAAAATGAATGAAATGTTTGTTTCTTTCTTGGAGGTTTATTTGAAGGAAATCTTGTTTTCAATTTTTTTGATTCAGCCAGCGAAGCCAAAAAAATCAGTTACGTCAGTCACATCAGCTGATCATGCAACTAAATTTGCATACATGGACATCTTTAGATCTAATTGCAGAATCAAAGTTTTTCAAGATTTTTATGCTCACAGGCTGCTTACAGATGTGAAAACAAAAAATAGTGCTTTACTTTCAGCTCAGCACCCACCCCCCATCAAGCACAGCACATGCCCAGAAGAGGTATTGCATCAGTTTGACCTGGCTCACCCAAGCACTGTTGGGTTGGGGGGTTTTTTTGGAGGGGGGTCCTCACATCTGTTAGCACCTATAGCTTATTATTAGGGTATGGCAGGAGGTAAAATAACTTTTTTTAAAAAATACTAGAGACCAGAGGTGTATACTTTAAGCTGCAAGCACGTTTCTGCTGCTCTAAGACTATTATAACTTCTGTAACTTGTATATATCCTCTTTTCAGAATAATAGTTTCTTTTCCTATTTCAAAAGTAAAACACTGTTTGTATTAATTCTTTATTTTATCTGACTTTTTCTGCTGGTGGTATTATTTTAACATTGCATAAATGTATGGGGAAGTGACATGATGGGCACATATTACCTGAAAGCACTGGAAATGAGAAATATTCCAGGAGCCTGCCCTCCCTTTGCCCCTTCCTTCCACTCTGCCTTTCATTGTCTCCCTCTCTGAGATGGAAGAAGTTGTAAACTGTTCAAAAGGGCACTTTCAGTGCCCAGTTAGGTTAATGGAAGGACTCACGTTAACTTCAATGGGAGCTGCTCCAGGATGAAAATTGGTTTATAATGGATATGTAAGCATGTCTTCTTAAGCAGAATCTGACAAACATTTTTTTTTATTTAAAAGTGAAAAAAGTGACTTCATTTCAATTCTAAAAGATTTCTTTCAACAAGGTGATTGAAGAAATAAAATCATTCTCTACAAACTGTAATTCAAATTGTATTTTACAACAAAAGTAACCAAAACTATGGAATATCTTAAGTGTTCAAAATGACTGTGTATTCAGGGAAAAAAGAACTGTATTTGAAACCACAGAGGTACAAGTAGAGAGCAGAGTAATCTATTGTGCCACAAAATTCCCAATCCCAACTTTTATGCACCGGCAATAATGCTGGCTGAACTTCAGAAGGTATGAAAAATTAATTCACATTAGCGACTAAAGGTTTGGAAGCATTTCCTATGCAAATTGGTCTCACTATTGCGATCTCCTCAACTAGACCTCACAAGCCTTCCTACACAAATTCTCTATTCCCAGCAGGCTCTAGTTCTCCTCTATTTAGACTGCTCTCTTTCTGAGGTAGGAAAAGAGGATGATATCTACCTTCAAGCTGGACGGTCAAGAAGGAAACTGCTTGTCTCTTTTGCTGGGCATTACTCATGGGAGTAAATCTAAAGTGCACCAAGGAAAAACAAAACAGAATCCTGTTCCTTGATCAAGGGGCAAACGTGCAACCCATGTTACCAATGAAGGTCTGGAGCTTCCTTGGGCAGTCCTCTCCCCAGACACTACTATCCAGTGTGAAGACTTCTATGCTGTGGTGAGGAGCTTATTTTATTGTTGTTTTTAAACTTCCTTGTCCTAGCGGTGCAAAGACATTCATTTCCACAATATTAAAGTCATGGCAAATGCATTTCCAGGGGTGTAACAGCTAATGCATGACTTGCACACACTTCCTAATTGTCTTAGAGAATCAGCGAGGGTATCCACATAGCTGAGAAGCCTGTGTTTCATGGTTCTTTCCCTATTATTAACATGGTAGCTATAGTATCATGTTGGTGGCACATAGTCATTGCGGATCCATAGCATAATTTTATCTACATGCTACCTAACTTCTATTCCTGCAAAATAATCCCACTGTTTTTACCGTATTCTAAGCCATCCCTAGCCAGAGATGGCAACTGGGATGGAATTTGATGGGGTGGCATTCTGATAATCATAAGCATGGGGTATAGAAAAGTATAACTGCTGTGTCACTACCAAAGACTACCGATGTAAGTTGTTACAATACAGCTGTCACATATGTATGATTCTGTACCAGTTCAAGTGTAGCAAAACTGCTCCAACTTTAACCCTGCTTTGTTCAAAGTCAAAGTTGGGGTAACTTAATTTTGGAGTGATACAATATCTAAGGAAGTCAGAAACCTGCTTAGAAACATGGATTACATCCTAAGTATCCCACTTAGGATGCTATACCAACTGTCAGCTCCACAAAAAAAAAAAGATACAGAAGGTAAAATAAATCCCATTATCCTGTCCACAGCAGGATTCTCACCTAATTTTTGCAACAACCATTTTTTGGAATAGAGTATGGGGAGGAGAGGGGAGGGAAGGGGTCTATGCTATTCTCTCTATATGTGAGCACTGCCAAAGTGTTGGTGAAGAGCTAAATGTTATAGAAAGAAAGACCTCAGACTCATTTTGATGGTGAAAGCTCTGTTGAGTTTATTCCTCACAAAACATAGCATCAGGGGGTCCCTCTACTCAGTGGTGATCAGCATAAGTTTGCTTCCCCCAGGATAAAACAAGGTTCCATTTTGCAATTTCTCTTTTATACAGACCAACTCATATTACTAAGCAAAGCATGTTGACCCAAGGCTGAATATTATATTCCCTCAGTATCTTGAGCTGTCCTATGTCTATCACGCATCCGGTTTCTGTTCTTCATCATACAACTCTTGCACAATCTGTTCTCAGTGATCCTCTTCTTGGTGGTACTGTGGACCTTGTATCAGCCTCTAATATGCATATTTGAACTTAAGCTTGTTTAAGCTGTTCATGTGTGTCACTGCTCTTGAGGCCTACTTAATGCCTTAGCCAAGCCTTATGTGAGTAGTATTGTGCTAATCAATGTTTTGAATAACATTGCTCTAGCATAGACTACAATAGGTTTCCAGTATGTAACATGTCCCTTTCACCCATGCTAGAGAAGGGAAACCTAAAGCTTTCTGAAGGTGAACTCAGTTCTCCATAAAGGACTTAGACAGCTGTGCAATTCTGTACGGGGAAGGGAAGCATTAATGTTCTAGAGATTCTGGCAATCAGCATTTATGTCTCCACGTATGAGATCTGATTATCCTTCATATAGGTCAATGTGAGCTTTACACACGAAAAAGGGCAGAATCTCTCTTTAAATTATATTAGTACTAAGTGCTAGACACTTTCAGCCTTTCAAAATGATGTACTGTATATGTGTAGCATTATGTATCCTTCTGCGATGTGATAATTACTAGACTGGTGACTTCATGGTGGGTTTTTTTGTCAGTGTCTGGCCTCCTAGACATTTTAGGGTCATTTATATTGGCAATAAATCCACCAAACCTACTTTACAACAAACTTAATTAAAACTTTGGAATATTGTTGGTATTACTATATCTGCTGACAGGTTACCAAAAAAAGGAAAGAAAGAGATGCATATGAAACTATGGTACTAAACCAAGGCCAGATTGTGATATATGATATCTTTATTTATGCTGGGCTGGATTGTTATTTTCATTCCTCAAAATTCAGTTAAAAGGTAGTGGATAGCTCCTCAAGAGATTGAGGAGGAGCGGAGTATATCTGTGGTCAGATACTTTCCTCTTTTCTCAATCTAAGATATATACCATGCTAGCTTTTTTGCTTCCCCCTCTTTCACTGATTCTAGTATCTGGCTGCTGTACTGGGGACAGGGTCCAGCCATGTCTCTACTCTCTATATTTCTCCTTGCTCACATTCCAGCTCCCTATTCAAAAGAAAGTAAAAGCTCAAAAGCAGCTACTCTTCCTCTTCCCCCTGTCTCTAGGCTCCAGTGACATAGGTAGTCCATGCAGGGAAGTACTGTATCTATATCCTGAAATATCCAAAGTAGGAAAAGTCCATATCAACCTATTCCTACCATTGTTAATAAATATAAACAAAAGTTGAAAGATTGTATTAAGTTAAACATTTATGTTAAAATAGTGTGATTAAGAGTGCTGCAGGCTCTTGTTCAGGCAGGGACTTGGCATGACAATAAACTGACACAGAAGAAAATATTAGCAGTTGAAATTAGTAATAATATATTTTAATTGATTAATTTTTACTGGACAAAAGTAACACCCCTCTCTGGATATTGTTTAACTTGGAATCAGGAAGAGCCAGGTAGACTGACTTCAGGATTATGGTTGCCTTTGTTTCCATCACTGTTTTAGTTCTGGAGGTCTATGCTAATGCCGAGAATATTAGATAGAAAATGTTGAAAAAATCTGCCAGAACTTATTTTTATCATCATTTATCAATGTATTGAAATAAAAAAAATTGTATAGCTATGATTCTATTATTATGAAATTACCACAGAGTACATGTTAAGAACTTTCTCACAGTTTTGAGTTTTAAGGTAAAAATGGGAGTTGGATCTTCCTCTAATTTCTCATAGTAGGTCATTTCTCATCTGGGAGTCATTATTGACCCCAGGATGAACATGAGTCGGCAATGTGGGGAGGCAGCTAGGAAGGCCAACTGCACCTTGTCGTGCATCCACAGATGCATCTCGAGCAGGTCCAAGGAGGTGATCCTGCCCCTCTATGCGGCACTGGTCAGGCCGCAGCTGGAGTACTGCGTCCAGTTCTGGGCGCCGCACTTTAAGAGGGATGTGGACAGCATCGAGAGGGTCCAGAGGAGGGCCACTCGTATGATCAAGGGACAGCAGGGTAGGTCCTATGAGGAAAGGTTGCGGGACCTGAACCTGTTCAGCCTTCAAAAGAGAAGGCTGAGGGGGGATCTTGTGGCCTGTTATAAACTGGTTAGGGGGGATCAGCAGGCGCTGGGGGAGTCCCTGTTCCCCCGAGCGCCGCAAGGAGTGACCAGGAACAATGGTCACAAGCTGGCGGAGGGAAGGTTTAAGTTGGACATCAGGAGGCGCTACTTCACGGTCAGGGCGGCTAGAGTCTGGAACCAGCTTCCAAGTGAGGTGGTGCAGGCTCCCACCCTGGGGGTTTTTAAGAGGAGGTTGGATGACCACCTTACTGGGGTCATTTGACCCCAGTGCTCTTCCTGCCATGGCAGGGGGTCGGACTAGATGATCTGCTCAGGTCCCTTCCGACCCTAGAAACTATGAAACTATGAAACTATGTCAGAGAGTTGTTTGTTGGCTTCTTTTATGTAGTCTTCATGGTTAAGGATAACTATGGCTCCTCCTTTATCTGCTGGTTTTATTACTAATTGATAGTTGGATCTTAGGGATTCTACAGCCCTTCTCTCTGAGAAGGAGAGGTTGTTCTGGTGGTATTTGTTGTTAATTCATTGTTCATTCCTTTCCTGAAGTAGTCAATATAGCAGTCAAGGTTTGAATTTTGTCCACCATGAGATGTCAAATCTGATTTCTTTTTAGATTTTTTGGAGTTAAACTTTTCCTCAGTGTTGTCCTCAGGATGAAGTGGTGTTGAAAGAGGATTTGTTTTGGTTATGGAAATATTCCATGCAACAGAGGTGTCAAAAAAACTGTCTAGTTGTCCACCTTGTAGTATCTTATTAGGGTATTTTTCTGAACAGAAATTAAGGCCTTTAGAGCGGACAGATTTTTTTTCAGCTTCGTAAGTGTGTGAGTGGAGAAACAGAAAATATTTGAGGGTTGACTGGCTCCTTCAGTTTCATCGAGTATAAAGTTAGAATGTTGTGTGGTGTTGATGCTGTTTCATTGATGGTTGTTTTGTGACTGGGAAAGTTGTTCCTGCAGTAATCCATTTCATTTTTTTTTATGTTGGATGAATGTTGTAAAAAACCGTGGTAGTCTTTTTGTCTACATTGTATAATGTTTGGGGAAATAGCCATATATGTCTCTTTGTTGTAACATGTGTTGATTTCCTTCTTGAGTTGGTCTTTTTTAGTATAGGTTATGTGAAGAAGATGATTTCTAAGTTTTTCAAAAGTTCTCCTGCCTAGTTGTGAAGCATTTGTGGAGTTGTGTGTAGTAGTCAGAGGAGTGTAGATATTCAGTCCTCCAGACCATGCTGGGACAAGAAATGGAAAACCTACCAAAGCATCGCCAGCACTCCCACAATAGAATCATCATCATTCCTGTATCTTACACCTGCACCTCCAGAAATGTTATATATCCAATCTAGTGCCCTAAATGCCCTGATGGAAAATACAAAGAAACCAAACAACAACTGTGTACCAGAATGAACATACGCTGAAAATCTATCGAAGACAAAAATATGCAATTACCTGTGAGCGCACACTTCTCACAAGACAACCACTCTCTCTCCAATCTCTCAGTTCTAATCCTCAAAGGGAATTTACAAAACACCTTTTGTATATGAGCCTATAAAATTCCCCTCATAAATTTACTGAATACAAAAAATCATGGACTAAATATAGACATTGGATTTATGGCACATTATAACCTGCCTGCCATCTGATAACCACAGGTAAACTGCCTTCATTTTACCAGCTACATTTCATCAGCAGTTCAATATTCCCCCTCCCTGCCCCTCACCTACCCATCTCACACCTATTGTCTCCTATTCCCTCTGATCCTCACTGCCACACATCTGCATTTTCACAGACCTGCGTTTTGCATTTTAGTTTCTATTCCATCCAGAAAGCACACAAAACACCAACAGACTCTCCCTATGCCTGAATAAGGATGCTTGTGTGTGGAATCTTGCAAAGAACAATTTTTCTAACTATTTAGTTGGTCTAATAAAAGATACCATGTTCACACAAAGAACATTGTCTGCCTTTACACACAAAGGACATATTGAGAGACTGTTAAGAAAGTCATGCAAGGTAGAAGATGAAAGGGAAAGCCTATCAACAACATCAAGTGAAGAACACACTAGGACATCAGGCAGATCCTCTGCTCCAGCAGTTCACTGGAGGATGTGCATATTCTGCCAGAAATGTATTAATAAGACTGAGTCAAGGATTGTTTAAATCTGCCGATGCAATACATCAGCTAGAAGAGAAGAATGAAGCTTTGCATTCCTGAATTGGTGTTGAAGATCTAATAGCTTCTGAGGCACGTTACCATCCTGAGTGCAGGTAGGAGGAACAATAGAAACAACAATAGAAGTCTCTCATTCCTATTTACATGTGGAGACTGTGCAAGAAGATATTCTTCTTTCTCCTGAAGTGAGAGCATGGCATGAAGTGACTGATGAACTAGATGCTGGATTTGTGTGGAAAAATGTGTACAGGCTGAAAGATATACTTGAAAGATACTGTGATTTAGTAGAAGATGAAGTTGGTGAATGTCCTCTGACCACATGGAAGCAAATGAAGCAAGAACTTCAGACTTACCACAAGACAGCCATTCAGTTTTATCTCCAAAGAAAGGCAGATCTTCCACTCCCTGTCTTCCAAATTGTGACAACTGGTAAAGCTGTACAAACAGTTTTAACCTTGCATGTAAATAATGAGGAAGCCATTGGCCTGTCATTCAGAGGAGATTTTGTGGACATAAGATATTTGTAATATGCTGCTTTCAAGATCAGAGATTTGAAAGTTATAGCTGGCCTGAAGGGATACAGCAACTTGAATGAAGAGCAAGCCCAAAAATGTATTCCTGATGGCTTTTAATCATTGAGCCATTTGATTTTTTAAAATAACAATAATGAGTTAGATATTGAAAGTAATGTGCAAAATAATAATCTAGGCAGAGATGTACTGAATACATGTCAAGATTTGGTTTACCTGCAATCAAGGGGCAAAAAACTAACACCCAAATGTGGTGGGTTAGGCTTGTTGATATATCACACAACTAGATCTAAGAAGCTGGTACAAAGTCCCCATGCTGCTAGATGCAGCATACCATATGCCACAGTTCATCCCATTGAGACAACCATTTCTGAGAAAAAAATGAAAGAATTTTGGGGAAATGGAGTTTTCAGGAAAATGGAGTTGTTTTCCCAAGGAATCTCCTGGTCACTTTGTTCACTTTTTGTTGGCCAACACTGATACCTTGGAGGAGACATTGGATGAAAAAAAAAACATTTCATGCAACACAAATTGTAGCATTTCAAAGAAGACCATTGAAACCAGCTAAGATTGAATAAAGCACTGATGTAACACAAATGAAAATAACCTTGAAAGATATACCAATCGTTCCAGAGATGATGACCCATAATAAGTCATTGAAACCACCTGTCCATATTATAGGTAGGAACACGAATGAAAAACTGAACAACAAAGCGATTCAACAGATGTCAAATACCAGCCGACAACCAGGAAAATGTTGTTGTACCAGGGTGAATATCATTTAACCAGCTTCTTTCTGATGATACGTCACCACCATTGACTGTTGGCTTTTGTCCCATACTCCTGCACCAGCATCTGAGTGTCACACCATCTGGACTGTAATCATGCAAACTGCAGGATGCCTGGGACAACAGCACACAGTCATAACATTTGATCAGGCATTATATGGAAAGTGAATAAACGTGTGTGGGCTTGGCCAGAAGAGACTGAATGAGTAATCATTTGACTGGGAGACTTCCATATCATCATGGTTTACTTAACAGCAATTGGTCAGAATTTCTCCACTTCAAGACTTGAAGATTGTCAGACAGAAAATAGATTATTAAAAAAAAAAACCCACCACCACCAACATAATAAAAGGAAAATTGTACAACTGTGCTATCAGAACACATAAAATAATGTCTGAAGCAATGTGGCATGTTTTGATAAATGATTTCAGTGTGTGGTTGTTGTTGGGGGCCACCACGTAAGGGCATGGCCCACGACATCCTGATGACATTGACCTGTATGTGGATGTCAGAAATGCCTTGGCCCAGCCAATCAGACTCTGATTTCCACCCAATTATTACCTGCCATGACTTGATGGATTGTTCTTTTGAGAAGTGATATTGCCTTTGTGAATCTTATTACAGTGCCAGGCACCCTCTGAGTCGGGCTCCAACCTGCCTTTTCATGCCAGCTGTACAATAACTAGTTGTTATCACAGCAACAGATATAATCCAGGACATATGTGTGTGGTTGCCTGGCCATTCTCTCTAACTCAAGGCCAGATATCATTTCTTCTTCAAGATAATTACCTGTGATATGGAAAAGAGTCTTTAACCATCCCACGACTGGGCAGTTAGCATTAGGGGCTATAGGC
>NW_017729028.1:14195800-14196585 GCF_001723915.1 Gavialis gangeticus
CAGGCATTCCCCAGGGACAACTAGCAGCAGCACAAGGTGCACCACCACTAGTTGTCCCCAAGGAACCAAACATCCACGCACATCTGGACACAGCCTATGAGGCTTCTAGGCTCTTTGCCTGGCTGGCTGGCTAAAGGGAAGCTAAGAGCTCTCACCGCTCCTCAGCCTGGTCTCCAAAGACATCTCTAGCTCCAGGGCAAACTGCAGTGTGAACTGTCTGAGCTTGTCATTGTCCTGCCTTCCAGTCAGGGTGCTCAGCCCTGTGTGTGCTGCTGCAGAACCAGAGGTTCATTTTCTTTCACGACCAATTGTGAAATGCTCAGTATTCTTCTTTAATCAAAGTCAAACCAAATGTTGAAATAATGAAATCCTGTATGAAACTGAATGTTCTCCTCACATTTCTAGTCCAGATTAAGGACAACAAGAAGTCCTTTTTTAAATACATAGGGAGTAGGAAGAAGGCCCCAGGAAATGTGGGGCCCTTGCAGGACAAGACAGGAAATCTGGTTGTCACGCCAGACGACAAGGCCAACATATTTAATAACTTCTTTGCCTCTGTCTTCCTCAGTAAGGATCAGAACTGCCACCTCCCTGTTGGGCCCCCTTAGGGCCCCGGGGGAGGCTCACCTGGGCCTAGGGTGAGTGAAGATTTAGTTAGGGAGCTTCTGGAGGGGCTGGACATTTTTAAGTCAGCTGGCCCGGATGATCTTCACCCTAGACTCCTAAAGGAACTCACTGGGGTCATTGCAAGTCCCCTGGCACGGCTTTATGAACACTCGTGGTGC
>NW_017729028.1:14197065-14198306 GCF_001723915.1 Gavialis gangeticus
TTTGACCCCAGTGCTCTTCCTGCCATGGCAGGGGGTCGGACTAGATGATCTGCTCAGGTCCCTTCCGACCCTAGAAACTATGAAACTATGAAACTATAGTCCTTCTTACATATGGTATCCAGACCCAAGAAAAAAGGTGGTGTTTGGCTTTGACTAAATTCTGAATTAACACATAGAATATGAATTACTGGGGATGTTTTTGTTACTATCCCCTTCCTGTTGTGTCATTTTTTCCCCATTTTCCCCTTATTTTTCCTTTTTCCTATCCAGTCAGAAAAGTAAAATCCAGGGGGTTTTTTTTCTGTCACTGTTATGAGTCATGACCAACATAGTTAAGAAAAAGAAAAAAGAAAAAAGAAAAAAATATCCCAGCTCACCAAAAATTTGCCAAGTCTCAGAATAGCTGAAAAGACTGTTTATTTCAGTACTCTCCCAACAGTGAGACTGCAAGTGAAAGAAAATGTCAGAAACAGAAACTGCACTTTCTTTTCTTTTTATTCTGTTCTAACTATTCCTTTCTCTCTCGCTCGCTCTTTCTATGTTTGCTCTGTTTTGTTTAATAGAGAATACACCACCACTATTTAAACTGAATTTAACTTCTTTCCAATAATAGATAGTCAAAAGTGAATTTTAAAAATGCCATTAAAATCTTTACGGGGAAAGGGAAAGGGAAAAATGGAAGTTATTAACATGAAAGTCTTCTTTACTTTTTAAGTTTCAAATGCTTTCCTTTGCTCTGTGCCAGGCTGCTAATGTTGATTGTTACAATGGAAGTTTCCAGCAATATCTGACCATGAAATCTCAGACCAAATTTTACACTTTAATGTGTAAAAGTGGATAAGATTTTTTAAAAATTAATCTCCTATATCAAAACTATAACAAAAAAAATCTGTCTAAGCACAACAAAAATAAAAGCAAAGGAAGCTGCAATATTTCTGCGCGGCTGAAATCCTGACACAGAGTTCAGTATGAGACCACTGCTTGTTCTTCACAAAGTGCTTTTGATTCTTCCTGGTGTATTTTGCTGAGTGCCAAGGGGGAGTGAAGGAGTGATGTGCAGAGATAGAATGATCTTTTCTTTACAAAAATTGCTTTCCAAAAAAACCAAACAAACCCAAGATCTTATGCATCTAATATCACACACTTTGAGGTTTTATGGGTCCTCAATGTACTTTAATTTAAGAGTAGGAGAAACCTTTCAGACAAGAACTACAGGAACCCTCAAAACAGAGTTTCTCATT
>NW_017729028.1:14198324-14212955 GCF_001723915.1 Gavialis gangeticus
TCCTATATCAAAACTATAACAAAAAAAATCTGTCTAAGCACAACAAAAATAAAAGTGTTCCTAATGTTCCCTGACCTGGCATGCAACTAGGCTCACAATTGGTTCTTTTGAATAGTAAATTATACAATAAAAATTCAATGGGTCTAGACTAAGGAATTAAGATAATTAAACATATAATATAATCTTCTTATAAAACAGGTTTAATTCTGAAAATGCTACCAAAATTACTGATAAAGCTGGCAAACACTACAGTTTATTTAGACTGACTTTAACAAAGATTCATTAATATTCCTGGTATTTAAGGTATAAAGTTATGCAGGATCAGGCCCATAGCTTGTATTTAGCTGCAGAATCTAATATTAGGCCAACATAAAAGTGAAGCTGTTAGACATGAATTAACAAAAATAATTAGTTAAGTGAGAAAACTCTGATGATAAAAATCTGAACTTTCTTAACAAAAGTGAACATTTCCTACATCACTAAGAAAGTAAAATGACCTCATTTCAAGCTTTTAAAATTTCACACTCTTTTAGTGCATAATCACCTAAAAATGATGAGAGTAGTGTTTTTGTCTGATATCAGCATAACTATACAGAACTCTATTTATAATCTTGAAACACTGCGAATAACAGTGTTAAATGAGAACACATTACAATGCAATGGGATGTGATATTACATTTTTCCAGCTCTGATACCATGCTCTTTTTAATAGATGTCACATTGGTATTTCATAGCATATATGGGGAATACTATGCTGGTACTACTAGGGAAGTATAAATGAATTTCCCCTGTCATGTTACCCACATCAAAACCAATGCATCAAGACACAGAATGTATTCGCTTGTGCTATGACTACCACAGGAAAAAAACCCTCTTTTATCCAGGTTTAGTGGTAGCTGACTTATAAAACTACATGTGAATATCAGTGGTGTTTAAAAACACCACAGTAGCTCTAAGAATGAGACTCAAGTGCTTTTGATATCATCAGAACTTTGATCAAGGGACACTCTTATCCACAGTTTTTCTCTGTGGTCTTTTATAGCTATTTGATGGAAACCAAAGTATATCACTATTCCAAATCACATAAAATAATCCTCTGTGCTCCTGCTTATATCTTTTTGATAAGATTCAGAAGTGCTCAGTAAAGAAATACAGGAGAATTATTTTTGGATGTTGTTAACTTTATGCTTTGAATCTGATTCTGCTGAAATTACATTTACCCACTGATTAATTATCTGTGACATGAGGAGTAACCCAGCCAATAATATGCAGTTGACTGGTGCTTATTTACATAATGCTAACTCATTAATTTCCTGGCTACATGCACTGTCTAGGCCTGAAGATTGAAGGAAAAGGGGAAAGGGACAAGAGATGAAGAAAAGTATGGGAAATGAGGGAGAATGAAACACAAAGGAGGAAAGGCTAATATAGTTCACTTCAGATACCAAGAGAATATGGACCCAGCATTCTCTTTGCGCTCCAAGAATCCTTTGACTTACCTTGCTGATTCCTTTAAACGTAAATGATAGTATTCTAGTCTTAGGAGTCCCATTTTCTCAGTGGGTAGACTTATGGCCTATCAAAGTTCTGTCAGGTTATGATTCAGCTACTCATCAGGCCATGGCCTTGAATCTAGGGCCTTGGCCTCCCCATTCATCCTGGTCTACTACCTCTCCAGCTGACCATTCAGGCCAATCAAGCAGGGCAGAAACCTCCATCCAGGTCTAGTCATCCACCCTGCTAACGGAGCAGTCAGCCAGGGTCAGCTGACCCATCATTCCCTTCCATATGAACCCCTGATCTATAAGAAGAAGCGTCTGGGCAGCTAGGCTTAAAGTGACCCCACCTTACTGCTCTCTCCAGCTAGTGTTCTGCATCTGCTCCTGGCTTGCTCTTCTGGCTCTTTGACCTGGCTTACCCCTTACTCTGAGCTCTGTCTGATCCTTCAGCTCTCTGTTTCAGCTTGTTTTCAGAGGCAGCTCTTTAACTGATTTCCTGGTTTCCTGACCCAGCCCATACTTGGATACTGTTCATACTACCTATCACTGGTTAGTACCTTGTCCCCTGAGTGGCCAGCCACTCACAACCCAGTGTGACAATGCTTCAGTTTGCCCTGGGGATTCAGTGAACACAGAGAAAGCATTTAAGTGATATACACACTACACTACTTCTGGTGCTGGAGCTAGCACATACAGAGCTAGTTCAGATGTACAGAGGATTGAGTATTGTGCTGCATTCTGTACAGTATAAAAAGACCTATACAGTCTAGAATTCACCCACCAGTTCTTGCAACTGTTTATGGGCATAATATTGCTCATGCTCAATAGACTGCAGCAGTGGTGCCCTATGGTACAACACTAGAAATGAAATACATTTGTAGAAACTGCAAGGGATTATTATCAAAAATATTGGAACACTATAAGGACACTAGTGTTAGCATCCCTACAGTTCCAAGATATTCCAAGGAGGTGCTGAATATGAAGGAAGGATGTCATGTGCCAAATCAACAGCGTCAATCTTTGAAATGCTAGGATTTCCCATCATGTCTGCCCAGTCCTTACTTTGCTCACTCTACTTCTGACATGCCTTTTCCTTTTCTGTTAAAGTGATAAATGCAAAATCACTCATCATTGTTTCATTTAAAGTGCATGAAAAATAAAAAATCAGGACCAAGAGCCCAGATCTGTAGGCTTCTGGAGGATTCTTTCATCCATGCATCACTCCACTGCTCCACAGGAGGGAAATATGCTCTATGGAACTATGCCAAATGAGTGTAGCTGTGCAATTTACAGTAGCTTCAGATCTGGCCTACAGTTTGTGGAACCACCAAGTAAGAAAAGAGTTTTATGAAAAAGTGATCAGGAAGCATCACAAAGAAAAAAATACTGATTACTCAGCTTTGTTGGTTATGTCGTGAACAGAAACAGCCTCATGCTGTAGTTGAAGATGAAATGCTGAAACATGCAATACATAACACTACAATGAACTAAACTTTCTTGAGTTCTGTTATTATGAGCAGAATGACTTGTTCCATGCCATCTACCAGCTGTGAGAACCAATATAATTGCATATAAAGGTGCAATCCACTCAATTAGAATATATGAGATATACCATTAAAAGTATTATAATGTATAAAAAATTAATTCAGGATCCTGCCTCAGAAATGAGGCTTAATAGATCATATGACTTTTCTAGTTGTTGTTGTGTAGATACCTTTAAGAGTGTTATGTATAAGTTGTTACATTTGCTGGGGGATTGCAGGAGGGAACAACAGATCAGGAGGCTTAAGAAGATTTTCAGAATAAACTAGCTTTATCATTTTATAAGTTTAATTCCCTGGTATTTTGAGAATGACACATGGTACCAGGAGTAGGGTGAGAAGAAAGAAAAAAATGAGAGAATCTCAGAATTCCTGAGGAGTTAAAGCTGTCCAGCAATGCAGCAAACTG
The DNA here is from genome assembly GCF_001723915.1 of Gavialis gangeticus. NCBI lineage: Eukaryota > Metazoa > Chordata > Crocodylia > Gavialidae > Gavialis > Gavialis gangeticus. Next base: position 14,201,774 of record NW_017729028.1, read on the forward strand.
GAAGAAATTTAAGCAGAGTTTCACCATTTATATAATGGCTAGTGGAGCTACAGGGAAGGAAGATCTACTCAAGGAAGCAATTTTTAAAAAATATAGCAGGCCCAGAAGCTCTGTCTCTTTATAATAGCCTACAACTGTCAGAAGCAGAACAGAAAAGCTATGGCACAGTAATAAAAAAGTTTGAGGAATATTGTATACCCAAGCAAAATGAAATTTTTGAACAGTCTAATTTCCACATGAGACAGCATAAAGAATGTGAGGCAACAGAGGAGTTTGTCAAAGACTTCAGAGTGCTGAGACAGACATGCAACTTTGGAGACCTAAAAAAGTCTATGATCCGAGACAAATAGTATTGGGTATAAGGGATACAAGCCTTAGGAAGAGATAGCTTGTATCCCTTACAAGAGAGGATCCTAAGATTAATTTGGAAAAGGCACTTGGAATGGAACAAGTGGCTGACATAACAAATGCCAGGCTGCAAAAACTGGAGGAAAAAATAGAACAAGTTGAACTAGACAGGATTACAAGACTGCAAAAACCTAAGGCAACTCACAAACAATACGAAAAGGAGGACCTCACTATAAAGCAGGCAAGTGAAGGTCAAAGAGAATTGCTTGAAGAAACAATAGTCAGCTGCAGAAGTTGTGGGTGTTACAACAAGCCCATTCAATGCTGTGCATTTGGCAAGCACTGCGACAAATACAAAAGATTCATTCACTTTGCTAGAGTTTGCAAAAAGGATCAGGATACAATGCACAAGAAACAGCAGGTGCATGCTCCATGCAGTAAGGAAAAGGAAGAATTCCTCATTGGCACCATGCAAGAAGTTCATTCTTCTGGGGATTGGACAATCACTCTGGACACTAATGGACAAATGATAACTTTTAAATAAGATACAGGGGCACAGGTGAATGTAATACTACAATACATTATTTAAAAAATGAAAACTGAACTTGTGTGCTATAAGAATAAGAAAGTGAAACTTAGAGCATATAATGGAAATATGATTGTTCATTGCATGTTAGACACAAGGGTAATATAGTAAAAATTCAGTTTGTAACAGTCTCAGGAAAGCTAGTGCCCATTATTGGGTTGCAAATGTGTAAAACACTAAGTTTGATTAAGAGAATGGATGTCATTGAGGGACTAGAAATCAAGACCATAGAAGAAGAGTTTTATGAAGTGTTTCAAAGCATAGGAAAACTGTCAACTGAGTAACAGATACAGTTAAGAGAACCAAACACTCTCACCGTACATGCTCCAAGAAATGTTCCCCTTGTACTAAGGGAGAAACTGAAAAAGGAATTGGATAGATTAGTGAACATGGACATAATAGAAAAAGTAGAGCAACCAACTGCTTGGCTTCATTCATTGGTCATAAGAGAAAAAAAAAAGATGGATCCTTGGGATCTAAACAAATGATGAGGTACATCAAAAGGGAGCATTTTCCCATTCCCACCAGGGAACAGGTTTTTGGCAGAAGCTAAATATTTCTCCACTTTGGATGCCTCTTCTGGGTTTTTACAAGTACCCATGGAAAGAATAGCACTAAATTATATATCTTCAATATGTCCTTTGGAAGCTATTACTTTCACGGGGCTTCCTTTTGCACTGCGTTTTGCATCTGAAGTATTTCACAGAAAGGTGAAACATGTTTTGAAAGTCTTGATGGAACTATGGTTTATACTGATAATGTATTAATTTGGGGAAATACTATGGAAGAATATGACTTGAGGCTAAGAAAGGCACTAGAAAGTGCTTGCAGAACAAGCGTGAACCTGTACAAACAAAAATGTAAGTTCAGGGTCAAAGAAATAACGTATCTGGGAGAAAAGCTTTCTGAGAAGGGGGTGCAAAATTGATCCTGCAAGAGTTAAAGCCATTACAAACATGCCACCCTCTACAGATAAGGAAGGAGTGCAAAAATTACTGGGAATGATCAATTTTGTAGGGAAATATCTACCTAACTTAGCAGAGCAGACCAAACACCTTAATTCACTCCTAAGAATGCTTAGTGGATATGGAAACAGGAACATGAAGCTGAATTTAAAAATTTGAAGGAAAAAATAATGACAGCTCTGGTACTAAAATACTATGACTCTAAACGACTCATTAAATTGTCAACAGATGCTTCGAATGAGAGCATTGGAGCAGCTTCACTTAAAAAACCTGGGGATAGCTGGAGACCAATAGCATATTCATCTAGGGCACTCCCTAGCTCAGAGTGTCTGTATGCTCAAATTGAGAAAGAAAGTTTAGCTCTGGTATGTGGCTGTCAGAAATTTCATATATTCATCTATGGGAAGCCTGCGATAGCTGACACTGATCATAAACATTTGCTACCTATAGCAAAGAAAGGGTTATCAGACATGCCACCCAGATTACAGAGACTCTTCTTTCAACTGAAAATGTCTGATCTAGACCAGGGTAGGCACCCCCCCCACATGCATGCCAATTAGTGGCACATAGAGACATTTTTCTCAACATGCCAGGAGATGTGAGGAAATTGTTTAATTTTTTTTTATGTTGCTGCTCTGGGCTCTCCAGAGGAGCCACAGGTCCCGGAGCTGTGGCAAACACCAGAGGTAGTGTCAGGCGAACACAGGCGTGGACGCTGTCTGCACTCTGCTGCCCCTGCCTTCTGTCCCCGGGCTGTGCCTCCCAGCCAGGCCCAGCCCCTACTAGCTCCCAGTCGGCTTGGCCCCAAGCATCACCTGCTATGTTCCTGGGGCTTGGGGGATCCTGTGGCTGAGCCCCCACACCAGAGGTGGCTCCACCCCACCCACACTGTGCCCGGTGCACAAGAAGGATGAACTAGGAGTCACCGAGCCTGGCATCCTGCCCCTGCCAGGTGGCATCCCCTCATGGGACTGTGGCCCATCCCTGTGAAGCTGCGCAGGCCAGACTGGACACCCATGCCCACCCTCTGCAGCCTGAACCCATGGAGCCCCAGGGCTCAGGTTGGCTCCTGCTCCCCTCTGACTCCCAAGAGCCTGGTCAGGCCAGCCTGCCTATGGCATCTCTCCCCACACCTGCTTCACCCTATGCCACCTGGACCCTGCCCTGAGCACCCAGGGGCAGTGCTTGGTGAGCCAGTGCCATCCCACCTGGGTGGGATGGGGCATCTGTCTGCCTGAGCCCCAGCCAGGCCCAAGGCTCTTCCATCCACTGGGAGCCTCCAGCCCTCTGCAGTGTTTGCCCAGACCCTGGCCTCAACCTCCTGCAGCAACTTTCTAGGGGCTGGGGCCTGGGCAGATACTGCAGAGGCCAGTGCACTGGAAGCTTCCACCTGGCTCAGCCCTGAGCTCTGCCCACAGCAGCTGTTCCCAGGGCTGGGGGACTCCTGTGGCCAGGCCCCATGGCCGAGCCCTTGCATTGGGATGGTTCTGCCCCACTCATACTGTTTCTGGTACACAGGGAAGCTGAGCCCAGAGCCAGGAGCCCCACAAGTCCTGCATCCTGCCTTGGCCAGGCAGCATCTTCTCACAGGCAGGATGGCTGCAGATCAGGGCCAGGCTACATGGGCCAGGCCACACCCCATTTTGGGTACCACTGGGTGCCCCTGCCCACCTGCCCACCACAGCCTGAGTCTGCAAAGCCCCAGGGCAGCCTACACTTCCTGCTTGGCCCCTGCTCACCTCCAGCTGTCGGCTTCCCAAGGGCCCAGCCAGTCAGCCAGCCCACAGTGTCTCCCTCCATGCCTACTTCTCACCCAGTGCCCAGACCCTGCCCCAAGTGCCCGGCCCTGGCACTCAGCACCCTGGTGCTGATCCAGCCCAGGTGGGACAGAGCATCTGTCTACCCAAGCCCCAGCTCTCCCTTCCAGACCTAGGCCTGGGCTCCCCCCACTCCGGGACCACTGGGGAGGCCTGACTGCCCCAGCCCTGGTGGCTGCTGAAGCCTCCCTCCACCAGACACTGCCCTGGATCAGTGGCCTGAGCCACAGCCAGTAGCAGTGGGAGACATGGCTGGGGAAAGACACACACTATTTCTTTTTTTCTGTTTTTTCTCTTCTTTCTTTCTCTCTCTCTCCTCTTTTTCTCTGTCTCTCTTTTTTCTTTTCTTCTCTTTTTATTCTCTTCTCTGTCCTCTTTTTCTCTAGTTTTCTCTCCTTCTTGTCTTCATATCTTGTCTCTCCTATTTTTTTCTCTCCTCTCTTTCTCTTCTTTCTTTTTCTTTCTTCTTTTTTCTCTCACCCCTCAGGGGCGGGGTTTAAGCACTCCAGCCAAATAGTACATGCCAGGAAAACATCTGCCTATTGCAGATACATTGTCCAGAGCATATGACACAATGGAATTCCATATTCAAACATAGTACATATTAATCTCATTAAAAGATTGATTCCTGTCACAGATAAAATGTGGGCACTAATTGAAGAAGCTACTTCTCAGGACACCACATTGCAAAAAGTGGCAACACCTATTTGTGCTGGTTGGCCTGGAAAACATATACCTAGTCCCTACTCTCAGTTCAAGGAAGTGCTGTCAATACTGGATGGCATTTTGTTCAGAGGCTCACAACTTGTTGTTCCAGCACTGCTAAAGAAAGACATGTTAAACAGAATACATGAGGAGCATCTAGGCATTGCAAAATCCAAAAGAAGAGCAAAGGGTGCTCTATGTTGACCAACATAAATAATGACACAGAAGATGCTGTAAAGGCTTGCACAATATGCCTAAGGTACAGATGAGCACAAAGTAAAAAAGCCCATTATAGTCATGGAGGAGCCCGTGGCTCCGTGGTATCAAGTGGGCATTGACTTATTTGTGCATGCAGGAAAAAATTATATATTCGTGCTGAATTATTATTCTCACTATCCTGAATTTCCATTGCTCAAAAGCACAACAGCAAACCATGTCATAACTCACATCAAATCAATTGTTGCTAGACATGGGATTCCACAAGTTGTGAGAACAGACAATGGACCTCAATTCAACTGTCTTGAGTTGAAAGAGTTTGCAAACAAATATAGATTCCATCACAACATTTCAAATCCTAAATACCCACAATCCAATGATCTGGTGGATAATACAGTACAAATAGTGAAGAAATTGTTTAAAAAAAGCTACAGATTCACATACCAATATTTACCTGTCATTCTTAAATAACAGGGAAATACCCTTGAAACATAGATAGTCCCTAGCAGAAATGCTGTTTAACAGGAAACTCAAAACCAGGCTGCCAAATTGTGCGGATGATGCTCATCAGAATGAAAAGCAAGGTGTGAAAACTTTTTAAAAATGTGACAAGCTCAAATAAAAATGGTTCTATGATAGGGGTTCCAGGGAGTTATCACAACTGCATAACAAAGATATGGTGCCTATTTCAGGTGGACAAATGTGGAAACAAAAAGCGGTAGTTTTCCATCAAGTAGCTGCCAGATCCTATAAAGTAGTCACACTGGAAGGAGAGGTGTTAAGAAGGCACAGACAACACTTGTAGCTCAAAAAAGGGAGCAAAGAAGCAGCATCACAAGATTCACCAAAGGAATCAGAGCTAACATCAAAGCAATAAGAAACAACAGAGGAGATTGAAAATGACACACAAGTAGAAACATCTGAGCAAGGAAACCAAACAAAAACTGAACCAGTAAGTATTGAGAATGCAGAGAAACTGAGAATATCAGTTAGAAGTAAAAAGCCAACACAAAGACTAATAGATAACTGTTAAAATGTGCTTTAACAACAGTTTGAAGTAAACTTCCGAAGTTAGTATTATATGGGGATATGTTACATGTCAAGGGGAAAGATGTGTGGATACCTTTAAGAACGTTATATACAAGTTATGTAAAACTCTAGAACTCTTGGTTCAGAGATTCAGAGATTCATAGACATTAGGGCTAGAAGGGACCTCAGAAGATCATCGTGTTTAAAGATGTATCTTTTATTAGACCAGCTAACAAAGCACACACAAAAAAATCTTTTTCTACAAACTTTTGGGTGCATGTGCCCTTCTTCAGGCTCAGGGAAAATTAAAGATGGTGAAAAGCCCCCACAGGTAGAAAATAAACTTCATTTTTGCACAGAGGAGCTGAAGGTGGAAGTCTGTTCCTCTCGATCCATGGCAGTGTCTTTATGAGTGTCAAAGAGCAACTCATAAAGACACTGTCATGGACCAAGAGGAACAGACCTCCACCTTCAGCTCCTCTGTGCAAAAATGAAGTTTATTTTCTATCGGGGGGACTTTTCACCATCTTTAATTTTCCCTGAGCCTGTGGAAGGGCAAGTGCACCCAAAAGTTTGTAGAAAAAGATTTTTTTGTGTGTGATTTCTTAGTTGGTTTAATAAAATTTATCTCTGAACCAAGAGTTCTAGAGTTTTGCATTTCTTTTTGTCCCAGACCAACATGGCTACCAAATACATGTATAAGTTATTACATTTGCCTGGGGATTGCAGGAGGGAACAGCAGATCAGGAAGCTAAGACAACTCTCTGAATAAACAAGCTTTATCATTTTATAAGTTTAACTCCTTGGTCTTTTGAGACTAACACAGTCCTCATGGTTACATTTCTTTTCCTTCCAGGTTATATATGTATGCTGCCAGATATTAAAAGTTTTAATCAGCAACTAACAGGAGATTTAACTGGAATTGTAAAACAAAACAATATACCTCGGCACTTGATTACACACTTACATGAGTTTAGATCTATATAGAAAAGCTAATACAAAATTATTAGTATTTGTTTTTAGATCACTCAGTATGTTGTACATCCACCATTAGTTTTTATTACCCACTAAAGTGTCTTGAGACCTCATCTGTCCAGCAGACTTTTTACAAGGGAGTAGCAAGTCCTTGCAATGGTCACAAATCACCACTTGGTTTGTTCTTTGTTGCTGTGGGTGCTCTTTAGTGTCTTGTTCAATTTATTCCAGTTTCTTTCTTTTGGTGACAAATTAGTTGACTGCAGTGACTACAGCATTTAATACTCAGAGCTCAACTTGCTGCAAGCACCAGTGAGTAGAACTCTATTTAGTTTGATAGATTTTCATCCATTTATGCTTCCTTCTTTTATCTCATCCTTGTGACAAGGTATTTAGCAGAACTCACAGATTCATTGGAATCTGACAGGGCCACACATTGAGCTCATCTGCTATGGTCTCAAAATTGCAACTTCTGGGATGTCAGCTATGCTCCTTAGCACCCACACCACCTCAGCTCCTTATCATGAGTATTGACAGTGAGGGAAAGGGCACTGAGCAATTCACAGTATAGGATGAAGAACTGTACAAGACTGATCTAGTAGGAAACAGTGAACTCCTTGGAGAGGCCCACAGACAATTGGTGGTGCCAGCAACACACTGCATAGAGCTGCTGAGAATCATGTGAAAGGGCACATGATTGCCCTTTCACTGGGCATCAGGGTACAAAAAAGATATTGCACAGACTGAAAAATATCTTCCACTGGCCAGGTGTTCTGAGGGATGCAGGGGATTACTGCAAATCCTGTGATTTATGAGCCCTCTATGCTAACAGTGAATTTCACCTTTGAATGTTTTTCTCCTTGCAGAAAAGTACACAGTAGGCTAAGGGCTGGGGTCACCAGCCCTGAGAAGTGATTTCCACAAAAATAGACACTTCCAGACCAGTCACTGCCACAGCCCTGTATACCTTCACTGCCCAGGGTGCAAAACAGCATTGGTGAGGTCACAACTGGAGTACTGTGCCCAGTTTTGGGCACTGCACTTCAAGAAGGATAAGGATAAGCTCAAGAGAGTGCAGAGAAGGGCCACCTGTATGATCAGGGGCCTGGAAGACAGGCCATCTGAGGAGAGACTCTGGGAACTAGTTTTGTTCAGTCTGGGTAAGAGGAGGCTGAGAGGTGACTTGATAGCCACCTACAAATGTCAGGCGGGACCACCAAGATCTGGGGGAGTAAGTCTTCAGGAAGGTACCTCTTGGAAGGACAAGGACCAATGGATACAAACCAACAGAGAGAAGATGTAAGCTGGACATGACTTCTCCATAAGGGTAACTGGAACCTGGAACACACTCCCGGCAGAGGTGGTGCGGTCGCCATCTTTGGAGGTGTTCAAGAGGAGACTGGATAAGCACCTCGTTGAGCTAGTTTGCGTTCTTTAACCTCCTGCCTGTGGCAGGGGATCAAACTTGATGATCTTCCAGGTCCTTTCTGGTCCACTGATTCTGTGATTTAATGCTTCTACAAAATCCATTTAAAAACTTTTTGCCATTCTATGGTGTCTGTCTTCAAACAAATTTCACTTGAATTGGTTTATATGGGGCAGATGCACTTTTGTAAAGATTACTTTCACTCCTGAACACTTTCCTTGAAGTGACTGTGCCAACTCTCTGGTATTTTGTTTCCTGAAATGACCTACAATGTGAAAGGGACACTGAAATTACTCTGATGCACAGAGTAAAGATAGACATGATGACAGAGATATGAAGAGGATACTGGGTTAGAGATTTTTGTCTGTTTTTTTTAAAAATATTTTATTTCAGCTTGTTATGGATTATCCATTTGATGTTTTCCCTTTTCCTTTCTAGTTCCCTCTATATCATTCCACCCCAGTGAGAAAGGAATGTTCCTCCTTCAAAATGGTATGTGGTATGTATCCAAGAAAAAAGGAAATGTCTGCTAGTTTGATGGGTGATTGCCAGACTTACATATGTTAGCTCAGACATCTAGACATGATGTACCAACTTGTGGATGATATACCAGATTGTGATTGCAGCAGCCACAATCACAAGTTGGTATGTACAATAGTCAACTCTAGCTTCAGGGATTCTTGAACAGAAGTAAAATAAAAAGGAGGCCAATAAATCAGAATTATATTATTTTAGGACATAGTGTTTCATATAACCTTCCATGGCTACCTCTTAATATAGATGCTGCTCACAGAAGCCCACAACAGCCCGAGGATTTGTAAGGTATTGTAATTTTTAATTGCCTTCCTTTTGCTTCTCACAGTTGGCATGGTAAGTAAACTTTGTGAGAGGAAAGGCCTTCTTCTCCTGGCCATGAATAATCGAAGGAGCTGTGGTGAGGAATAGGAGGAGCATGGTATCTCCCATTCTGTGCAGGGGATTTATATGAGGGGAAGGAAAATTAGGCTCAGGAAAAATGAGCCTTCCTGCTGATCAAAGGGTTGTCTGGCAAACAGAGGCATGTGGCTGGATCCATTTGTTCTGTATGAGGGTCTTTCAGTAGGATCTGCCTACTCAGCCCTTGCACTTCTGAAAATCTCCTCTTTTAGTACCAAATTCTTAATTTTCATCCCATGTGTCAGTGTCGCTTGTATTTTTTTTTAACCACTTACCTTGGTGTATGGGTTCATCACCCTGTCTATGCTCTATGTAGAAGAGTTATTCTAAGATGTCAACTTATTTTTTTCCCAGGCTTCCTTTTTTGAAAGCAAGCCCTTATTCAACTGTTAAGGTCAAGCTTTATCTCTTTTCTCCTGTCCATAGTGACTAGATAGTCTGCTTCCTTTCCATTTCTGCTTAATTGTATGCTACATCATGCCCTACCATATATATTAATTAACATATCTTTCTGCCTATCTTCATAGTTAAAATGTACCCATTCAAGTCTCTCTTTCCCTCCCCCTCTTTTTAACAACACTTAAAAATACACTTTCGAGTATGAGTCTATAAACCTGTGTTTGGCTAAACCCAAAGGTCAAAATAACTTATGTTTTCACAATTGCAGTTAAAGCCATAATTCATTGATATTAGTGTCATTTAGCACCAGATGCTTAGCATAACCAAGTTGTGAACCTGCAGGGCTTCAGACATCATAGAACAGGGTTAACAGAGAAGGTTATCACATTAATAGCTACATAAAAATCTTTAATTGTAAAAAATATCTCCTTCTCATCCTTCAGCAAGCAGGGCTTTGGAGATAGGTCCTGCTGCACGGTGTAATTCAAGGTCTGTAGAAAAACATATGGATTAATAACAGCTGGGTTATGGAATCTGGACCAGAGACAACTTTCTAGCAGAGCTTTCACAGGATGGGAAGGATCAACATGGAAGGTGGAAGTTGAAGGATGAAGAAGGTTCCTTCTGTTCTAGAGAATCTCTGGCAAGTGCCCTAACAAGCAACTCAGCCCAGACTAATTGCCCAGCTGGCCAAGCCTGCCAGCTGCATGAACATGGGGAACAGTGGACAGAACATGACAGGTGGTTCATGGATAGTGGTGTTGGTGCAGAAGGTGACAGAGGGAAACAGGTTGTTGGTAAAGGTGATCCTGGCTGTTAAAGGGACAGAAGGAAACAAAAGGGAAATCAGCAGATACGAGTTTATGGAGGTTATTTCATTAGCTGTTTTGTAAGTTCAGCCAGAAGATATGAATAGTGTCATAGCTTTTACTAATTGGTGTATGTGGGAATTTACAATTAATACTATTGTGGAGTATGACAGTTTTTAGAAAACCTACAAGAAAATGAGTAAAAACTCAGTCCATAAATTGTATAGGTTTTTATCTGATGACATAGCACAGAGAGGCTAGTTACCCTGAGAAAGTTGTTGGACCTATCACTGGTAGAGGACAGGAAGTTATGGCTGGAGGAGCACCTTGAGAATGTCATGTGGATTAATAATATCAGAGATAAATACAGGATATGGACAGGGACATGGTTTGCTAGAATTATTGTGAGGATGGGGGTCAGCACCTCCTTCTGGGGATTACATTGGAGCCACACCAGGGGTTTTATTATTTATTACAAATAACTCATGAGATACCATATCTGTGGACTGGAGAGGCACCTGGTGGCCAATCATGCCCAAACTGGGTGTTTTAAGTGCAAGAAACAGGGGCGTATTGTGAAAGAAATGGTTTATTTGGCCTTAACCCAAATGGAAAGTATTTATTGGTGCTTTTTATGTTTTAAATTAACCCTGTTGAAATGGAGGAATCTTCTCATTTTAAAGGACTTGCTTTTACCACTAAGGACTGCCTTCAGCTGATATTGTATGAACTGTGTTTTTATGTTAGCCAGCATTGTGAAGTAATTGGGCATGATGGCATGGAGAAGAATTTAGTATCATCCGCAAACTTGGACAGAGTACACTTCACACCCACATTCAAGTCACTGATGAAGATATTGAAGAGTACAGGTCCAAGCACCGAACCCTGTGGGACCCCACTACCCACATCCTTCTAGGTCAATACTGACTCATCTACTACCACTCTATAGGTGCAACCGCTAAGCCAATTTG
>NW_017729028.1:14217955-14218230 GCF_001723915.1 Gavialis gangeticus
CACCGAACCCTGTGGGACCCCACTACCCACATCCTTCTAGGTCAATACTGACTCATCTACTACCACTCTATAGGTGCAACCGCTAAGCCAATTTGCCATGCACCGGACCATGTAAACATCTATATCACAGCCTGTTAATTTATTTATGAGAATGGGAAGAGATACTGTATCAAACACCTTGCTAAAATCCAAGAAAGTGACATCCACCTCTACTCCTGCGTTTAAGCATTTTATGACCCTGTCATAAAACAAAACCAGATTGGTCAGGCATGACC
>NW_017729028.1:14218241-14222973 GCF_001723915.1 Gavialis gangeticus
GCGAGTCTAGTTTAAAGCTCGCCGTATGAGATCAGCCAATCAGAGATTGCAATTCTCTGATAAAACCCCCAAAATCTGAGATTAAAATGAAAGACCCGCACTCCCCACACAACTCCTCTGGACCTGCTGGTGCCTCTCACTCCCCACCACAGTCCCCTGGCCCTGCTCATGACCCTCACTCACCTCCCCCCACACACACACCCTTAGCCCTAATGGTGTCCCTCACTCCCCCCCACAGACCCCCCAGCCCTGCTGGTGCCATAAACATGCATGCCTTGTTTTATTTTATGCAACATGCCTTTTATGCTCCTCTTCAGTACTCTGTAATACACTCAAAAGAATAGAGTAAAACAAAGGGGGTAAGTGGAATAAATACTATTATATTTTAAAATTTTCTGGTAAACTGAGGTGGTTTGGTAAGCCAAAATAATAGCCATGATTTCAATAGACAACAGAGGTGAATTTATATTACACCACATTATTGCATTACAGTAGCATACCCAAAACATATCTTTATTTGTAAGTCACCACCATATACATGTAATCCTGTATTTATCCAGAGTTCAGCATGAGTATTGGCAGTGTCATCTTCCCTGTAGCATCCTACATATATATTCACTGCAGAATCAGAAGGATTGTTTTTGTTGTTTTTTATAGATGTGAAGACATTTCAGGCTTTCTGCTAAAATTACTAGCAAAGATCCTAATAATTGAAAATGGTAAGATGGAGACTTGTTCACTGGAAAGCTAGCTGAAGCTGTCAACTTCATGCAGGCCACCAAGCATGTTGCACTCATTATAGGTTGCGATGAACGTGAGCTAGATTTGAAATGACGACCAGTGGATATGTGCAATAATCCACTAACAAGTTACTAAGCCATGCACTGCTTAGTCATTCTCCTATCACTGTATATTTGAAAATAATCACATACTACCCTTGAAGCCCAGTGATCCATTGCAGAATTCTCTTCCATTATTTCACTGATGTAGATTTCACTTAAAACTTCATGGGTTGCCAGTTTTCTGCAACTGAACCAGCAGCTCACATTTTCAGTGCATTTTTTGAGTAGTTTCAGTCAACCTTGAAGGGATGAGGAGCCATATTGTCATCGAATATAATTACAGAGGAGCACATATAATTTGGGTAGATCTACATGGTGAAATTCAGTGCTGCATGGAGATAACCTTGCTAGCACTGTTGATAGCATATCTTCTGATCTGACTCAAGTATCCCTACACAGCATTGCATTGTGTTATGTCAACATATCATTTTTGATGCTTGCATTTTGACCAGAACTAGCTGAATTATTCTTTGTCAGTAAGTTATCCAATAAATTTAGTTTGATATTTTTGAAAAGCACTTCAAAGCCTGATTTTCATAAGGATGTAGGCATCTATAGATGAAGAAAGCTGCTTAAGGATAAACTCACAAAGAGAATGCCAAGCGTTCCAGTGCTCAGCATTGCAACTCCCAACTTTTAGGCATCCTGGGGCTGCCCAGGTGGGCTGCTAGTGGGCTGGATGCTGCCCCAGCTCAGGCTCAGAGAACAGTCAGATCAGGCTGGGTGTTGCCTCCGAGGGCAGCTTAGGGACTGCAGAAGCTCACCCCCCAGCCACAGGAGATACGGGCAAGCTCTGAGGCGGAAAAAAAAAGGAGCAGGCCCTTCTCCATAACAGTGATGGAAACCCCTAAATTGAAATGGTGGGTTTTTAATCATCACAGTTAAAAACCCACTGTTTCAATTTAGGAGACTAAAGCCATGTCATGTGGACAAGCACCTTATATTCTTAAACCTAGCATGGGACTGATGGCCTAAAAATTACATGGTAATTTATCTAATGGCATAAATGATACCTTTTAAGCAGGATGGTGAGAAAGATAAAAGGCAAACAGTGTATACTAACCAGAAAGTATTTATATCCATCTATACCGTTATTCAAATATATATATATGTAGTACGAAAAACAGTTACCCCCGATCATTCTTAAAAATAAAAAGACATAGTCAACATATGGATTATTAAGCTTCATTTTGTCAGCTGTAGGTATGACACTGCAGCTTCCTGACTCATGCTCATCTATTAATATAGAATATAACAGAACCATAGTATAATAAAAGATGTTACACAGAATGCTCAAAAGCCATTAGTAACCACATTCCCAAAGGCACTAATGGTAAATGCACAGATATAAACCATGCTTTACACATCTTTTAGCTTTTGAAAATGCCACCATTGTGATTTTCTAATAGCATCTTTCTTTTCTTATATTCTGTTTTCTGGATGGCTTGAAAAAAGGTTGTATCTTTCATATTCCTTCCTCTTTGTCTGTCTGTCCTATTCTCTTTGCAGCTAAGGAGGTTTGGGAGTGATCCTAGAATGTCTGCCCTATTTATTCAGTAATCTTCACATTCTCTTGGAGTTGGGTAGGCTTGAAATACTTTATAAAGTTTAGTAGCACCTGGGGCTGAGTCAATGGTTCAAACACCTCTCTAAATCTCAGATGTCTATATACTTTTTAAAAAGCTACATAAAAGAAAGTTTTTTAAAGATATATTTTGCATTTCTTTTAAACTAGTATAACTTTACTGACATTTCTTAACTGATAGAGATCATTAGACATGTTAGTTTGAGTTAGGCAGAAGGCAGAGTTAATGTTGCACCTTATAAGATTAAGTCAATGGTTCTCAACCTTTTTAGACTTAAGGTACCACTTGTCCGACTCAAGGCACCGCTCAGAAAATTCCAGTTCTTAGGTTTCACTCATTTTTGAGTTCTCTTGCAAAGAACTCAGAAAGACCATGATAGGTCAGAATGTTTTTGACACTACGGATTACTTTTTGAAATCTCTGAGTTTCTTTGGAATCACATTTTCATGTTTGCACACCTTACAGTGCTGATATTGAGTGACAGCCTTAACAGGATTTTGCAACACCCTGGCTGAGAATCACTGGACTAACTCATTCAGACAGCATACCTCATCTGATGTTATGAATGGACTTTCAGAGATCAGGGATACTTATAGAAAGAGATAGGGTCATTTAAATACAGAAGATAGGGAAGGAGGATGGGGGTGGAAAGAGATGGCATTACCAAGGGAAGCAAAGGTGATTTGAAGAGATCGAAAGGGATTGGCTGAGTTATTCATATAAAAAAATCAAAATTTGCATTCTACAGAATTTAGTTTTAAAAAACACTTTTTACTGGGATTAATACGATTTGCCAAAAATCAAGTCCTATTTCTGTACAAGCATTTATGTTTTGATTTGATTTGATTTGACTTTTGCTGGACTTTTTCTGTTTTGAGGAATTGATGTGCTTCAATGGTTTCAAAGATAGGGAAAGAATTTCACACTTTCCTGATTGCCACTTGGCTGCAAGAAAAAATATTAACAGCTTGTGTGAGTGCTAATTAGATTCTATTAAAACTTGATTGAGTTCCTTTGACACTAAGCTTACCAGCAGATCAAAATCAATCTGTTATTGAAAGATGGAGGTGTTGGTTTTGAATTAAGATTTTGTTTGTATGTTTGGGGGTTTGTTCTATGTTGCCTGTGCCTTGTGACCTCTTGCTATAGATCTTACAGGCTTCTTTGTTCCTGAGACATCTATTTGATTGCAGGTTTATGGTGGAAAGGGTAAAGTTCTGGCAGCCTTATCTCCAAGTTGAGATCTTCACTTCCTCACCATCAGTGCCTTGAATTTGCAAGCACTTAGACCCATAGTTATCTTTATTAGTATGAGAGTACTCCTTAACTCCTATGGGTCATAAAGTTAAACATGAAAGTAAATATTCTCAGGATCCCCGTGGGTCAAAGCAACTACATCCTGTCTTCCATATGAACTCTTGTGCATGTTTGCATGTCCATGTGCATGCATTTAAACATATACATTTCTCCTTATTTTCAAAACAAACTCCTGGCTCACAGTGATGCACTATTTCAGGTACTTCTTGGCACAGCATTTTATTGTGGCTGCTAAAATATAAAGCTAGGGTCCATCAGAAGAAGACTCATTGAGTCACTTCACCAATATTCCAAAATCTTGATAAATCTCTGGAATGAGGGCTCAGGTAAAGCATAATTGTAAGAAATCAGTGAGGATGGAAATTAAGATTTGAGGGTCAAGCTTTCAAAATATTTCATCCAGTTTAGATACCTACATTACACAAAGCTCAGTAGCTCCCATTCCTCTGAAAGTTTTATAGATAATTTGGCTATCCTTTTTTGGCACATACATGGGAACTGAGGTCTTTAGAAAATTTGACCCCCAAAAAATATACTTTCACAGAAGCACTGTGGATGGTGTTTCCTTCTGAAAATCATTTGAAAGGTTTGGGGGTTTGTTTCTTGATTTTTTTATGAACAAAGGCACCAGTTCTTTCTTGTTCTAATTACAGAGAAAAAAAGACAAAAGTGGCAAGCAGACACATTGTTAAAATGTAAAATATTATCTTTGGGAAGAATTGTAGTGCATTATTACTTTCACTTATTTTCATCTACTAAGACTATGACAAAGTGGGAATTGGAAAAGTTTTCAACAGATTACTAGCTTTTTCTGTCATGAATCATTCAGTCTGTATTCAACTACATAAAGGAATTCAGAAAAGCAGTTTAAAAGGACGTTTACAATTTTTTAAACATTTCAATTAATGCAGCTAATAAGTTAATAATTTGTTTATTTTTAATACATATGCAGTGGGAAGTGACAATGAGAGACAACTGGGGATTGTT
>NW_017729028.1:14227973-14230149 GCF_001723915.1 Gavialis gangeticus
ACAGAGAAAAAAAGACAAAAGTGGCAAGCAGACACATTGTTAAAATGTAAAATATTATCTTTGGGAAGAATTGTAGTGCATTATTACTTTCACTTATTTTCATCTACTAAGACTATGACAAAGTGGGAATTGGAAAAGTTTTCAATAGATTACTAGCTTTTTCTGTCATGAATCATTCAGTCTGTATTCAACTACATAAAGGAATTCAGAAAAGCAGTTTAAAAGGACGTTTACAATTTTTTAAACATTTCAATTAATGCAGCTAATAAGTTAATAATTTGTTTATTTTTAATACATATGCAGTGGGAAGTGACAATGAGAGACAACTGGGGATTGTTTTTAAATATCAAATTGCTTGGTTAATTTATATATCAGATTAATCATTCATGTTTTAATACCCAGAGGATGCAATACATGTGTAGAGAAGATTTATTTTCTATTTGCATGAAAGCCAAGTTATTTAAAACATCATGTCGTAAAATGAAATGTATTATTAAAATCTATATGGAATACAGAAATTAAGTATCATTTGTGAAGTTTCTGATGGATTTATCAGACACAACAGGGTGCAGGTCATGCAAGTGAAGACTCTCAAAAGGATGTCATGAAAATATCACATAATGTACACGTGGAAAGATAGAACAGACATTGACAACATTATCTACCACACAGCACTGGCATTTCAAAATACACTCATGGTTATGAAATATATTAAAAGAAAATGAAATTCACTGATCAGTTTGTGTTGTGTCCCTTTTTGTGCCCATATCATATAGAAAATGAGAGGCTGTTAAAGCTCTTAGGGTGAAGTTGAGAGAGAGGCTGTGACAGCAGAAAACACAATAATAATGGGTGACTCTAACTATATGCAAATAAGGAGGGTCAATCTAACATCAGGCTTGGATGCAAATAACAAATTTATTGAAGTTATAAAAGACTGCTTCTTGGAGCTGTTAGTCCTGGAACATACAAGAGACCATTCTTGATCTAGTCCTAAGTAGTGCACAGGATTTCGTGCAAAGGGCAATTTAAAGAGCTGCTCTGCAATGGTGACCACAATGCAATTGGGTTTGGCATACATGTAGGGAGGGAGACAAGAAGAAAATCTACCACAGTACCCTGTAACTTTAAAAAGGGAAACTAGGCTAAAATGAGGACACTAGTTATATAGAAGTTAAAAGGGGCCCCTAGGTGATGGCTTAAGAATGGTATTTAAAGGTTGCCTTTTGGGGAATTGGCTTATACATATATATATAAGTGTGGCAGGATGGCTGGTGGCAGCCCAGCTTGCTGGCTTGAGCTGGAAGGCTCAGATTAATTGGTGGGGGCATTCCCCTTCCCCACCAATCAGGAAAGGGAAGGAGAGAGACTTGCCCTGCCCTGATCTAGGGGCGAAGTGAAGAAGAGGACCTGAGGGAGAACTAACCCTCAGGCTTTCCTGTTGGTCCACTCCCAATCTGGAGGCGGAGCCTCCAGAAGGAATAAAAAGCCAGTGTGCCCAGCACATGAGCAGCTTCGAAGAGGGACGATGAAGATGAGGACTGTAGAAGAGCTGGTTGAGCTAACCAGCAGTGATGATGCAGTTGCACCAGAAGCACCCTGAAGATGCCTTCGGCAGGGAAAAATAGCAGGTGGCTGCATCCCAACCACTGTGGGAAGAGTGTGGGAATGGTGCATGGATCGATGCATGGAGGGTCTGGAGGGCAGACGGGACCTCAGCTGCTGCACAAGGCACTTTGGGTCCCCAACCCTGCATTGGGCAGGAGTCCTTGGTGCACAGGATGGTGCACAGGTATGGTGAAGTTCCAGGAGCGGACAGGACCTCGGTGGCTGCACAAGGCAATGCTGATCCCCAACCCTACATGAGGCAGGAATCCAGACCCATCAGTACACAGAGTGGTGCATGGGACTGGTGGAGAGCAGCCAGGTCTGTGGTAGATGCACGAGGCAGCTGTGGTCCCCCACCCTGCATGGGCCCTCAGTGCATGGATTGGTGCACAGAGCCGTAGAGCTGATGAGTTGCCGGGGCTGCATGAGGTGGCATGGGTCCATGTTCCTGCCCTAGGCAGGCACCTCTTCAGTGCAAAGGGCTGTGCATAAGGGGCTGCAAGAGAGCTGATAGGCCTCAGTGGCTGCACAGAGGGGAGTCTAGAGCCCCTGTTAGTTAATGGTGGTT
>NW_017729028.1:14235149-14238453 GCF_001723915.1 Gavialis gangeticus
CAGGCACCTCTTCAGTGCAAAGGGCTGTGCACAAGGGGCTGCAAGAGAGCTGATAGGCCTCAGTGGCTGCACAGAGTGGAGTCTAGAGCCCCTGTTAGTTAACGGTGGTTCCAGGGATACAGGCCCATCCTAAATAAGTGACCGGGGGGAGGATAACAATGTTCTAAAAGGTAACAGGATCCTTCCATGGGTTGTCATTTCTTCTTTGGGGCACAGCTGCTGGGCCATTCTTGTGTTCTGGTCCCTCACGTCATTAGGATTCTTGTTGTAACTCTGCATCCTTATTATTGTATTAGGAGAGGGGTTGTAAGCTGTTTTATATTTTAATCTATTGTATTGGTTATTTGTATATGTTGGTGACTCTACTGATGTAACCTGACTCTGTATGTTCAATTATTGTCCCATCACTGCTAGCTATTCCTTTCGTCAAATTGTTAATTAATCTGTGTTTTATCCTTAAGTGCTCCTTTGCCTGCTGCTACAGGGCCCTGTTGAGTGGCAGGGGCTACAGTCTAATCAGAGGGCTACAGGGGACGATCCTAGAATCAGTAGCTATAGAATGTCTTGATTGTTTGTATCGTTTCTTTTTTGTTATCACTGTGTATCAATAAATTTGCCTATTATTGAATGGAAAGGTCCTGGTTAGCTGAGTGCTCAGCAGCTGCCAAAAAGGCAAACAAAATTATAGGGATTAGTAAGAATGCCACGCTCCACAAGAGGTATTATATATTGCCTCTCTCAATACTAGTAGGCAGTAAATTAAAAACAAACAAAAGTAAGTTCTTTTTCATATGGCGTATAATTAAATTGTGGGATTCATTGCCACCAGATGTTGTTGAAGGTGACAATTTAACCAGATTCAAAACAGCATTGGACAAATTCTTGGAAGAAAAGGGCATTGGGAGCTATTGAGCAGAAGTGTTAGGGACATAACCTCTGAAACAGAACTTCCTAGACATTACATGCTAGAGGCTACAAATGGAAAAAACCCTGGTCATACCCAGTGCACTCTTCCGTTAAGCATCCACTCCCTGCCACCATGTGACACAGGATACTGTGCTAGGTGAACCTATGGCAATTCTTATGTTCTTAAGTTACACATTACACTTACACCATACAAATTCTGTGGACTGGTAAGCACTGTTGAAGTCAGAATGTGCTGTAAGCAGTTGCACATTCATGGTTAATGCTGTTTCTTGCCTGCACGGCTGACTTTGGCACTAGAGTCCTGGTAAGCAGGTTCATGCTTAGGAGCCAGAACACCTGAACTCTATGCCTACTCGGGGGAGGGGGTGAGACTAGGAGCAGTGCATTCTGGGAAGTTGGAGGACTGTCAGTTGCTCTTCTGAATCACTCAGAGGGCACTTGGCATGAGTTAATAATCTTTAACATGCAGACGCTCATATTCTAAGTGTTGTGAGGGTAGTCTAGTTGTAACACAATTTAATCCTCAGGTACCGCTCATTTCTGTTAGGTCAAAACTCACTTTTTTTTAGTTTTGAGTTCCATAATTCAACTGAGGCCATCAGTCACAATGTTCTCTGTCACAAAACGACACGTTCCCATGGAAATCAATAGGAATTTTGCCAGTGTCTTATGGAAGCAGAACTAGGTCCACATGCAGCACTGTCAGGCCTTTACATTCGCAAAACAAGGACTCTTCTTCAAAGTTAAATTTTTAAGCAAAAATATCAAGGTCCTGGTTTTAAGGTTCATTCAGCTCTCTTTCCCAAACTTCCCTTTGTAACCAAGAGAGCCTGAACCTCACATGGCCACATGAATGCTGGACTTTGGCTTTAAGAGGTATATCAGAAATAATGAAACCCGCACAAAAAAGGTAGGAGATGAGAACATTGTGTTTGGTTATTATATGCTTATTAAAAACTCAGACCAAAGGACATAGTTGAGAACCGGCTGGCTGATCAAATTCTGGCTCTGTGCAGGAACAAATTACATCATAACTACATTGAAGAAACAGAGCAACTGAGCATATGCAAAGTGCTTTCAAATATAAGAAGCAAAGATATTAAAAATTAGATTTTTTACCAACCTGCTTTTTTCATCTATACTACTCTTATGGATTACTTAAAACCACCATGGGTACAAGATTTCCTGAGAAAAATGAGAGTCCAAGTCATATTAATCAGTCAGTGAACATGAATCAGTGTTACATCTATCAGTATGAATGGAGTTATTAAATATACAAGAGATTTACTTACTGTTATTGTTCATGTAAACAATAAACAGGTATCTAAGCTACAAGCCCATGACCATGCACATTGTTTTAGAATGAAAGTTAAATTTATGTCCCTTAAATCTGTGTAGTATATTCCTGATGGACATATTAAGATGGGAAGCCTCCCATGTGCCCACAATGGTTGTGCAAGCAAAATCATATGTTTTTCTTGCAACTGCCTTCAATTATTGACACGTTAAGTTTGTGATCCATCATAACCACCAACTTCTTCTCAACAGTGGTACTGAAGAACCAGTTATGCCCCATCCTGTGTTTGGACATTTGTTTTTAATTCCCTAGATGAAGTACCTTATATTTGTTTCTGTTGAGTTTTATTTTGTTGAATATGGTCTGTCAGGCTTGCAGCCTTAAACCTAGGGCCTTGGCCTGATAAGCACAGCTATCTACCCCAACCTGCCAGCCTGCTGTTGTTCCCAGAAGCTGGAGGGTACCTACTTAAAGCCTCCAGCAGTGCCTGAGACACTGCCTACCCCTCAGACCTGAGAGTCTGTCTCCTATCAGCTGCCATTCCACTTCTCGTATATAAGATCAGAGAGAAGAACAAGAAATGCCTGGGAAACAAGACTTTCTCTGACCTAAGACTGCACCTTTGGTAACTTAGAGTGCTTTCTGATCTGGTTTCCTGACTCAGCTTGCTTGTGGACTTTATTCTCCTTCTGATTCTTTGATTCCTGACTCAGCCTATTCATAGACTGCTCACCTGAGGACCCCTAAGTTTCCTGACTCCACTTGTCCCTGGACTCTGCTTGCCTTCTGTGGTTCAGATCTGTACCGATAAAGCAACCTTAATCCCTGATTGGCTCCCAATCCTAACAACCCACATCCTGGCACTGACATAGCCCAACTTTCTAATTTATCAAGATACCTTTTTTAATTCTGCCCATCAAATTGATGGAAATTCCTCTGTTCTTTGTCTTCTAGAAATCTGATCAATAAATACTATCCCTGTATCAAAGTTACTAATTAAAATAGCACTGGACCAGGAACAGACCCCTTGGGAATTCCTTTTGAGGGGATTCTCCAGATGGTCTGACATCTGTCTATTAA
>NW_017729028.1:14238464-14239682 GCF_001723915.1 Gavialis gangeticus
GTTTTAGAATGAAAGTTAAATTTATGTCCCTTAAATCTGTGTAGTATTCTCCTGTGTGGTAAAAAAAGGAAAAGAGCTAAGTTCATAGAAAATTAAGATTATCTACAGCTACCAATAAAAGAAGAATAAGAGTACATTAAAGCACTGTGTACCTTTTAGAAACTTAAATCTTTCCCCATTAATAAACCTGCGGTTGTTAAAAAACACAGTGAGGACATGTGATATATTTACAATGGAATAATGTTTCCTGGTTTCTACTCCCCAATCGATTTACTTTAATGTAAGGAATGGACATGTGACCAACTATCCTATATTGGCTCTCTGCAACACGTTCTACTACAGAGCCTGGCCATTAGAGAGTAGAGGAGCTGATTGTATTGAATAAGTGGCTACTCCAGATTTAATTAATTAGAAAATCAGAGATATGACTGGTAAAATTGTGTAACTTACGTGAGTGTACAGAGAAATAACTTTCTCTTAAAATATCCTATTTTACAGTGTGTAAAACTGCATATTATGTGTCCACTCTATGCCACAGGATAAAGTCAATTTGCTTTGTAGTAAACTTTTCTGTATCCATAAATACACTTTTGGCATGAGGTAGAGTATGAAAAGATGTAAGCTAATTATAACGATTTCTTTGCCTCCGTCTTCCTAAGTAGGGACCAGAACAGCAACCTCCCAGCCAGGCCCCCTTCGGGCCCTGGAGGAGGCACACCTGGGCCAAGGGTTAGTGAGGACTTTGTAAGGGAGCTTCTGGAGGGGCTGGACGTATTCAAGTCAGCCGGTCTGGATGATCTCCACCCTAGAGTTCTAAAGGAACTGGCCGAGGTCATTGCAGGTCCCCTGTCATGGCTTTACGAGCACTCGTGGTGCACTGGAGAGGTGCCGGAGGACTGGAAGAGGGCCAATGTGGTTCCAATCTTCAAAAAAGGGAGGAAGGAGGGCCCGGGAAACTATAGGCCAGTTAGTCTTACCTCGATCCTAGGCAAGCTGTTTGAAAAAATAATTCTGGCACACATCCAGGAGGGGCCAGCAGGCGACTGCATGCTTAGGGGCAATCATCACGGGTTCATCAGTGGCAGGTCCTGTCAGACCAACCAGGTGGCTTTTTACGATCAGATCACCAGATCATTAGATGCAGGGGTAGCAGTGGACATAGTCTTCCTGGACTTCCGGAAGGCTTTTGACACTGTCTCTCACCCCGTTCTCATTAAG
>NW_017729028.1:14244682-14247749 GCF_001723915.1 Gavialis gangeticus
TAAGAAGAGGTTAGATGAACACCTTGCTGGGGTCCTTTAACCCCAGTACTCTTTCCTCCCATGGCAGGAAGTCGGACTAGATGATCTTCTCAGGTCCCTTCCGACCCTAGAAACTATGAAACTATGAACATTTCTATGTTAATATTGTATGGGTTATATGAAAATGAGCACTTTAGTCCAATGATGTTCTGTTATAAATGTTGTAGAACTGTATATGACTGTTGGTATTGAAACAATCCTGTGTTATTTACTCCCTGTCATCAATAGTAAATATATATTTTCCTGCTGTTGTCCTTCATGGGCAAAGATGACCACATCCAGCAGGGAGAGGGGAGAAGAGAAGAGAGAAAAGAAGTGGGAAGGAGAAAAGAAAAAGGAGAAAGAAGGAAAAGGAGATAAAAAGGAAAGGGAACAGAATGACGGAGGGTAAAGGCTAGGTCACGTGAGTATGTAGGTGACTTATAAGTCTGATCTTTGCTTTGAACAATCTGCGGCAGCAGGGGCAGGAGAGTGATGATGACTGGATACAGGAGGTTTTAATTTTCCTGGTTGCTCATTCTGGATTTCAGACCTCCACAATGGACAATCACGAGCAATTTGCTCCCATGACTCTGGGTCAATGCCGAAACTCTTTAGGTACACTTTTAGGGGGTCCTTGTACCGCCTCCTTGGTGGGCCGCGAAACCGTACTCCATTTGACAGTTTGCTATAGAAGACTTTCTTTGGCAGGTGAGTGTCAGGCTTTCTTGAGAGGTGGCTGGCCATCTGAGTTGTGCCAGTTTCATCAGGGTGTGTATACTGAGGAGAGTTGATCTTCTGAGCACCTCAGGGTCCGTAATCTTGTCCTGCCACTGGATCTTTAGTATCTTTTGCAGGCAGCACAAGTGGAAGTGGTTTAATTTCTTGGCCTGATGCTGGTAAATGGTCCAGATTTTGCAGGCAAAAAGGAGGGTCGAAAGGATGATGGCCTTGTAAACCTTCAGTTTTGTCACCATTCTGATGCCTCTGCGGTTCCAGACTGACTTACAGAGTCTGCTGAAGGCCACGCTGGCTTTTGCTAATCTCACATTGACTTTGTCATTGATGTGGACAGCATGGACGTTGCATGTCAGCCTATGAGCCTGCACATAATGCACAGTCATCAGAGAAGAGGAAGTCACAAAGCATGGTTGTCTGGACTTTGGAGTTTGCTCAGAGCCTGCACAGGTTGAAGATGTCTCTGTCAAAATAGTACCTGATCCCCATATGGGCCTTATAAGTAGTATTGACTCCATATATGGAAGCCTCAAAGCAATGGGGACACTTGCTCTTAAGCAGTAGGGTTGTGCAAAACGGCACTGTTACATTCGACCAGTGTTTCGACAGAACAGCGTTTCATTTTGAATTTTGTTTCAATTCGAAACAGCTGTTCCATTCCATTGAAATGGGGTTGAAATGGCGAAACTATTTTGACGTTTCACCCATAGAATATAATGGGGAAGGTCAAAACAGCCTATAACTTTGTCATTTCTGGCCTGATTTGGATGAACTGTTCACCAGGGCATCCTTGGAGAAAACTAGGAGTAATGGTCACAGTCCAGGCACCCTAATTGTGAAGTGGTTTTTCCTAATGTTGAGCCTGAAATGAGCCTGAAACAATCTTCCAGGAGTTTGTGACCATTACTCGTAGTTTTCCCCAAGGGTGCCCTGGTGAACAGTTGTTCACTGAGCCCTAGATGTATACTTCTGATGTAGCAGTAAGCTGTTACCAAGTCCCCTCTCAGCCTTCTCTTTTTCAGGCTGAAGAGTCCCAAATCCCTCAGCCTTTCCCTATATGGCTTGACGTGCAAGTCTCTGATCACATGGGTAGCCCTTCTCTGGACTCTCTCAAGTTTTACCATGTCCTTGTTAAAGTGTGGAGCCCAGAACAGGACAGAGTAGTCCAGCTGCGGTCTCACCAATGCCAAGAAGAGCTGAATAGAGCAGGAGAATCACTTCTTTGCAATGGTTTTGCTGGAGATGCATCAATTGATGTATGCCATGGTATTGTTGGCCCTACTGGCTACAGCATCGCACTGCTGGCTCATGTTCAAACTGTGGTCAATTTTTCCCCCCAGGTCTATGGTGGCAAGTGATGGGGGATCTTCAGTCTTGCTGGCTGATAAGAGGCAGCAGTTCCACAAGCACCTATGTCATAAATTCTGCCTGTCAGCAGCTAGAGGTGCAGGGTCCTAGAACCCCCTTGCACCCATCTCCTTAACAGCTGGCAGGATTTGTCGCCGCAGCTGGGCCTAGCATCACCCTGCTGCACCTTAACACACACTGTCACCCATGTCACAAGTTTTGCTTGTCTGCAGCTTGAGATGCAGTTTCCCCCAAACCCCTGCACCTATCTCCTTGAAACTTGGCAGGCTTTGTGGCCTTAGCGGGGGCTAGGACGCCTGCAGTTTTGACCCCACTGTGGGGTCACATGAAATGAGTTTTGCTTTCAAGACTTTGGGATGCAGTTTCCCTAGGCCCCCTGCACCTATCTCCTTGAAGCTTGGCAGGCTTCATGCCCTGAGAAGGGGCTACCATTCCTGCAAGTCACATCCAAATCAGGCCAGAAATGACAAAGTTATTGGCTGTTTGAGCTTCTCCATTATAGCCGATAGGCGAAATGTTGAAACGGCGTCACATTTCAATTTGCCTCATTTTGTTTCAAGGCTATTTTGATGATCTCTGTTTCATTTTGATTTTGCTGTTTTGACCTCAAAATGAGTCAAAACAGCGTCAAAAAAAAAACTGGTGGTGAAATTTTGCACAGCCCTATTAAGCCATACTAATAGGTTGTTAAGACTGGATATGATTTATTCCTAAACTGTTCTGGTTATCTTCTTCAGTACCAGTCTCTAAAGATGGAATAGAATGTTTAACACATTGTTGTATCTATTGAAATTTGCTTTAATCTTTTCTGCCAGAAAAAAATATTTCTCACATAACTACAGACTGTTCTTGATGCCTCCACCTACTTAACGCTTATTACCATTACCAATTTCAATTACTCATTACCACATTTATAACGCAAATACTGTTTAGTTAAGAAATG
>NW_017729028.1:14252749-14261447 GCF_001723915.1 Gavialis gangeticus
CTGTTCACCAGGGCATCCTTGGAGAAAACTAGGAGTAATGGTCACAGTCCAGGCACCCTAATTGTGAAGTGGTTTTTCCTAATGTTGAGCCTGAAATGAGCCTGAAACAATCTTCCAGGAGTTTGTGACCATTACTCGTAGTTTTCCCCAAGGGTGCCCTGGTGAACAGTTGTTCACTGAGCCCTAGATGTATACTTCTGATGTAGCAGTAAGCTGTTACCAAGTCCCCTCTCAGCCTTCTCTTTTTCAGGCTGAAGAGTCCCAAATCCCTCAGCCTTTCCCTATATGGCTTGACGTGCAAGTCTCTGATCACATGGGTAGCCCTTCTCTGGACTCTCTCAAGTTTTACCATGTCCTTGTTAAAGTGTGGAGCCCAGAACAGGACAGAGTAGTCCAGCTGCGGTCTCACCAATGCCAAGAAGAGCTGAATAGAGCAGGAGAATCACTTCTTTGCAATGGTTTTGCTGGAGATGCATCAATTGATGTATGCCATGGTATTGTTGGCCCTACTGGCTACAGCATCGCACTGCTGGCTCATGTTCAAACTGTGGTCAATTTTTCCCCCCAGGTCTATGGTGGCAAGTGATGGGGGATCTTCAGTCTTGCTGGCTGATAAGAGGCAGCAGTTCCACAAGCACCTATGTCATAAATTCTGCCTGTCAGCAGCTAGAGGTGCAGGGTCCTAGAACCCCCTTGCACCCATCTCCTTAACAGCTGGCAGGATTTGTCGCCGCAGCTGGGCCTAGCATCACCCTGCTGCACCTTAACACACACTGTCACCCATGTCACAAGTTTTGCTTGTCTGCAGCTTGAGATGCAGTTTCCCCCAAACCCCTGCACCTATCTCCTTGAAACTTGGCAGGCTTTGTGGCCTTAGCGGGGGCTAGGACGCCTGCAGTTTTGACCCCACTGTGGGGTCACATGAAATGAGTTTTGCTTTCAAGACTTTGGGATGCAGTTTCCCTAGGCCCCCTGCACCTATCTCCTTGAAGCTTGGCAGGCTTCATGCCCTGAGAAGGGGCTACCATTCCTGCAAGTCACATCCAAATCAGGCCAGAAATGACAAAGTTATTGGCTGTTTGAGCTTCTCCATTATAGCCGATAGGCGAAATGTTGAAACGGCGTCACATTTCAATTTGCCTCATTTTGTTTCAAGGCTATTTTGATGATCTCTGTTTCATTTTGATTTTGCTGTTTTGACCTCAAAATGAGTCAAAACAGCGTCAAAAAAAAAACTGGTGGTGAAATTTTGCACAGCCCTATTAAGCCATACTAATAGGTTGTTAAGACTGGATATGATTTATTCCTAAACTGTTCTGGTTATCTTCTTCAGTACCAGTCTCTAAAGATGGAATAGAATGTTTAACACATTGTTGTATCTATTGAAATTTGCTTTAATCTTTTCTGCCAGAAAAAAATATTTCTCACATAACTACAGACTGTTCTTGATGCCTCCACCTACTTAACGCTTATTACCATTACCAATTTCAATTACTCATTACCACATTTATAACGCAAATACTGTTTAGTTAAGAAATGATTCCTTGTCTTGACCTATCTACGTAAAAAAGTGTTGGAAAATGTAATCAGGGTTTATTATGCTATTCCTGCTCATGCTGATTAATACTTATATAAACAAGTAGTTCCAATGGACTCATTGAGATTGCTCATATGAATAACTACTAATCATCAGGACTAAGGATGTCAAGATTTGGACCTCTAATATTTATAAAGTTCCTTGAGTTCCATAGACAGAAGGTTTAAAAAAATACAATATATTTTGAATTATCATCATTATTACATGAATCTTGTTAAAATCAAACAATAGGCTCATCTTTCACAACTTTCAATGACCATTTTAATATTTAAGATTGCCACATTTTTAGGTATGAAGTGAACCTTGGACTGACTTATGGTCTGGAATAAAAACCAGTATCACCTGAATCTACATTATTCATAACAGTATGCCAAGCAGTAACATCTGAGCATGTGGAGGAGAAAGCATGGCATTATACCATACAGCCTATGCATTTCAATTTCTCCACATGATGCTTATGACCAGGAGGTATGAGTTATGTTCTCTATTGTCCCCTTGTGCACCAGTTCAAATATTCACGGTGTCTTCTTTTTAAAACCTTCTTTCCTTGCAGCATCCCTGCATCTTTTAAGATCTACTCAAGCAATTTCACAAAATTCAGTTTTCTTTACTAAACAGTATTGCACTTAATTAAAAAAAATGTTCAGTGGATTTATCCATTTAGCCTTCCTTTTGTAGCCTTTAGATAAATCTGTGGCAGCTTCTGTATTAATTTTCCCAATTTTGTGCATGTGAGGCATTGCTATTTTGCCTGGGAAGGATTCTTAATATAAAAACATGGTCACAAAAGTTATGATTATTAACCATAACTGATTAGTATACAAGTTATCTTTTGATTACAGAATCTCTTTACAGCAGGGCTGTCAAATTCACTTCTACCCATAGACTGGATCTGGACAGCCAAGCTTCTCGCAGGCAGGATCCATCCCGGCATCAGTAATGGGATGAGTGGCAGTGGTGGGGGGGATTAACAGAGGCCTCACTCAGCCCCCATAGCCAGCATGTATCCTCAGCAGGGCTCTGATATGGATATTGGGACTTGTTTTCCATACCACCAAATTTCCAACCTCCCTGGAAGTCCAATGGACCATGTTTGGCACCCTTGTTTTGGAGACTCTGAATGGGTAAGTCAAGGACTCTTGCTGTAAAAATGTATGTTGGATGATATTGAAATGCAAATGAAAAATATCTAGGCAACTTAAAGTACTAGTAATAATAAGAATAGTAATACCTCAACACATGAAAATTGCTTCAAGAAGAGAGATGATTGAGTCACACCTGACTTTCCCATCAAACTAATAGTAAGAGAGTTTGAACAGCAAGTACAATAACTCCGTAATGTGCTTCAGCCCTCAACTCCTGGTCGCTTTCAAGATTCAAAAGAATAGATAAAACCCCAGAGGGAAATGTGGACTTGTCTTTTCACATGTCAGATACCATAAGATCTTTTCAGATTCCCACATTTGAAGAATGAACTCTATCAAACGTTATGGCTTTTCTTATGAGCCTTGAAATCAACAGCTCATCCCTGACATTCAGTGATGGGTCATCAGTTAATCTGTTTGTTAAACTGCAGTTAGCTTTAAAAGCTCTTAAATCCTTGTTGTTTGGCTTTATTTTCATTTGTGTGCAGGACAGTTTTCCAAATGTTGATTTTTTTCAACTCATCTGAATAGATGAAAGGGTGGCTTCAAGGTAAGTTATACTTGATTTATAGTTCGATACAATGTCAGCTCCCATGAAGAAAATTGAAAGGGAACAGTGGCACCAAGGATAATTGCTCTGCAATGGGTTTCAGCACTCAGCTCCACTAGCTTTCAAGATTCAAAAGAAAAGATTAAGCCCCAAGGGTGTATGAAAGAAAAGTCACTGTATACTTGTCAGAGAGCGTATGCCCTTCTCTCCTCCCTCCTTCCCACATGAGTGACCTCTAACATGCAGGCAAGCTTTGCACTGTGAGCTTTCAGATCAAACACTATCTCTGTCTAGAGTCAGTGCTGGGTCTGGAGTTAACTCAGTATAGGAGCTCTGGGATAAAACAACCGATTGAAATAAGATTGGGAATGTCTGTAACTGCTGTTTTTTCATTCATGGTTTCATTCATGGTCAAGGGTTTTCGTTCCTATGACAGCTTTTTTGCAATACTGAACTTTGGGCATATAATTTATTTAATTAAGTACCTCTTAGCAGCTATACTTCAACTGGGACTTCACAGTGGATTTTCCATTAAACCCACCCCATAGCTATCAATGCAGGTCATGCTGCCACTGTCAGGTCCATGTACTGCACTTTGCAAAGGTCATTCCTTGTTCCTTGAATCCTACCTGCCTGACAAGTCTCCAGGATAAAGAATGGCATTGGAATAGAATTGGGTTCAATTCCTGGTTCTTCCACAGCCTGGGGACATGGGTGACTGGTGCCATCTTAGTCAGGGTCCCCCGTGGCTGATCGTGAAACTCCCACTCTGCAACCGGCATTCCCATCTGCGCCCCCTGCCCGTTGCCTAAGCGGTGAGTGTAGCCAGTCAGGAGGTGCACCGGTGCTCTCTGGGGGTGCAACCCCTATGCGTCACCACTGCCTGAGGACATCAATTATATGTCTACCCTTCTAGGATACCTGATAAATCTTTAAACTAGGTATCTCAAAGGCTAGAAGCAGTCTAGCTGTGGCAGAAGTGTTCAGCCTGGGATAATTTAACTAACAAAACAGCAGAGTAAATTAGTCTGTACTGAGTTACATGCTGACATGGTAATACTGTTCTCAGTATCTAAACTAGCTTGTCTTCAGCCAGATCAGCTGTTTAGACATCATTGGCCATGTCTATGCCAGATACTGACTGCACAGGAGCTTGTTACTACTGCGCAGTAGTGTCACATGGCACGAAACATGATGTGATTCTATTGCACAGTAGTAATGAGCTACTGCAGTCAGCATCAGCAAAAAGCCATTAGGGGACACTACTGCACAGTAATGCTGGTTACTGAGCAGTCATTTAGTTCTTGTATATGCAAGTACTAAATGATTGCGCAGTAACAACTGCACAGTCAGTGTCTCATGTAGATGCAGCCATTGTAGACTGCCTGTGTTTGAGACTCTTGGTGGCAGAGTTAGACAGTAGGTTTTCTATTTTCTTAGAGGCTTTTTGTAAATGAAAATATTATGTTAGTAAAAGAGACAGTTATAGGATCAAAAAAGTGCTTTTGCTGGTAGACTGCTTCACTTGCAGAACTAGTGTATGACTGTACTGCCAAAACACATGACTTTCTGCCAGTATGACTGAGTCAACACTAGTGAGAAATGGCAGAATCATTTTATTAGTGTTGAGTAGGCCTCACATTTCCTACTGTACAATAAACATAACAATACTTCTCACATTTATATAGTTCTTTATAAAAATGCTACTACACTATGCTGCATGTGTGGCATAGCTGTGATTTGAGAATAAATGTTTCTTCACAATTAACTTTCCAATTATTTTAATTATATTTTCCCCTTTTTCCATCTTATTTAGTTTTGCTTTTTGAATTTGCCTCTATGGTGGAGTAATGAGTTTCCAACAGATACTTCCACTTCTAGGATATCACACTTAATTTGCTTTCCTATGGCTACAAGTTGTTTCAAATTCATCCATGTTACACTTTACCTTTTCAGCAGATAAAAAATGATGGGCTCAGCAATTCCACTGACCTCACTTTGAGTCCTTTAAGAGACCACTTTGGGGTTCCTCTTTATAAACAGCTTTTACTTTTTCCAATCGAGGCCTGGTACAGAGGAGAAAAACTTAGGCTGCTGTTAGCCAGGAATTCTTCACAAAACAGGTAAACCCACAGAGAGAACCTGCAGAAGGAAAAGAGGACACAGATAAGTGTGATTTCATTGGCATTCCCTCAATATGAGTATAACAGTTTTCCAGTACATTGGTGAATATGGAGATGACTGAAGAGGCTAATCCAAGATCCTCATGTTTGACCAAACATGTGGCAAACACTTCTGGGAAGAAGGACTGAACCCTGGTGATGTTGGACCACAGGTCTTTCCCTTTGTATCTCTTGTCTGTCCACCTCCATAGAGAAGTGAGTTTCTTCTAAATGATACATATATTCCTTGTCATACATCATGGTGGCATTGGGGATGATTCAGTGCTTCAGTCCCCTGGGTATTGTTCTTAATGTCACAAGCTTGGCTTTCATGGTGTCCTTGAGTGGTGACCATTAGTGAGTTGTGAATATAGGACCTGCTCTAGGAGTGGGTGCTTTATAAACAAGGCTTCAACGCTGGCAGTGTTTACTTGTGCCAGAACATTGGCATTTGTTCTTCTGTCCTTCCAACTGATATGGAGGATTTTCTGAAAACATTGCTTGATGGTAACATGCCAAGGCTTTCAGATGTTTGCAATATGTTTTCCAAGTTTCGCCACCATCCAACAGAGTAGGAACGTGCTCGGGTCATCTGATCCCAGCAGTCTCTCCTGCCCAAGCGCAGGGGGGCTTAACCTGATGATCTGTAACATCCCTTCCAGACCCTAACAACTATGAAACTATGACATTATGAATGACAACAGCCTGGGTGGTGAGCAGTTCAGTTTAGGTCCTGATGTCATGATCATAAAAAGACATGACTTCAGAGATGGCCAAAGGCAGCAATGGCAGATTTTATGTTGAATATCATCATCTGTATTTACTTTTTGGAAAATGTAGCTGCATCCAGGTAGGGGAAATGCTTAACATTCTCCAAGGACTGCCCTCTAATTGTAATATGTGAAGAAGCAGCTGGTTGGTTTGGGGTATGTTGGTAAAGTATCTTGGTTTTTGTGATGTTAACCATGAGTCCAAGCACACCATATGTTTCGTAGAAGCAGGGATGTACTTTATTACTACCAGTAAAGCACTTCTTTTTAGGTTTCTTCATTGGTGTAGGTTGTAGCCATGTTAGTCTAAGGATATAGGTAGACAAGGTTCTTTGGGTAAATCTGATATCTTTTAGTAGACCAACTCAAATAGTTGGAAAAATTCTTCTTAGCAAGTTTTCAGGCACAAACAGCCTGACAAGATGAATTTTTCCAACTATTTGAGTTGGTCTAGTAAAAGATACAGGATTTACCCAAAGAACCTTGTCTGCTTAGTTTTCCTTCATGGCACTGGCACTAGACATGTCATCCACTTCTCTGCCTTCCTCTTCCCTTCTCTTAATGGTTTCCAGCTACATATGAGCAAGGAACAAACAAATTTATTTTGATGCACTGTCATTAAAAATAACAAACAATATTTTAAGTACATTCCCAAATGGGCACTATTTCAGAAGCCTTTAATGAATTAGAAGTAAAATTGTTGGAGGCAGAAAAAAACAATTAAAATTAAAAAGAAATTGCATAATATATATCTATAAATTGCTTGTATGTGCTTGTGGAGCTGGTTTGAATAGTTCACAGAACTGACTGGTGAACACAACTCTCTTACACTTGTGGGACTTCTGGTTTACCACTTTTGTCTTCTGGCATCATTTCACTGAAATGCTCAGACAAATATTATTTGTTCATTGCCCCAGTATTTCTATGAAGAGTAGTCATAAATCTTTCACTATATGCCATTCAGAAATGAACTACTGCAAGGAGTCAGGCAATAAACCAGCCTAGGAGAATGCAAGTGATCTGGTACTAGAGGTCCTCTGGTACAAGGATTCTGGCATTCCCACACTCATTGCCAATACTCACATTCTTTGGCAGTGTTTACTGGGGGTGTGTGAAGCAGGCCCTATTCAATTCGGATTCGGCCAGAATCAGGGAGTGATCCCATTCGTTGATTCAGATCACTGTCCCTGATTCGATTCGGCTGAATCCAAATCTGAAGATTCGATGCTGATTCAGAGAATCAGCAATTCAGACAGGGACACAGCTTTAAAAGTTTTTTCTGCATATCTTGAGGTAGCAGGTGTGGCTCATGATTGCTGCAATGCTGGGGCACATGGACTGTCCCACAGGAGTGTTGTGGGGGGCCTCCACGTGCTCAGCAACAAACCCGGAAGTGGACCGGAAGTGGGCAGTGGAGTCCCCCAGGGCTCAGTCCTGGGGCCTGTACTGTTTAACATCTTTATCAGCTGAGGACACCAAGTTGTAGGGTGAGGTGGGCATGCTAGAGGGAAGGGACAGAATCCAGCTAGATCTAGACAAGTTGCAGAGGTAGGCGGATGAGAATAGGATGTAGTTCAATGCAGACAACTGCAAGGTGCTACATGTAGGGAGAAGGAACCAGCAACACATTTATAGGCTGGGAAACACCCTTCTTGTCAACACGGTGGCAGAAAGGGATCAGAGTCATTGTTGACTCCAAAATTGACATGAGCGGCCAATGCAAGGAAGCGGTCAGTAAGGCTAACTGCACCTACAGATGCATCACAAGCAGGTCCAGGGAGGTGATCCTACCCCTGTATGCTGCATTGGTCAGGCTGCAGTTGGGGTACGGCATCCAGTTCTGAGTGCCGTACTTCTAGAGGGATGTGGCTAGCATTGAAAGGGTCCAGAGAAGGGCCACTCACATGGTCAAGGGGCAGCAGGGCAGGCTGTATGAGGAGAGGCTAGAGGGCCTGAACCTATTTAGCCTCTATAAGAGAAGGCTGAGAGGGGATCTGGTGGCCATTTATAAACTCACCAGGGGGAACCAGCGAGAATTGGAGGAGGCTCTGATCCCCCAGGTACAACCCAGGGTTACTAGGAGTAACGGCCACAAATTGTTAGAAGGAAGGTTCAGACTGGACATCAGGAGACATTACTTTATAGTCGGAGCTGCCAGGCTCTGGAATGGGCTCCCAAGTGAGGCGGCGCTCTCTCCTGCCTTGAGAGTCTTCAAGCGGAGGCTGGACAGATATTTGGCTGGGGTGATAGGACCATGGCACCCCTTCCTGCCCAGGGTCTGACCTGATGATCTGTTTAGGTCCTTTCCAACTCTAAGCACTATGAAACTATGAATCTTTCTGAATCTCTCCAAATTGATTCAGAGGGTTCTGATTTGGGGAGATTAAAGGGTCCTCTGATTCAATTCAGATTTGGAGATTCAGCCACCAAATTGGGCCAAATCAAATCAGAGACCGAAGCTTCGCACAGCCCTA
>NW_017729028.1:14266447-14268186 GCF_001723915.1 Gavialis gangeticus
TCTGATTTGGGGAGATTAAAGGGTCCTCTGATTCAATTCAGATTTGGAGATTCAGCCACCAAATTGGGCCAAATCAAATCAGAGACCGAAGCTTCGCACAGCCCTAGTGTTTACTACAGCATCTCTATTGTATCCCCAAAACTTTCCCCCTACTCCTTTTAGCCAGAGGGTATAAAGAATATCTAATGCCGTGTGCTGTTGTATAGTTCTAGAACAAAGTCAAAGTTAATACAATTGCATTCATATCTTTATGCAGATCCATGTGGTATAAAATAGAGGGAGTTCTAATACTGATGTATCCTACCCACCTTGAATCTGACAGTGTCTGTCTGGGGGGTTGGCAGTCATCTAATCTAAGATGCCCTTGAGCAGAAACCCTTCCTGAAAGACTAACCATGACAGAGAGAGAATGTAATGGGTATTGGGGAATATATTCCTGGAAATTCTGCATAATTCTAAATTCAGAGCCCTTGAGACTAGAAAATGGAAAAAACAGATGGCAGAGGAAAGGCAGAAGGACAATAAGGTACATTAAGAGTTGCACCAAGACATCACACAACTGCTCAGACAGCAAGCTCACTTCAAAGTATTATGGAAGAAAACAATCAGAGGTCTATGCTCTAGCAGCAATACAATTCTGTTTTCCTAGGGCATAAACTATACCCTGGAAGGTGTTAGTATTGTCCTACAACAAAATTTCTTCTACTG
The DNA here is from genome assembly GCF_001723915.1 of Gavialis gangeticus. NCBI lineage: Eukaryota > Metazoa > Chordata > Crocodylia > Gavialidae > Gavialis > Gavialis gangeticus. The sequence continues at coordinate 14,267,156 of NW_017729028.1, forward strand.
CACAATTATCTTAACTGATTGTATGGGGCAGTCTAAAATGACCAGTATTTTGCAAACTATATTTTGCAGACCCTGTGCATGCATGTGTTTGTGCATGTGTGTACCTTTTATTGCTTCACCATAACGTTCTGCTATGTGATATAGCCAGAAAAGAGAGTCTCTTATGTTCAAGATTTATGCAATCATTTTAAATTTAGTGGAGTCCTTCTCCAGCCCTAGGTGATTTTCGTGCTGATATTATGAGGAAAAGCGATTGTGAGAAAGATAAAATAAAGAAAAAGAATACAGGAAATACCCAGTTCCTTTTGATTACTCACCTAGGTAACTGGAAGCAATCCCTAAATATTTTCTTCGCTCTCATAGTACCTGTTGCTACAGTTTTCAGAAAGGTGAAACATTTCTGAAATTGAATGTTGTGGGGACAACAATGCACCAGAAGATTTGCTCTTCTGTAGATCTACTTGCTGGTGCAATTTTGTGGTTTTGAAAATCAGGCTATTAAGCTCTGACTAGCATGTTATATGGAGCTGCAAGCTGTTGAATTGCCTTTCAAAAGAAGAACCTAAAAGATCACACTGTGTTTTAAAGCAATAGGTTGATAGAGTCACCTTATTTGGAGAAAAGAGGCAATATTAATTTTGGGAATTACTCCATTTATACAACAAATCTAATCTCAAGAGACCTGCCAGAACAATCAAAAATTCATTCTTCACACTCTAAAAGTGTTAGAAGGGATTTATGTAATCCCAAACTGCTCCGCAGAAATTGGGAGAAGTGATACAAAGGGGAAATTCAGAGCACAATCATTTAACAGCAGAAGTTATGGAAAAGCCTCAGAGGTATGAGGAACCAGGCATGTTTACTCTGAAGAAAAGATGGCTATAGTAGACAAAACAGATTTCTGTAAGCAAATGGATCAATAGGAAGAGGGCCAGCTTCAATTATTCTTATTTTCTTTACACAGTTTATAGGGACAGAATAGAAACTAATCAGGTTAGAATACAAGGCAGTCGAGGGGAAAGGGACTTAAC
>NW_017729028.1:14270416-14287398 GCF_001723915.1 Gavialis gangeticus
GCTCAGGTCCCTTCTGACCCTACAAACTATGAAACTATGCAACCTTTGAACACAGCATAGAAACATTGATCATATCAAATAATGAGAGAATAATAGAGGAGTAGGGCTGGAAGGGACCTCCAGAGGCCATCTAGTCCTACCCCCTGTGTGAGGCAGGATCCTTCCTATCCATACCATGCTATATACTTCTATTATCTAACTAGTAGCAAAACTACACAGTCAGACTTAACACAACCATAGCACCTAACACCTTAATCTACCACAGGTAAAGCAGGGGGACCACAGTGGTCAACATCCTGCTGATGCAAAGCTGGTTAAAATATGCTTGAGAGATCCAAGGAATACAAAAAATGACTCAAATGCCTCCAAAATATGTCCTTCTACACTTTTTTGGCACCTAGATTTCCTGAATATGTGTGGGGAGAATAAGACACCACTGAAGGGCAATCAAAATCTCCATGTGCTGAACTGGGTGCAATGTAAGGCTATCCCATAGGAAACCCAAAGCAGAGAGGTGTGTCTGAACAGCTACTGTAGGATAGTGGGTAAGTGTTTGAGTCAGGACCACAAGGGAGGGATATCTGTCTGCTTGGGACTCAGAACTCAGAGTTTTCCTCCATTAGTAAGCACCTGCAGTTGAGAGATTGTACAAGGCTCACACTTTGCGATGTGGCAGTGCCTGCCTTGTTTAAAGTACTAGCAAAGAAAGTATGACTGTCATACCCATGGTCCAGGCACTTCTGATGCTGAGGGTGTTCAAAACCATATTTGTCACTATTCAGGAACCTGCTCCAACTTCTATGCTATAGGCAAAGGCAGTGATTCTCAAACAGGGTGCTGTGGCACCCTGGGGCGCCTTAAGATCCTTTCAGGAGTGCTGCGGGATACCACGCCATGTTAGCATTGGGAGGTGTGCAATCATAATTCACAAGAGGAACCCAAATATTTCAAATAAGAATCCATAGTGTTAAAATATTCTGACCTGTTGTGGTCTTTTTATGCTCTTTGCAACAGAAAAAAATGCTCTATTATTTTTTCCACAGTAAAAAAAAAAAAAGTGAAAACTAAAAGCTGCTATTAAAAAATGAACAGTTTTTAAAACAAAAGCTCAATCCAAAGTTAGCTGAAAATTTCAAAAAATCAACCAAACAACTGGCCAAAAAGCCAGCTTCATAACCCAGCAGAATGAAACTACCCTTGAAAATTTTGAATTTTTTTTTATGAAATCGATTTCCATTGTTCAAACAACTTTTCTGGGCATTCTCCCTGACACCTCATCCATTGTGTGCCTTGGATTATATCTAAGAGGGGGAAAAAACAGAGCCATGAAGTTTCTGGTTCTCTCTCTCCCAAAAATCACCTTGAAAGGTATGTGGGATAATATGCTAGCATCTGCTTTAAGTTTTAATTTTGTATCTATAGATGATTTTGTATGTGGTCCTGAAGAAGATCGCTAAATTTTGGCTATCGCTGTTTCCCCCTTATGCCTTTATAAAAGTCTTCACTGTACAATGTCACAGTGTCTCTAGTGCTAGTTGTCGGTAAAGCCCTTTGAAATTATAAAACAAAAGTAATGCAGTTTGGTCTGTTAGACACCATATCAGGATACAAGTGCATGTTTTCCATGACAAACTCATGAGAGCAGGCTTTCTCCAGTTTAAGGCCAGGTACAGACATTACACTTTTACCAGTATAATTGATTGGAAACTGGTCTATATCCACAACAGAACAGAAGTTCAGTACAGAAGGACTGGCTTAAAAAATGGCCGAACCTGGTGTAAGATATGTACCCTCCCCCGCCCACCAAAGGGTGAATGTGTGTTATGTTCATTACTGATTTAAACTATGCCATTTCCTGGAAAATATGTAACTTAAATTGATTCTTCCTGAGGCTTTTTGAATGCCTGTACCTAAATAATGTGGTGTAAACTGTTGTAATTAAGTTAGTGCAAAAGGCTGTTGGATACTTACTTTGGTTTGAGATGTGACAATTGTGGTTTACCGGAAATTGATTAGGTACAATTTAAAGCTAGCCTGAAATACACCTTTCTTAAAACAAGATAAAATCTCCACACAAGGGTGTACACTTCTTTAACAAAACCAGTACAAGTGTGTGAGCACGTAAGACTTCTTTCTTTTTTTTTTACTTGATAACTGTACTGCTAACTGTGCAATTTATTGTGTGAGTTCTGAGAAGTCTACCTGAATGCAGCACGTTACAGAACCAAGGCCTGTAACGGTAAATAACTTCTGAGGTAGCATTTATCTCCAATATATACAGTGCATAACACCAAGTGTTAAGTGCCCTCTGAATGTCTCAAAAATATTCCACTTCAAATAAGGGTTAACCCTTGACCATGCTACACATCTCATGTTAGGGTAACTGCAGTCCTCTCCACAGAGATAAAACAAGCAATATGCTGTCCTCCAGCATCCTGGGATAAATTGCTGCCTGGCTCCACCCCACCAGCAACTCCTTCTCCTTAGATGAACTATTCACCTTCCTAAACTCTACTGCTCAAAGAATGGCCAGTGCCAGGTGGGCGTCTTCAGCAACAGGAGCAGGAAGCTGGGAAGTAGAGAGGCATGGGGGCAGTGACATCCCTTTGCAAGCCCCTAGGAGGCGGGGGGAGAGGGTTGTGCTGCTGGGAACCCTGCACTGAACCCTGCTGACCTGATCTGAGCACCCCCCACCCCAACCCAATCTCAGGCCCCCAGCCTTCTTGGGAGAGGGATGCATCTTTTGCTAGGAACCAGGCAAAAGCCATGGAAAATTTCAATTAACTTCAGTTACTTGAGGTTAATTGAAAATTTCCAACATCTCCTGGTCTGTTTCCCTCAAGTACCTCTGTCTCTACCCTGGTCAAGTGGCTTAATGGGCACTGTACTTCTTTTGTACCTCCCATTACTATCTTGGGCTTAGGGGGAGTGGGCAGAGGGCTGTGATACCAGCATGGAGGCCTCAGGGTTTACCATGGCAGGAGCATGCAGCCGTGGGAAGCAGAGAAGAATGCTTCTTCATGGCTGTGTGCTGCCACCACACTAAACTCTGCTGGCTCTGCTTCCATGCAGCTGCTGAAGCGTGGAGCCATGGGGAGCACAACCCTCTCCATCAGTCCAACCCCAGGACAGGAATGGTACAGGTCGATGCAAAGGGAAACCACAGCTCCCATTAAGACACCTGGCGGAGGAGAACTGGGGGTGCTTGGGAGAAATAGGCCAAGTGGCATGGAAAATTTCAGTTAACCTTAAGTAACCTAGGCTAACTGAGGTCTTCTTTGTCTTTTGCCCATTCTGAGAAAAAGGTGCAGCCCTCTCTGGGGAAGGCAAGGGGGCTGAAATCCAGTTGTGGGGGAGGTCTTAGGATTGGGTGAGTAGGGATTAGTGGAGTGCTGCCATCAGGACAGCTCTCTCCCACCAGTCCCCACCCCGGCACAGAAATGCAAGACAGCCTGTAGAGCCCCCATGCTCCTATGACTCTACACTTCCCAGCTCCATGCTCCAGCCACTGCAACCCTGCCGCCACTGTCACCCAGAGTGTGGTGGAGCCCAGATGTACTGGCTTCTACATACACCCCTGCTCACCAGCCCTCTAATGTTGTCAGAGTTGTGCAGGCAAGAAAGGGTATTAACCGTTAACATGTGATGGCTTACAGCATATTTCAAGTTAACAGCACTTACCATTTCACAAATTTAGTGCAGTCTAAGTGCAACATGTAACTTCACCTGAAGTTTGGGACTGTAAGTTCTGTTAAGTCACCATAATGACTTCCTTGCCTTCCATAAGTGACCTTCGAGAAAGGTTGTCTTTTTGTCCAACATTTACAAACCTGACTAACCCCAGTCTATGAAAGGTAACTGCAGAAGAAATGGGACTGCAAAAATTCTGAATAATTTGCTATCTTTACAATTAATGCAGAAACCTTTTGCTTTCAACCCATTCATCTTGTTGTTGCCAAAGGTGACGTGTTTGATGCAGTGGGGCAGTGATGAATGATGTGCAATGATAACTAAAGAACCTATTGACTCAGGCACAGAGGACTAAAGATACACTGAAATGACAGTCCTAGAACAAATGTTTGTCCCAGCTAATAAGCCTGGAGCCTGTTCTGATTACTGACTGTGAAGCAGTGAGCTTATGAGGACTATACACTCTCAAATACTTACTTGTCATCATCTGCACACCTGAGGGGAACTTTTAAATCATTCACCACAACTTTGCAGTCCATTTTTAAGTTTATTTTGCCTGCCTAGTTCTGTTCTCTTCCTGCGCTGATCAGATTAAATCATACACTTGTCACTTGCATACAGCAAAGCTTGATTATCAGAGGTCTCCAGGCACACTTGAAACTTCAGGATAATCAGGAGTTCAGATCACAGGAGCTGCCAGCATTAAATTTTGCACTTGGATTTGGGTTCCTGCACACCTGAGAGTTGTGATTACCAAACATAAACTGATACAACTTCCCTTTTAGCACAAGTGTCTGAGTCCTGATGACTTTAATATCATCACCCTCATTCTCCCTTCCTTTTCTCTCAGGGTTGGATATGCTCACCTGTTGCTTCCTGTCTTATGTAGTAAGCCCTTTGGGGAAGATTTTCTCATGTACTTCTACAACACAAGGGTACCCACTCCACATAGATGCATGTAGGCACTCTCAGAATATTATAATTAATAACAGTAAAATAGGAAAACTGGCTTGCAGTCTCTACATATCCAAACCTCACTAATCTGAAACCTATATAATTTAAAATGGCTAGTCATTATGGACATTTGTTGGATAACAGGCGGTTCAGGGGAAGGGAGAAATTGTGCAGAAATGATTTTCATCCAAAGATTTCTAAAAGCACTTTCCATTATGAACTAATTAATTAAGCTCTGCATCTCCCAGGAGATAGACACCACCAGCTAAATGAACCTTCACAAAACCATTTTACAAATACAAGAATCGGTTCATATGTAAATGTTTGCCAAGGTTACAGTGCAACTTAGTGGAAATGTCAAGAATAGAACCTGGGGATGCAGTCATGAAGTCAGGGCAAAATTTCCAGCAACTTCAATAGGGCCAGAATTTCCATCAGCATGAACCCATTGTAATTTCTTTAGATAACACCAGTCTTTCAAATATACATCTATAATAAATTAGTTTGATTTCCACGTGTACAGCCTAATATGCACATTTTCATGCATATAACTATGTTATATATAAGCTTTGTGATTAACTGAAAGGGATGATAAGCCTATGCTGTTTTAGGCATAAAGACAGCACTGTACTTTTCTAATAAAATGTGTAAGATATTAAGCAGAAACTCGTAATGCGTTCAGTTTGTGGTTCACAGGATCATAGGAAAGTAGGGCTGGAAGGACCTCAGGAAGTCATTTAGCCCAGCCCTCTACTTAGGGCAAGATCTTCCCTAATTAAACCATCACAGCCAAGTGTCTGTCCAATCAGCTCTTAAAAACTTTTCAGGTTGAAAATTCCACATCATCTCTAACTAGCCTGTCCCAATGCTTGAACACCCTCATAATCAGGAAGTCCCTCTTAATCTCCAACCTAAATTTCCTCTGCAGTAACTTGAGGCTATTGTTCCTAGTATGGTGCCCATGACCACACTGAACAGTCTATATCCCTTCTCTCTGCAATTATCCTTCAAAACTATGAAGGCCGTTATCATATCCCCACCTTAGTCTTCTCTTCTTTAGACTAAATATCTCTAGTTCTTTCCACCTTTCTGCATATATCAGGCTTCCAATAATTTTTTTTTGTTGCTCTGTGATGAATTCTCTCCAATCTGTTCATATCCTCCTTGAAGTGTGAAGCCCACAATTGGACACAGTATTTCAGGCTGAATAGAGCAAAATAATCACTTCCCTTGATTTGGAAGTGACACTCCTGTTGCTGTTGGCCTTTTTGGGGGTTTTTGGCAACAAGAGCATATTGTTGGCTCATGTTCATCTTATGATCTTTTATAATGTTTAGGGCTTTCCCTGAAATACTGCAGACTAGCCAACCAGTCTGTATTTGTATATGTAATTATTCCCTTCCAAGTGCAAGGTGTTCATTGACTTTCATTTGATTGAAGGCCACTTCTCTAGCCTATCCAGGTCATTCTGGATTCTGGCTCTACCCACCAGAATATCTGAAACTTCACCCAATTTGATGTTGTCTGCAAATTTGCTTAGCATGCACTCAATCCCATCATCCAAACCATTAGTGAAGATGTTAAACAACAACATCTACCTTGTTAGAGATTGAATAGTATGATATAAATAAAAGCAGCACCAAATTAAAGGCAGTGTCACGTTTGGGTCCATTTAGGAAAGTAAAGTAAGCTATTTTCTTTACTTTTCTTTTTCTGGCCCAGGCAGAAAGGCAGCATGGTTCCAAACTAAACAGTCAATAAATCTACAGTGTAGAACAAAGAGCCCCAAGCTAACAATGGCTAGGCAGGACTCTTAATATAGTACAGAAAAGTAAACAATGCCACACAGACTGTGAAAATCAACTAATAAGAACTCCTACTATTTTCAGGCAAGGGCAATACTTTGTAATACTGAACAGACTGATAAAACTTTAGTTATGGCTGCTTTGTTATTGAAGTTTTTAGAACAGGTTAGACAAACACTTATCTAGGATGGCTTAGATAGGTATGATCCTGCCCTAAGCAAGGGGTTGGACTATATGATCTCCTGAGTTCCCTTCCAGCCCTAAGATTCTATAATTTTAATAAAATATCTTATGAAAGAATTGCATGAGCTACATAGGGCCTGTGTTATAGCAATGCAGAATCTATGACAAGCATGAGCAGTAGTGCCCCATCCTTCTTGCCTGACTTTGCTTCTTTAAACCTTAAATATATCAACGTGGATAAATACTTAAGTCATCATAGATTTTATCCAGATTTTTCCCTTAACAGCTGAATGAGATTTATCATAAATTTAGGTGCCTTGATCACAGAAAGAGATTCAGATCAACCCCAATCTAGTGGCCAAAAAACTACTTCGACATCTAGATTATTTAAGTGCTTCCATTTTGGTTTGACAATATTCCCAGACACCCACATTTATGCTTTACTGCACACTCAGCTATAATCCAGATCAAGTACCCACTTAAGAGACATTGCCATCCAGGTTTTTGCTGGGAAGCATAAAGGGCACTTTTACACATGCTCTGACACGTTCTGATTAGAATGTGTTGAAGCAGACTCGATTAATCAAGTCTAATCAGAGCACTCCAGTGTGCTGCAGTCTTATGTATTTAGTGCCCCTGTGTTTCAAAATGGTGGTGGTGGGGGGGTGCAGACGAGCTTTAGTTAATGTATCTCTGATAGTGGGCACCATGACCGGGGGCTGTGGTCATAAATGAAGAGGGCTTCTGAATTTTTTACTGTAATGATTATTGTTTTATTGTTGGCACTGTGTGTAACTCCTGTTTAGGCAGTTTGATCCTAAGATTATGGGGCCAGATAGAGGTAGTTAGCTGTGTTAGTCTGAAGTCATGCAGAAAGTAGGGTAGGTATGCATCTTATAGACTAACAAAAGGTATGGAGAGAGCACAAGCTTTTATGAATTTGAGTTCACTTGATCAGATGCAGTAAACTTAGGTTCATGAAAGCTTGCGTTCTCAATGGGTGCATCTACATGATATGCTTATGTGTAGTAAACTAATTCTACTGTGCATTAGCATATCACAGCAAAAGCCATGCTAATGTTTTAATGTGCAGTAGAATTAATCTACTGCACATTAAGCATCATGAAAAGACCATACGCCTTTACTACTGTGCAGTAGTGCCAGCTACTCTGCATTTCATTTATACCTCATATTAGAGGCACTAAACTTAAGGTACAGTAGCAATGGTGCATTAATGCATAGGTTGATGTGCCCTATATATCATATTCAATTAGTCTATAAGGTGCATACTATCATGATGGAGCCATCCAGTTTGCAGATCTGAGTCAGATACATAATGCTACTGGGGAAAAACAGGAATTCAGACATACCCATGTGCCTACCACCTGGTTAGTTGTAAGCACCTTCCTTATTCTGAATTGCTCTTTTGGAAGTACATATGAGGAGCAACTAAGGACAGAATCCTGTTTCACCTTGTGTGCCCAAATGCTTCTTGCACAGCTGTGTAACTGCTATGTTTGGAACTTACCCAGTCAGTGATCCTATTTCATGTGTAGTGTGGATGCACAGGCATCCAGTAACTACCGAGAATGAGCAGTAGGCAGTAGTCTGCCTAGACAGGTACACAGTTCTGCACACATGCACCCGACTGTATGCCCCAAATCTGTAGCTGGGCAAAGACTGAGAAGGAGGAGGTCCATTCTGTGGTTTAGTCCATCAGCCTAGAGGTTAGGGCACTTGACCACAAACTGGGAGATCCAGATTCTTGGTTCCCATCACACACAGTTGAGCTGAGTAAATTTGAACCTTCATATAACATGCTTCACAACAGTACTCTAACCTCCAGGCAACAGATTTATTCAGCTCTCTTCCTATTCTTCTTCTTAAAACTGAGCCATTGCTTCTAGTCATTGGATAAAAATGATGGAAAGCAGTGGGAAGCTTCTGCCCCATTTGGACTAAGGGTCAAGACTAGAAGCCAAGGCCCCTCCCTTCCAGCCACTGATCCTTTGCTTGCTCTCTTCCTCCTGGCTCTCCCTCCCTGTTGCATAATCACGCCGAAAGTCCCCAGTTCTGCTAATGCATCTGCAAGGACATTACCAGGACTGAATCCATGTTTCCAGGATAGACACCTGTAGCACCAATCCTGAAGTCAATAAGAGACTTATGCAGGTGAGATTAGATGGCAAGGGCTTCATACCATGTTCTTGTAAAAGTGGACACACATGTCTAGATTTGAATTCACATCACTAAAAATATGTTATTGGATTCGTAAAGATGCCTGGAATTGTAGAAGCAAGGTCTTTTTCAATTTGCCTGTATAACACGCCTAGCTCTATATCAGTGGGGGACAACTTTTTGGGCAGGAGTGACACAAATTAGCCTTATGCCTGAAGAAGGGTGGTTGTGCCCAAAAGCTTGTAAAGAACACTTTTTTCCAACCATTTAGTTGGTCTAATAAAAGATATCACATTTACCCAAAGAACCTTGTCTACCTATATCTTTAGACCAACATGGCTACAACCAACACCCACAAATTAGCCCCACACTGATCCCCATCACCTGCCTCATTTGCTGTTCTGTTTTGTCCTCCCTTTCCTCTGCCCCCTGCCCTATCTCCTGCTGCACTACTTGTCTTGCCCTTGTTCTGCTACATGTCACACACTGAGGCTGCCTATGCCACTTGTGGCATACATGCTGCAGTTTACCCATTCATCTTGTATGACATTTTTCAATTGATGCTGTAATTAATGTCACAGGAACCACAAAAGCAGGTATCATATTACTTATAATAGCATGTACTTCCACTCTGTAATATATTTCAGGAAAATATTGTAAAGTGTTGGTAAGCATAAGAGTCCATTTACTGCAGGTGGGTTACCTCAACCTCACTTTTGTTTCCGTACTCCAATAATATGGTGTAAGAGGATCATGATGGATACTTTTACAGCTAACATAATATAAAATAATTGATTTTTAGAAGAAAGACTAAGCAGTTGCCAGATAGGATAAATAATCCCTTTTTTGAGGGAGGACTAAAAACTCCACCAAAATGACTATACACTAGACAAATTTAAGTTCATATATAATGAAGTATTTTAATAATTTTGTAAATATGTGTTTTTTGTGAGCACTAAAACTAGGTAACTAACTGTAAGGAAGTAAGGACATACATAAGAAGACAATAACAGATTTGTATCTTTTTTATGTTAGCGTCTTTACCTCTATTAGGACAGCAAGAGAACAGTCTTGGCCAACTGCCCAGCCAGCTCTAAACATGATGATTAAATCTGAAAAGCACATCTGGCTCTTTAAGGAACCCTAGAAAAGAAAAATTATTTTATCTTCACATTATGGTGCACGCTGTTGAAAAGTACTTATGAATGTAAACTTGAAGGCAGTATCAACCTAGCAATTCTGGGAGACACAGAAAGAAAATAAAAGAAAAAATGTAAAGGGTATCTCGCACTGGTCAGAGCAGAGAACTTGGAGTGTGAGGAGCAGAGACTATGTATGAGGGAAGAGGTTATGAAGTAAATGGAAAAGGTAAGGAAGAAGAGGGCAAAGGTGATGGGGGAACTCAGGAACACTGATAGAGTGAATGTCAAGGAAGGTTCAAAGTAGGAAGATAGTGGCCACTGAGCAATATATATCAAAGCCTCCATTTTAATTGAATCATGTTAGATAGGATGCATGTTTGTCTATGGGTGCCTACAGATGTTTAGCTTGCAGCTGCTCGCAGGGCTTTGCTGTGGTGCTGGATGCCCCTTTTGCTGGCTAAGTATCCCCCCTTGCCTCATGCCCTCCCAGCTACCCTTGTTGGGGTACTGGAGGGAGCTGGGATGGGCCTGCAAGGCGAGGTGAGGGAAGCTCCTTTCCCCCACCCCTTGCCCAGACCTGTAGCTGCATGCTGCCCCCTTCCCCTTCCCCTCTCCCTTGCCCCTCTCTCCCCTGCTGACAACACTGGGGGGCATGGAGGGGAAGGGGCAAAAAAAAATAACTTTCAAGGGAACCTGGTTTTATGTGCCCTAAGGTGCTCTGTTCTAAAGTGCCTTCAGCCAATAGCTGATTTATCGAGGTTTCTTTTTTTATTTATTTGCGTGACCGGACATTTTGAAACCTCTGTGCAGCTGTGAACACGTGCTATGTCATGGCTGTTGTGCTCTTTTACCAGATCTTACAAAAAATGTAGCTTGTCTTCACAATCACTCTGTACACTTGATAATGATTTCTTTGTGTGTAATGCACAGGAACTGACCCATCTGCCCCTGACTGGAATGAGAGTTAATGCTTTTTTTTTTCTTGTCAGAAGTATAAAGTTCCACTGCTTGCTATTATGAAGGAAATACAACAAAAGTCCCATCATAATTTGTGTATTTGGTTTTGTAATACAACATAAGGTAAGAACAACTGAACTTGGTAGAAAAAACTATTAGGAACTTTGGATCAAGGCCAGGAGTGGATCCAGAGGGGGTTGTAGACATTTGTGTTGAGCTACAATCCTTTCAGGTTGCATTATAGTATCTGTTGTAGGCTTTTAGCTATGTTAACTTTAAGTTAGATGAAATTAGCATAAATGAGGATAAGGGAGTAATATAAAATGAGCGGAGTCACAGGCGAGAGAAACTTCTTGGAAGACTAGCAAGTTTTAGGATGTCTAATCTTGACAACGAGATGAGGCCTGTGTCTACTTTCTTTACTAACAGAATGATGTAATGCCATCTTCTCATTGCCATGTTTGTTGAAGTTTCTGTCAAGTAATGCTTGTAAGCCTTTGTTTGAGGAAGAGAATAAAAAGAGGTCAATGCTTTGAGATTTGTTTCTCTGGCATCCTTTGCTGAGGTTACCATCAGCCTGATCCAATGTCTCTTAGAACTTAGTCTCCAAATTCGGGTAAGATTTCCCTAATAGGCTGGACACCTCTTAGTAATTTTAAGATGTAGAGATTCTAAGTTGTAAGACTGCTTATTTCTGCCCAGATCATAAAAGTTTATATAGATGTGTATTGTATTATACTTTTATTTGCTAGCAATGCTCACAACTGGCTATTCTAAAAAATATGCTTATATATTCACTCCACTGAAGGACTCATTTTGCATGAGAAAGAGGCTGTCAAAAGAAGTCCTCAGACTCACATATCTACTCTAGGGGTCAAGAGGGGCATCCCTCTTTGGCTGTGCCGCAGGTGAACTCTTGGTGCAGGGTCTGGCCAGAGCTTTTGCGGGTCTGGAGCCCAGAAGGTAAGCACTGCTCTTGCTGCTCATCCTCTCCTTTCCCCTGCTGCTGAATTCAGCAGCGGGATGAAAATAGAAGAGCAAACAGCAGCAGAGTTCAGCCCCTTGTCTCCAAAGCCAGGCAAAAGCAGAGGCTCCAGCCAAACCCCACTCTGATTAGCTGTTGAGCTCAGAGCTTACTGTTTCTGCAGAGTTCTGGCAGCACCCTGCATTGATCAGGCAATGAGCTCACTGCATATGCATGGCAGAGCCAAAATTGGGAGCATCTTCGTCCCTCTCTTTGTCCTCATCTTGGAGCCATTACTGATCAAGGCCACAGTATATGTCCACCTGGGCATGACTTTTATGTAGCATTAGCTATATAAATGGTAATTTTTAGAAAAAAATTCAAGTCACAGATGAAACAATGACACCTTTGATTCTGCAAGTTGCCTCAAACTGTAGCCAAGAACATGGCGAATAAACCAGTGCTTTGCACCTAAGGAGTTAGGTGAAGCTCAAGCAGTTGTGATGACAGTTATATGTCCATAATTTATTAATCTCAAGATGCAGTAATATTCACTGAAGCAGTATTTTAACTGGCAAGTTTAAAATATTTAAGCTGCCAACTGTCTTAGTTTAAACCCCTTATTAAAAAGAAACTTTAATGAGGGGACAGGAGGTAGCTAGAGAAGGGTGGTGACAGCAAGTCACACTCACCACTGGTAAAAGAACAGAGATTTTTATGAGATATAATTTATGAGTTCCACATTTACAGTTCTCACAATCACTGACTCCAATTTTTATACACAGGCTGCATTTACCAGCAGATATCAATAGTTTCCTAGATATTGTTTTTGTTCATGCAACTTCAAAAATTTCTTTTTTTGTTATGCAGCATGCTGTAATTAGCACAAAGGTGCCATATTGTTCCCCTGTATTCCAGGAAAACCTATCCAGCAAAGACCTAGTCACATTCATAAAAACTGAAAATGGGTCCAGGCATGCAAACTCATGATCAAGAGGATAGTCACACTGACACCAGTTCCTAAAATTATCCTGAATCAGGAGTTGCATCTCCTAGCTCACCTGACAGTCTTAGTCTAACTTCTTCTGATTCTCTTTTCTCTTAGTTGGCTGAAACAGAAATAAATTCTGAACATATCTGCTTCCAAATATTAATATGGATTTTGTGGCGCAGGCCAAGTTTATTCTCTTTGCATAAGCAGTTTTATAAAAATACACTAGAATCATTGAGTTTAATTAATGAGTTTAATTAATATACATGTAATTTATTATATATGTAATTTGACTTTTATTATTTTTTTTGTAAAACTGCCTATGCACAGAAAATAAACTTGGCTGGCACCACAAAATCCATATATTTAGTTGGTCTACAGTAACCTACAATATGTTTCAATATAAACATTTCATTATAAAAGGCTTCTGGTTAAAAAAAATTAGATATTGTATTAAAATATTTAATCTATGTATCCATTAGCTTTTTTCTTGTTTTCTTTATTTGATAGTTCTGGGCTAATACCTAGAAAATGCAGCACACTTTTGTTGTGGAGTGGGGAGGTAGGGTTTGAAGTGACAAGTATTGATCGTATTTTGGTCTCAGTGAAGTTAAAGGCAAATGTCTGTTAACCTCAGTGGAAGCACAATTAGATCATCTCTGAGCATTTTTGAGAATCCCATCTTTTGTTCAGAGTGAGGTCAATAAGAGATTTTATCACCTTACAAAGGCATTTAGCATCTTGCAGGACTGAATGCTAAATTGCCATGCCTGTTTAAATCAGGATTTTCTTATGTCTTCTGGTTCTACCTTGACCCTGCAGTAAAGCTACAAGGTCTAAGTCTGATCTTGAAAGGCAAGAAATCACCCTAATATCATATGCAGTTACCCAAAATTTACACCCATGTAGGTGAGTGCAGAATGGTGACAATAATTCTGTAATTTTGAATCTCTCTTCTATGTTTATGGACTATGATTTCATAACACAAGATTATGGTTTAACTGTAAAATTAAACAATCAGTTGTCATGCAAAACAGAAAATATATACCAAAACAAAAGTAACCTCGAATTTTAGTGAAAAAAACTAAAACACATTGGACAAGAACATTAATCTGCCTGTACAAGATGTCATGTCAACATTTGCTTCATTGCAAAAGTCATACTTGAAAACAATTGCACAGAGGTTAAGAACGGAACTGTTATGAGCTGACAAATGACAACCAATATAAATCATCACCAAACCCAGCATGGGCTGCAGAATTATTAATCTGCAGGGTAATTTTCTCTATATAAATAATTGAACTAAAAAAACCTCTTCCTTCAGCTAGACGTTTATGTTATGGAAAATGTTTTATATATTGGCTTGTGACACCAGCTTGATATTGACTTGTTACTGACAAGGTGAGAAGGTCCATTGGGCTCTGGTACAGCCCTTTCCTGCTCTACTTTAAATCATGTTAATTTTCTATCCAACATCAACTTATAGAGTTTCAGCACTGTTGCTATGGGGATGTCATGGTTCTCTTAGCAACCGAGTTCCCCACCTCTGTGGACTTATAGATTTGTCCATCAGCGATGCATTTGTACTCATTCTTACATATACAAATACTACAAACTATATTCACTACATACATAATTGTATGCTGAAGGGCAAATTGCCAAATTTGTCCAAATTCATTGTCTTTTACAAATGATAAAAAGCAATACTGAAGATGATTCACTATCCCTTACTATTTATCTATTCCATTCCTTTCCCAAGTCAAAACTATCTTGAGAGTCCTATCTGAAAAAGCAATGGTAATATGGTAGTGAGTGTGTCAAACTGATCAGGAAAAAAAGAGCTTCACAGGACTTCCAAAATGGCTGGTTTCTCTCCATCTTTCAAAGGCCATCCATTATCTTTTATGTTAATTGTATTTTCCCTCTTCAGCTAGTGTTTTTACTCTCATTCTCAAATGTAGTCTATACATTCTTTATCACTGCATGCTTAAGGATTTGTGGCATCGGAGCCCAGGTCTGTATTTTTCCTGTTACTTGCCTAAATATTACAATTTAAAGTTCTTGGAAACAAGAAACATATTAATAGTTAATTGTAAACAAAAGATGTGCAACTTGCTCACCTTGTTTGAGAACCTCATTCTCCTCAGTCTTTAATCCCCCTTTGAGGATATCCTATTAATTGCAAATGTGTATCTGCAATGATTCCAAATGGTCAGAAGAGAGAGATGTAATAAATATTACCTATTTCTTTACATATTCAAAATACTTTATAACTACTACTAATTAATTCTCAGAAAATCCCTGTAAGAATCATTATGTCCATTTTAGAGTTGAAACTGAAACAGAAGGCTACACCCTATGTTCAATAACAAATCAGTAGCAGGATGAGAAGATCAGATTTATTGGCTTCCCATTCTGAAATCAGACCAAATGATGCCTCCCTATGGCAACAGTCTGCAAATTATTATTTTGTCATGCAGCATTATTTCATGTGTGCCATTAACGTTACCATCCATAAAGGGACTTGAAAGCAGTGATAAAAACAAGCCACAATATGTCTGAGTGCAAAGATCCTAGACACCTAGTAATGTAAAATGGTTTACAGCAGGCAAATGAAACGTAAAAACTGCCATTCATGGTCACATTCATTTAGATGTTAAGGACCCTCTTTCCCTGGTGAGTCTGCTTGGAGGATAGCTGTTTCTATTATTTTCCAGCAAAGCTATAATCTTGTCACTGCTTTGTATGGCTCTTTCATTCCCAGAGGCCTTCCCTAACCACTTCTAAATGATTTGGATGCAGTTTCTCATACATTAATATTAATACTTGACTGTGAACATCAGGCTCTTTAATTGCTTTCACAGTGAATACCTGATATGTCTAAGTAAACATTCCTTACTTAGACTGAAGTTGTAGCTCTATTAGTAATGATACTTATGGTACACTCCACAAATAAATTCCTCATTTTAATATACTTAAATAGTTTGAGATAATAGTAGCAAATTACTTTATATAGGCATAGAAAGGAGATAGAAACAGGAAAAAAAATGAGTGTGCAGATGAAGAGGTGGGAAGAGTCTGGCTATGAATACGCATTCTTTTAACAGGTTGGTGTACATATTATCTTATTTTAATCTGCCCTTTTCCTCTTACGCCTCCTTGGCTTGCAATCCTTCCAACACCATTTCTGAAAAGTAGCCAGAATTTCTTCTTACTTTAGCTTGAGCTTGCCTGAAATTTTCTTTCAGGCTTTTATCATTTCCTAGTTGTTTATAGCTTTCCAAAATTTCTACCATATACTAGAAGATAATCCAAAAGCCAGGGTCATGCTAACAAATGCCACCATGTCACAATTACCTCCTGCTACTTCCATTGGTTTCCTATCTGTTTCTGAAACCAATTTTGTAATTTCATATAGGTTTACCACGTCTACCATAGGTTTTCCTTCTCCTACTCATATCAACCTATTCCCTGATCAAACCAAAGTCTTTGCTCTATGACTTGCTTCAAGACACCTAACTTCCAAGTCACTGACCTCTGTAGCAGACTCTAGAATCCAGTGTTAGGTGTCCAGGTTCTGTATGAAAAACATGGGGAGATTTAGGCCACTTAGAACGAAACCCACAAAAACAGTGGAGAGTGAGCTTCAGAGAGCATGCAATAGTGAGCATAACTCTCTAGCCTAGTGCTGACAGCAGTTTCCCTGGAGGAGAGAGACTTGGATTCCAGCCCCTGCTTCCAAGGGCAGTTTATATATTTTAAAACTTGTTAATATAAAACACACTGTAGCGGCCTCTGAGGTTAGGCAGTTCCTGAACAAGAATTTTCAGGATTCTAGTTCTTGACCTTAGTATCTAAATCACACCTAAGTCCTACTTCAGACCCTACTCCATTTAGTCCTTAACTCCTGTCTTCTTCCATGCAACACTTACTCTCGAATCTCCAGATTTCTGTTACCCTTTCCAGATCTCTCCGCGGAAACTCTCTCCCTGCTTTAGCTAATCTCTAAGAACAATTCTCTCCTGGTATTACTTTCCAATTACAGGTTCTCGCACCTTTTTCTGCCTACAACGCCCACCCTACCCTAACTTAAAAAAAAACCAGAAATCCCACATGGT
>NW_017729028.1:14287409-14289464 GCF_001723915.1 Gavialis gangeticus
GGGAGATTTAGGCCACTTAGAACGAAACCCACAAAAACAGTGGAGAGTGAGCTTCAGAGAGCATGCAATAGTGAGCATAACTCTCTAGCCTAGTGCTGACAGCAGTTTCCCTGGAGGAGAGAGACTTGGATTCCAGCCCCTGCTTCCAAGGGCAGTTTATATATTTTAAAACTTGTTAATATAAAACACACTGTAGCGGCCTCTGAGGTTAGGCAGTTCCTGAACAAGAATTTTCAGGATTCTAGTTCTTGACCTTAGTATCTAAATCACACCTAAGTCCTACTTCAGACCCTACTCCATTTAGTCCTTAACTCCTGTCTTCTTCCATGCAACACTTACTCTCGAATCTCCAGATTTCTGTTACCCTTTCCAGATCTCTCCGCGGAAACTCTCTCCCTGCTTTAGCTAATCTCTAAGAACAATTCTCTCCTGGTATTACTTTCCAATTACAGGTTCTCGCACCTTTTTCTGCCTACAACGCCCACCCTACCCTAACTTAAAAAAAAACCAGAAATCCCACATGGTAAAGGAAGCAAAGTAAACCAAAAAAAGAGAGATGGAATTTACCATCTATCTATATTAAAGAGTGAAAGTCATGTTATTAAGATGCTACTTGGGGCCAATGCCCTATACCTCTTTTGTTGCCCCATATTCCAACCTGGAAATAACCTCTCCAGATGATACGATGCTCCTAAATACAGGCACAAATTAAAAGGTTGACAAAGAAATCTGACTATAAATTCACTCCATAGTAATAAACAGTAGTCATAAATATGCCTGCAGCCCATACATAGCCATACATATCTGTTCCAAACACATTCCTCAAAGTGGCATGAACAGTATGCATCATCCTCTGCCCTGAAGAAACTATAGTCTAACTACAACAAGATAAATAACCACAAGACAAGACAAAGAGTGACTGATCAAGAGAAAGAAAGTCTGTGGTTTACTAATTATGGGTTTTTTCCCAGAAAGTGCTAAGCACATCCTGAGAAATCAATAAGAACAAAGACCACTCACTAATTGCTTAGTGCCTTTCAGGATTCAGCCCTAAAATTAAGAGAGAGGAGGGAGTTCCAGCTTTTTAGCTCAAGCCAGTCCCTCTATATTTATAAACCACAAACCTCATGGGTTTATAGAACAAGAGGCATTAAATTATAAAATGATTCCCTCAACAGACATCTGTCTGATGGTCACTAATGTGTATTTCCCTCCTGGTGAATTTAGAAATCTTTAATGTCTCTTTAGGTAGTGTTCTGTTGTGCTGTGGATTCTTAAAAGGACATTATTCTGGTCACACTGGGTTTTACTTTACAGCTCACTGGGTTTCTATTTTAAGCATCCAAGTGGATGTACAATCAATTAATGCTGTATCTTCCCATTATTTCTTCATTAGAGTGAAAGAGTGCTTCTGCCTTTTAGGAAAGGATCCATTTCACTAACACTGATTTGCCTCACCTTCCTGGTCCTATATAACTTCCTCTCTTGCCTGCCCTGGGGCATTGAAAAAAGGGACTGGGTTATAACTGGTCTGTGGTGCAGGGGTTAGGAAATTAGATATACAGACTAAAATCCTGTCTGGGCAAAGGGGTCTAGATCCTTAGTCCCCAGCTTCCTGGGAGAGAGCCCTCACTGCTCATTAATTGGGGGTAAAACAAGTGAAAGCCATCCTCTTCCTCCAGAGTGAACACCCATGAGCTACTGGCTAGCTATGTTCTTGTGACTTAAATGAAGGTAAGCACCTGGAATGAGTGCATGTCCCAGGAAACAGATAGAGATCCAGGATGGGCACACACATATAGGCAAATACCTTCCTAGCCAGTGGGCATGTCTATATGTGTATTAATGCATCTTTGTTATTGTGCATTAAGTTTAGTACCTGTAATATGAGGTACTACATGAATGCATAGTAGCTGGTACTACTGTGCAGTAGCAAAGGTGAATGGTCTTTTTGTGATACTTAATGTGCAGTAGACTAATTCTACTGCTCATTAGCATGGCTTTTGCCATGACACACTAATGTGCAGTAGAATTAGTCTACTGTGCATTAAGCAT
>NW_017729028.1:14289475-14295509 GCF_001723915.1 Gavialis gangeticus
AGCTGGTACTACTGTGCAGTAGCAAAGGTGAATGGTCTTTTTGTGATACTTAATGTGCAGTAGACTAATTCTACTGCTCATTAGCATGGCTTTTGCCATGACACACTAATGTGCAGTAGAATTAGTCTACTGTGCATTAAGCATCTCATGTAGATGTACCCAGTAGGTAGCTGACTGCATCCATACTGCAAGGGAAATTGCATTGCAAACTCTATATAAGTGCCAAAAACACCACTTACATGGCTAGAAAATTGCTCAAAAAGATGAAGAAGTCTGGCCAACATTGTCAGTGTGAATCTAGGCAAATAATAACATATATTTCTATCATTGATTATCTCTTTGTAAAAGTGGCTCAACTTTCTCATCATAGGATCCTGTTTTCAGTTGCTTATAACTTTGCTAAACTTTAACTTTCTGGACTGGAATTTTCCCTTGTGGATTTTTGCCTCAGGCTGAATTATTTTGGAAAATTTCAGTGAAAATTTATGTGCATTCATTATGATATAAATTTTAGTTACATAATCACATAACATTTTCCCTCAGTAATCTTGTCTCTGGGGAATGAGAATGGACCCAATTGGCTCTTAAGTAAAGGAAGCTTGTCTGTAGGACCTCTGTTTCAATTGTGGCAAAAAAAAAAATGTGTAATGATTCTGGCAGGGGACTTCAGGGTGGGAAGTGATGGTCTCATAATAAAGGGAAGAGAAGTTTGTTTCGGAAACTAAATTTTATCCCTACTTGTTCCTGTGTGATATCAGGCAAAATTAATTCATACCAACTTTTCACTGAGAGTTGCTAAATGTTGTTCTTCTGTTTCAGCACTGGAGACCATTGGAGCTGATTTGGGGAAGTGTTAAGTGCTTACATCTGCAAGTGAAACCTGGTGGGCTCTGCTTTGGATGCAGTCTGCCATAGAATGCTACAGACTCTGAAAAATTCAGTTGCGGGTGTCTAAATCTGATGCCTAAAATTAGTGAATGCTTTTGACCTTCATTTGTCAGTGTCTCAGTTCACCGTGTGTAAAAGGAGGATAATAATGACCCTGCATCTCACATGGGTGCTGTAAAAGTGATTAATTGTGAAGTACTCAGACAGCAGAGTGAGGAGTGCTACAGAAAAGCCCATGAGGAAATCATTGCTGCTATCTTCCAAGTGGTAAATAAAGCATGGGGGCACACGTGGAATAACTATTCATTAAGTGAATACCATGCATGCTAAACGCTGAATGAGGCAGGGACCTATTATTACAAGTACATGAGTGCTTAAAGGCTATACCATAGTGTATACATAAGGGGCTAAATTAAGGTTGCACAGGAAAACTGTCTATCATTCTCCTTGTAGTGGCTTTTTTGGCATTTAATGAAAATCTATATGAGCAAATAGTGGCAAAAATTGTAAGAGGCACATGGGAGAGAACTAGAAAGGGCTTCCTGAGCCAGTGGTCCAGTGCCCTGAGTTCACAGGCAAACAAGTCCCCCAGGATTCCTGACAGTCACTACTGCCAACCAAGGCTCGCACTTCAAACCATCACATGCAACTACAAGCCACAAAATGTAAACACCAGGAATGCCCTATAACATGCAACAGATAAAAGCAGGGGAGGTGAGCACAGTACCCTGCCACTGTAATGATAGGGAAGTAATTGGTGAATACCTACTTAGTAGATCTTAAAAAAAGAACCCCTCTCTCCAGCCCAGCCCTTACCAATTTGACCAATGGAAAGTGTTTGCCTGTATAATTCCGGTGTTTTAGAATATATTGGTAAAAAAGACAGCCATGTGCATGTCATATTCTAGGCCTGTTTGTGCTGTGTATTATCAGGCAAGTATTTTTTTGCCGTTAAAGCGTTAGTCTAAACTGTGAGAGCACAGTTCAGTTTTGAAGCCTGATCCAAAGCTCAATGAAGAAAACCGGAATCCCTTCAGTCTACTGGCATTGGGATCACCCTTTATGAATCACTCAGGTCAGTGTAAATCTGGGATAATAATGGTAATGGGAGTTTTATTGTTATTTCTGTAGGTTTCTTTTATTTATTGTACCAGGTTACAGTTCTTCATTTACCATATAGGACTCTTCAGCTATACATAGGCAGAAAAAGAGCCCTGGCACATTACATTTATGGTGCAGTTAGCATGTCAATTGCACCATAAATAGTAAAATGCCACATGTTCAGCTAAATTACACTGTTATAAAGCAAGAAAGCAGCCCCCAAAATGTTCCACGTATAATGTGGAACATCTTTATAGCTAGTTTGTGTTGCAACTTAAATTACATGTTTGGCACACCCTGCTGCCCCACGCCTGATCCTGCCACTCATCTAAATATAGTGATCAGGCATGGGATAGCTCCAGGATCTAGGACACAGTTCCCCCCTCTCTCCTCCCACACACAGCTTTCCTGATCCTCAGAACTGGACTGGGGACAACCCTGGGTCTGAACTGGGTCTGAGACTGGGACTGCTTGATACCAGATCCTGATGCTCAGATGAGCATTGGGATCATGCACAGGGCATCCCTGGGGTCCAGGACAAAGTCACCCTTTGCCTCATGTGCAGGATCAGCTCTAGGATACTGGGCACCTCTTTAAAAGTGCCTGCAACTGTGCATGGGGTTTAGTGATGCACTCAGTGCATTAACATGCTTTAGTTAATGCATGTTAAATCTAATACCTCCATTGTGAGGTACTAGGGAAATGTGCATTAGCCTGTCTTAATGCGTATTGACTAATGAGCATGGTTTTTAAGTGACATTTAATGTGCATTAGTGTATTTTAATGCACATTAACTAAAAAGCACATTTTTAGTGACGCTTTAATGCTCATTAAAATAGACTAAATAGGCATAAAAGTGCACATATAGATATGCCTAGTGTGAGCAGCTAGGGATGAGAAAACTCCACCACCCCTCGCTGCTTGCACTGATTGCCTCTTTGATTGAGCATGTGCAGTGAGGGATGGGGGAGCTCCCCCAATCCCTGCTGTATTGTGGGGAGGAACCATGAGCCCAACATTAGGGAGCCCCAGATGCATTAGGCTCAGACTCCTGATGCAGTACTTCCTGTGTTGGCAGCTGCCAGTTGCACAACTGGGGTTTGAGGAATTTGATGTCCTATTCTCAGAATCACATGATCTGTCATGCATGTCACTTGGTTTGACATGGCAGGTCATGTTATTTGGGGAATGGAGCCTAAATTTTCTGCAGACCACAACTGCATGACTGTCTTAATGTCTTCCAGCAGCTGGAGACTGAACTAGAGTTGTCGTGGTTCAAGGCCAGCTGTACCTTTTACCCCCACTGATTTGAACGCCCACACAAACTTGTGCCCAGACTTGTGTTTTTCCCCACATGGGGTGGACTAATGTTACCTCCTGCCTTGAGTTTTATTCTGAGTCCCAGTACCCTGCAGATCAACTGTCCTTATCTTAGCAAGTGCACTAGTCTTCAGCATTTCTGGTTCTCTCCTGTGTGAGTCTCTAACCAGTGCTGAATAGCAACTAGTTTTCCTTCTCAAACCAAAGTTTTGTTTTATGTTAAAACAGGGAACAAAACATAAAATAAGAGAAAAAGGATTTTACAGTAATGAAGTATATCTCAGGTTGGCTTTACCCAAAGGCTTTGACTTCCCTTGGCACAGCCTCTAGACTGGTCTCCCTTTAGTGTCTCCGAGACAATTGCCAACTTCTCTAGCAAATGGTTCTTTTGGACGGCCAGAAGTTATTTTTTTATTTCTGGGTCTTTTGGTTCTTCATAGTGGCAAAAGGGATGTGTAGCTTGTCAAAAGCTTGAAAGTGAATAGCTCAGGAATTGTCTTCTAACCACCTTGGAATGTTTCCTAGGAGATGTCTTATCAGAAGTCTTTTTTTCCCCTCTTCCTTCTTCTTTCCAGTTTGGTATGCAACACCCCTGTTATTTCACCCAAAATAAACACACAATTTTTCCAGTAGCCAGATTACATACAGAATTCATAAATTATTGCAGAGTATCCCCCTTTACCATGTGCCTGTACATATTCCCATAAGCAAAGGAAAAAGCAAGAAAAAAGCCAAGCAACTATAGGGTTTGCTATTTCATCTTTAAAGATGCAACAAACATAATTGTAAGTTCATTTTTATAAGGTGCTGATTTCCTGCTACAAAGTAGTCTGAACTGTGAGTCTCACTGTAGTCAGAGGGTTTCATACTTTCTAGGGTCAGAAGGGACCTGAACAGATCATTGGGTGAATCCATGTATGCAGTTATATGCACTTGCAGCAGTTCAAATAGCAGCAGCACAAATTTGTGCCAGAGATTTATGCCTCAGCACACATAACCTGAACGTGCATTTTGGTGTGGGGCAAATCGTGCCACTTGGGGCAAACTGACCCTGCCCAGTTTGTCACAGATCTTCAGCCAGGGGCAGCTAGAGGCTGGGGCCAGCACCTGTGCTGTCCTTAGTGGTATAAAAAGCTACCCTGGTGAGCAGCTCATGCCTACTTGCCTACAGGAGCTTCTGAGGCCTCGCCAGTTGGAATCTGGGGACACCAGCCCCTTGTGCCAGCTGGACTCCTGAAGCAGGCCTAACCTAGAGTGGGCCCTGGACCCTCCACCCAACTGCAGCAGTCTGGCGGTGAGGGCTGCTGCCTGGCTGTGACCTGCTGCCACCTGTGACAGCATCCACCCCCTTGGCCCTGGGCCCCATGGCTGCATACCTGCCAGACCCAGACAGGGACCACACAGCTACCTGGGCTGTGTTATGGGCACTGTAGCAGAGCCACCTGCACCTCTGGGCCAGCTACCAGTAGGCCGTGCCTGCACAGTTGGCTTTCATGCAGTATTGTTGTTAAGTCTTCTGGTGCCCCCACTCTGCCATCTAGGAGCTAGCACCCAAGGATGTGCTCATTGTAGTGGCCCACTCTGAACTGTTGAAACATGTCCTCCTGGCCGCAAATGGCTACCTCATCTGTCTTTCAGCTGGGTCACCAGTGCTGGCCCTGGGCAGGCTCCTCTGCCCAGGTCCCACCACTTTCCTCACCAGCAGGGATCTTGGTGTTCCCTGTTTAAAAACAGCAAATTCTCTGATAAATAACCCAAATTGTCTCATTAAAATACCCAAAATCCATGTTCTTCTGAGATTAAAACGAAAAGCCCCTATATAGAGAGATCAGTTGGGCAATGTTTTATTGATATATTTACAGTTTTAAATGTGGGTGGATGTAGGGGTGAGTGTGGGGTTTGTGAGGGTGGGGTTTGTGGAGCTGTGTGGGGTTTGAGGGTGTGTATGTGGGTGGAGGGTCATGGGGTTCATGGATGTGGTTCAGAGGGGACCAGCAGGCACTGGGGAAGTCCCTGTTCCCCCCAGCACTGCCAGGGGTGACCAGGAATAATGGTCACAAGCTGGCAGAGGGGAGATTTAGGCTAGATATCAGGAAGCTCTACTTCACGATCAGGGCGGCTAGGATCTGGAACCAACTTCCAAGAGAAGTGGTGCTGGCTCCTACCCTGGGGGTCTTTAAGAGGAGGCTAGATGTACACCTTGGTGGGGTCGTTTCACCCCAGTACTCTTTCCTGCCATGGCAGAGGCCAGACTAGATGATCTACTCAGGTCCCTTCTGACCCTAGAAACTATGAAACTATGATGTGGGTTCTGTGGGTAGATTTTGTGAGGGCTCGTGGGCATGGGGTTTGTAAGTTGGTATGTAGGGGGCGTGGGGTTTTGGGGGGGTGTGGGTTTGGGGGGGTTTTCAGGGTTCATGGGGGGCTGGGAGGGCCTGCCACATGGCCACCCCCCACCCATGGGGTGAAGGAGCAGCCAGCAGTGGGTCCTTGGGGCTCTCACAGCCTGCTATAAACAGAGCTTCCTGGTGGTACACTGCATTGTCTGAGACCTGGTGGCTACATATGGTGCAAAGAGCTGGCCTGGCCCTCTGGCACAGACTTTTGAGCAGGACTGGAACAGCTCCTGCTGCCACCAAGGTCTCCTGGCACTGCACACAGGGCCAGGCTGGCTCCTGCCTCCATGTAGCAGGCACATGGAGACAGGAGCTGACTCAGCCGGATG
>NW_017729028.1:14300509-14316539 GCF_001723915.1 Gavialis gangeticus
TTGGCCCTGGGCCCCATGGCTGCATACCTGCCAGACCCAGACAGGGACCACACAGCTACCTGGGCTGTGTTATGGGCACTGTAGCAGAGCCACCTGCACCTCTGGGCCAGCTACCAGTAGGCCGTGCCTGCACAGTTGGCTTTCATGCAGTATTGTTGTTAAGTCTTCTGGTGCCCCCACTCTGCCATCTAGGAGCTAGCACCCAAGGATGTGCTCATTGTAGTGGCCCACTCTGAACTGTTGAAACATGTCCTCCTGGCCGCAAATGGCTACCTCATCTGTCTTTCAGCTGGGTCACCAGTGCTGGCCCTGGGCAGGCTCCTCTGCCCAGGTCCCACCACTTTCCTCACCAGCAGGGATCTTGGTGTTCCCTGTTTAAAAACAGCAAATTCTCTGATAAATAACCCAAATTGTCTCATTAAAATACCCAAAATCCATGTTCTTCTGAGATTAAAACGAAAAGCCCCTATATAGAGAGATCAGTTGGGCAATGTTTTATTGATATATTTACAGTTTTAAATGTGGGTGGATGTAGGGGTGAGTGTGGGGTTTGTGAGGGTGGGGTTTGTGGAGCTGTGTGGGGTTTGAGGGTGTGTATGTGGGTGGAGGGTCATGGGGTTCATGGATGTGGTTCAGAGGGGACCAGCAGGCACTGGGGAAGTCCCTGTTCCCCCCAGCACTGCCAGGGGTGACCAGGAATAATGGTCACAAGCTGGCAGAGGGGAGATTTAGGCTAGATATCAGGAAGCTCTACTTCACGATCAGGGCGGCTAGGATCTGGAACCAACTTCCAAGAGAAGTGGTGCTGGCTCCTACCCTGGGGGTCTTTAAGAGGAGGCTAGATGTACACCTTGGTGGGGTCGTTTCACCCCAGTACTCTTTCCTGCCATGGCAGAGGCCAGACTAGATGATCTACTCAGGTCCCTTCTGACCCTAGAAACTATGAAACTATGATGTGGGTTCTGTGGGTAGATTTTGTGAGGGCTCGTGGGCATGGGGTTTGTAAGTTGGTATGTAGGGGGCGTGGGGTTTTGGGGGGGTGTGGGTTTGGGGGGGTTTTCAGGGTTCATGGGGGGCTGGGAGGGCCTGCCACATGGCCACCCCCCACCCATGGGGTGAAGGAGCAGCCAGCAGTGGGTCCTTGGGGCTCTCACAGCCTGCTATAAACAGAGCTTCCTGGTGGTACACTGCATTGTCTGAGACCTGGTGGCTACATATGGTGCAAAGAGCTGGCCTGGCCCTCTGGCACAGACTTTTGAGCAGGACTGGAACAGCTCCTGCTGCCACCAAGGTCTCCTGGCACTGCACACAGGGCCAGGCTGGCTCCTGCCTCCATGTAGCAGGCACATGGAGACAGGAGCTGACTCAGCCGGATGGTGCACGGCTCCCACATACAGTGCTGGGAGCCCCGGGTGGCAGCAGGAGCTGGCCTGGTT
This sequence comes from Gavialis gangeticus, assembly GCF_001723915.1. Taxonomy (NCBI): domain Eukaryota; kingdom Metazoa; phylum Chordata; order Crocodylia; family Gavialidae; genus Gavialis; species Gavialis gangeticus. The sequence continues at coordinate 14,301,946 of NW_017729028.1, forward strand.
CTGCCTGTAGGTGCGCAGCAGTGGGCTGGGCCAGCTGCATGCACCAGGTGTAATCCCTGGTGCCCCACGTAACTGAGGGGCTCTGCCTGCAGTGGGCCACAAGCACTCTGAGAGCCCACTGCTGTCTGCTGCCACCGGGGGTGGCAGGGACTGTGTGCTGTGGGGGCAGAGGAGGGGACCCACCCCTCCCAAACAGTCCCCCCCACCTCACAGTCCTCCACCCACACACAGTCCCGTCACCCACACAGTCCCTCCAGCCCCATGTCCCTGCTTACCAGGGACAGAGCCTGGCTCCCAGGGAGCTCCGAGATACTGCTGCCAGTTTTGCCCCACTTCTATTTTCTCCAGTACACTGAGGCAGTGTGCTGGAGCAGCAGGAGCATGCAACAGGTATAGAAACACTTTGGCTGGGTGCTAGAGTGTTTCTTTGGAGGACACAGCCTCCAGTGCTTCAGGGTACATTCCAGGAGCACGCCTTGTGCCACTTTTTTCCAGTGGTTTTTTTTTTTTTATACTGTGATTTCTCAAACTGCTTTGAGATGCTGCAACAGGCATGTACTCGCTTGTCTGGATGCAGCCAGAGAAGGTTAATGCATTGGGACCAGAGTGTGTGCCAGCTTTTTCAGTTAGTTATGAATGTAGGAGGGAATGAGGTACCATCTTATTACTCCGCATCCTACTCAGGAGAGATGGAAAAACAAGCTCCATGAAAGTGCTGTATCCCCACTTTGCACAGCTGGGTGGGAGAGAGTGTAGCACTGCTGCCTTATTAACTATTATGTGCTGTGTTGGGGATAGACCCAGCACATTTATTCCCTCCCTGGGGATACAGGGAGGCAGATCCCTCCTGGGCTGCTCAAGGGATAATGCAACATTATGCTCCCCTTGCCCAGAATAGATCCTTAACTCACAATCTAGCCTTTAATTAACAAACCAGAGCTACTGTAAGGAATAATGGGCCTGATTCTCATTTTACTTGCCTTCACATTTTGTAATGCAATTTCAATCTGTTAGATTCAGTGCAGTTACTCCTGATTTACAGCAGATAAAAATGCAGTCAAGCCAAATCCATTTTTTTCCCCTAAAAATAAATGTGATTGAGCATTAGACATCTTGAATAAAAGAGGATCTTTAAGTGTATACTTTTGGTGTACAGGCCATAAACTAGGGGATTAGTAAATCATTCCAAGATTTTTCATAGGCTAGCATTACTCTTGTTCATTCAAATTTGGAAAATACCACTAGCAAGCTGAAAAATGTGTTCTGACATCTCGTTTTTCCACTGATGTTCAAATTAAGTGACTATTAGGTGTACAGGCATGTTATAAATTGTTGGATAACACTGGTTGTCAATAAGATATATGTCTTTTGTTCAGGAAAACATCAATAGAATATAGTCTTCTGTCCCTTTAGTCCTTTTAAATTTTAGTATTTGTAAAAATGAGACTTTCCAGCTCATTAAACTGCAGCTTACAGGGCACTATACCAAACTAGTTAATCTCTATAAATGGTTACTCTCTTTGAGCTGTGTCATAGGCATTTATAGCATCAATGTCAAACTCTGAACTAGACTTTGGAATGCAACCCTGTTGCAAGGTTTTGATCCAGAAATACTACTACAGTTGCAGAAAATCAGAGGGTGTGCTGAGAGGCCCAAAAGAAGGGATGAAATCATACACCTGTGATGTATTCATAGTATATGGTCAGTTTTTTTATTCATCTAATAATTATTTTTATAGTGTGCTTTCTGCTTTCAAAGCGGCTGATGAACACTAAATAGTCATGAAATGATTTGAAGTTGATCTTAAAGACCAACAAAAATATGTGGAGTTTTATTTTATTAAACATTTTGCACTTACCTAGTGTAGCCCAGGTGTACATGAGTTTGTACTTCACTCTCCAATTAAGGAAATTATTGGCAGGGCAGTGTGCTGTGGAGGGACACAATAGCCCAGTGGCTGCCTCCATCCCCTAGAGAGTCAGGTCCAGTCCATCAATTACTTAACTATATACAGGTTTATTATTACAACAAAACCATTAAAGGATAAGGATATAGATTACACACACACACAGAGAGATATACACACAGATATACACATACCCAGTTATCTTTTAAAATACAGATGAACAATAGAACAAACCAGACCAAAGAATATTCATTGGGCAACCTTATAACTTTATTCATATACAAACTATTACTTCAAATTATTCACATAAACTAAGGCACAGTCCACAAATACAATCAGCAGTCCTTAGACTACCTGGGTTCCCTCCAGGGCAGGGGCCCCACTCCCAAGTTACCACTACAGGAAAAGAGGTGGGGGGAAAGAAAAAGGAGAGGAAGACCCAAAGACTCGTAAGCTCCACTGCTATCACCCAGGAGCAGCCCACGTGGTGCCCCTTCACAACCCTCTGGGGGTCCTTCCCCTGTGGGGACCTTCTCTCCAGGGTAACTTATTACTCCACAGTCCCAGAGGGTTGCCTCTTGTTCTCCAGGTCAAGCTCTGTTCCCCACCGGGTTTTCCTGCTGCCTGACTCTGCTGCCGCCATCTTGGCTTAGGGCCACATGCAATGCTGTGTGTAGTGGGTGCTTCACCTTCTGCTAGGGGTTGGAGGCCTGGACAGCCTTGTGCAGCACCAGGGTTCAGTCTGTTCCCAGACCCACTGAGCAGCATCGTCTGCACTGAGCTGATGCCCCATGTCAGCAGTTGTAGACCCGAGCCACCTCAAGCAGCGTCCAGGGTCTCTCACCTTCCATACAGCACCTCCTGCACTGAGGTCCCAGCCTCGTTCTGCGGATTGAAGACCTGAGCCACCCCATGGGCTCCAAAGATCCTACTCCATGCACCAGCCTGTGCACCGTATCTCTGGCCACATGCCAGAGGTTGCAGACCCGAGCTGCCTCACGCAGCTTCTAGGGTCTGGACACCATGCTGCACACCAAGAGCCTAACTGCTGAAGCTGTGCCATGCTCCCCACTGATAGAAGTTTTCAAGGGCTCTTCCTGGGCTACTGCTGAGCCCTGCTGAGCTGCTCTCCTCAGCTCTTCTAAGCCCTGCTCTTGTGTCTTCTCAGTCCCCAGTGCATCTGCCCTTGTGCTGAGCACGCAGCTCCTTTTATATGCTCCAGGGCTCCGCCCCTGAAGTCTTCCAGACCTGACAGCTTGCAGTGTTCAATCAGGTCCAGGGGAGCTATTCTCCCCCTCCCCTCAGGAAAGGGACATGATGTTATTTCTCTTGCTGCCTCCTGATTGGTGGATGGGCACCGCTAATCAAAAAGCAGGATCTCAAGCCTGGGATTCAACCCAAGCTCTGAAAGATAAGCCAGGCTCCCCTCGGTTCTGGGGCTGCACATTCTGGCAGCAGCTCACACAGGCAGGCTCCACTTAGGACAAAAAAAAAAAAACAGCTCTTTTTTCTTTTTTTCCTGTGGAGCCTGCCAGCCTCTCCAGCCTGAGCTGCTGGCAGGCCCTGGGCTGCAGGGGCCCCCAGACCTTCCCTCCATGGCAGCAGCAGACCCTGGATGGCACTCACCTCCTAGCAACCCACACAGGTAGCCCTGGGGGGTACTGCCACCATGGAGGGAAGGACCAGGGCCCACCATAGCTCAGGAGACACTCAGCCCACCAGCAGCTCACCCCTGCAGCTGTGGGAGAGGTAGGCAGGCTCTTCAAGGGAAAAAAAAAAAGGATCTGGCCCCTTACCATAACAGTGACAGAAGCCCCTAAATTGAAACGGTGAGTCGCAATTATAAACCCACAGTTTCAATTTATGGGGCTAAGCCCCATCATGTGTACAAGTGGCTGTGGGTTTTATGATCCAGGTTGAGCAAAGCAACAACTCAGGTTCCCAATCTCCTGTGTTCTAGTGGACTGTTACCACTAGGCTACTTGAAAGACCCCCATGTGCTCCCATGCTTTAAAAAAAACATGAGTAAATTGTCTGTACCCAAAGGGACCATGCAGGCACTCAAGTCCAGGAATGGGTTTGAGGTTGTAAATCCGAGTGACAGATGAGTGCTTAAGTCTGAGAGAAAAGGAAGATGTCAGGCATCCCCATTTTTTAGCCACACACTTGGCTCATGTGGTGTTCATCTGGGCCCAGAGAGATTTATTTAATTTTTGGCAAGGCCATGCAAAGGTTCAGTTTCAGGCCTCTGCTTTTTGTTAGACAACCATAGTAAACATGGCCACAGTGTAGGGGTTCCTGGCCAGCTTAGTTTCTTATGTAATTGCATGGTTTGCATTGTCCCAGTGCCTCCTCCGATTATCCCCAGGTTACAAATGGCAGATGGAGGTTTGGAAACATTAAGGTGAAAAGAATCCACTAATTTTGGTGCCTATTGTTTTGCAGCTCCCCAAACTGAGTATATATTCAGCAATTCTGTTATTCGGGGTCTTGGTTCTCAAGCCAGACACTCAGAAAATGATGCACACAATTAGTGATAACCAGTAAAAAGTCTGGTTGAGGTGACTTGCCTTGCATCATGCAGAACTCTTTGGCCAAAGCAGGGACAGAATTAATTTATCAAAGGCCACATTCAACTGTTTTAGGCATGATACTATCCTAAGGATAACAACCCATTTTGTGTTGCTTTCAGCTTTTGTTTTGGTTCTGTACAGCAGTGAAAGCAAAACCTTTTTTTAGAGGTGCACCAATACATCAGTCCAATATTGGATCAGCACCGATATAAAGAAAATTGACTATATCAGAAATTGGCCTGATGTGACCAATAATTTGGCCGATAAATACCCATGCATGCACACAGGTACAGCAGAGCACATAGATGACGTGGAGAGCAGCCCAGCATCTTGGAGAGCTGTGTCCAGCTGGTAAGTCTGTTGTGGTGGAAGGGGAGGAAGAGGAAAAAGAGGAGGGGGGAAGGGGAGCAAATCAAAACCCCCTGTGGTGAGGAAGGGAGAGAGCTGGGGCTGGGGTAGGCACTGCCCAGCCAGGGCAGGACGGGGCATGGGATGAAGCCGCAGCTCTCCAGAGGATATGGGGGCAGGGGGATGCAGCTCCCTGGAGGGCATGGCGGGGGGCTTGAGCCCTTGGATCAGTGAGGGATGGGGCAGGCTTAGGCCGAGGGCCATGCCGGGCTCTTCCCAGTAGGGAGGGTGCTGGGGTGGTATGGGCTACACTCAGGGTGGGTGGTGGCAGCACTGAGAAGTGGGCTATGGGAGGGATGCAGCCATCCCAATTTTACCATAGCCCCCCTCCCAGTGCTGCTGCTGCCCACCCCAAGCACAGTGCGGCCCATCCCTCCCCCCCATCCAGGAAAAGTCCAGCATGACCCACCCCACTGCACGCTGTGCAGATCTGGGGGCACACACCTCCCCCCCCATGCTCTCCCAGGATGCATACAGTGGCAGAAACCGCACCCCCTCTGTGTGCCCCCCCCAGATGAGCCATGGGTCTCTCCTGCGTCCCACCCCACCCCAGCTGGGCAGTGCCTGCCCCTTTCCCTCCCTCACCGTGGCAGGGGGTTGATATGCCTCCCCATGCCCCTTCCCTCCCCCTTACCCTTCCACCACAACAGACTTACCACCTGGACACAGCTGTATTGGAAATTGGATCAGTATTGACCGATACACCCCTTTAAACATCGGCTATCTCTATCGATGCCCAAAATCTCTATCAGTGCACCCCTACCTTTTTTACATTTTCATGAAATGAACACTAAAAGCAGCTGCCTGCAGATCAAAAAGCTCAGTTTTTTTGATTGACCTCTCCCCCTCCCTGTCTGGTTGGAAGTCACCAGAGAGCTCTGGACTTCAGACGCATAGTTCAAGGAAATTAAATGTTATTAACTGTGTTCCAGCTAACTCTAATCCTTTCCCTTCCTGCAGTCCCTTCCTCATTTACTACACACCATCTAATTTCAGTAACTAATGAAGCAGGAGTCCTAGAGACAAGTCTCGTTCACTGCACAACCCTGATTCATCCCCAGAGTAGTTCTGTCCAGCACACTGAATAAGGCAGGGGAGATGGGGACCTGTAGAAACATTATGCGATCATGTACTTAAAGATTGCATGATACAGATACACAAGAGAGGGAAATTAGAGTTGCACATGTAAGCTTCTTTCTGGTATTTCCTAACTTTTGAGTGCTTTGCTTTAAAACCTGAGCAGTGTTCTAAGGAATGCTGAAGAGAAAAGGTCTGTCCAATCAGACAGTAACTTCATTCTAACAAGTTTGTTTCCTAGGACTTGATCTTTACAACTTTTATTGGGTGACACACTGTATATGTTGACAAGTATGTTTGCATTGAAATGTGTTTCAATCAGTGCTATTGCTGTTGGACTCAGCAGAGACAGGATCTCTAAAATGCTTTTCCCTGTGCAATCTTAAGCTCTGTGATTGACTAAAATAACTTTGGTCTTTCTAAAACTCCTCTGAATGGTAGCTGCTGTTCCTCACAAGCTGGGAAGCTTAGCTTACCAGAGTAACCATAGTAGTATGAGGAATTAGAGGTGACCCCTTCATTCATTACTGCCAAAGAAGGGAGATAAATGATAAGCTATGTTGTGAATGGCTAACTTACTGATTATTCATTACTGCATACAGATGCAGGATCAAGTGAAATGGTATCAGCACGATGCTTTGTATACAGCTGTTTTTTTTTTCCCCTTTGTTTTAATTTTAACAACAACAGTTCTCTCATCTCGGTTCTTCTCTTAGAGATTAATGATCAATAGGGTGTAATAATCCTTGGCTGCCTTTCAAGCCACCAGTTCTTTTCTGCCAGCCATTCCTCCTTGAGAAATACTCTATGATTCAGCTATCATTACTTAACTGAAACAGCTCAGTTTCTCTGTTTTAAATACAACTGTGTTTTTAATTAATAAAACTAAAATTGCCTTCCTTCCTCTCTGAACTCTGGGTGTTTGGTTCTTGTTTTCAATTTTGATTTAGAAAAAAGCTTTAAAAGCAGTTTTACTCTCTTTTTGATTGTCTTGTGCCTTCTGACCCTTAACATTGAGTTCATTTAGCAGTGTCAGCTTGCAGACCACCTATGTCAGCTGAGAGCTGTCAAGCTGCATGGCACTGAAGCTGTCAGCTAAAAGGGTAACAGAGTCAATGGGAGAGGTAAAATGAGAGGTTAGATTGAATGTCCTGGACCTAACATTTTTCAGGCTCTGACAGGTAAATGGAGACAGCAGTACAAAGTCTCAGTGGATGTAGATAAAAAAGGCATAATAAGAATCAATCCAAACCTTAGTTCAGAACATAAATTAAACTGAAAACTTTTCTTGTGTGAATGCATGACTGTGTACTATAACGCAGACAGACATGACACTTAGACCAATGTAAATCTCGAGCATCCGAACATCCAGGCCAATTTAGAAAGGTTTAAATCTGAAGAACTGTTTTTAAAATATATCTGGATAATCAAGTATTATTTTGAACCAGTTCTCCATGAACCATTTCAGTGTTATGTATGGACACAAAGCTTTCCATGTATAATATCTGTTTGGTCCCAGGCATCCCTCAGTCCTCAACCCCAACCACCACACAGCAAACTAGATATTCTAGTATGTAACACCAACCTCTATGGCCTGCACTTAACTGCAGTGACCCTGGCTGTGGGCTCTGGGGCAGCTCTCCACTGCATCTAAGGAGCTGGTCAATTTTCCTCCACTGGTGGCAGCTGGCCAGGGTTCGGTGCAACCCAGGCTTATTTGGGATGGGAAGTGGCCATATGAGGTGGGTGGTTCCTGGACCCCACTTCTGTGTGCCTGGGGACTGGTGGCTCAGAGATGCTGCCCAAGCACTCCACTGCCATCACTGGAGGAAACTTACCAGCTCTTTAAAAGCCAAAGATTCTTTCTCCCTGAGCTCCCAACCCACCAGGGACACTGAAGTAGGGCTGAGGCCCCCAACCCTCCCGCCCCCCTGGATCTGGCCACCGTTCCACTCCGAAATCAGCCTGGGATGCATTGAACTGTAGTCAGTTTCCAAGAACTGAAGCAAACTGATGAGTGGTTTGGGGAAAAGTGACCTTGAGAAGCTGCAGCTGCTCTGAAGCAGCTAGTTCTTGGAAACCTAAAAGCAGGGACCCAGACAGCCACTCTACCCTACACACACACCTGGGCACCCCCAGCCATGGTACCACCACAGAGACTTCAGTGAAGTGAAGGAATAGTTCTTTACTGAACTCAATGGGCACATCTACACATGCTATTAGCATGGAGCAATAACCTCTGGCACATATCATGCTAGAGTTCGTTGCTCCCAGGTGTGCCGTTTACATGTGTGACCAGGACAGCAGCACATTGAGATGGGCTGGAGCAGCCCTGGCTGGCAAGGTGCCAAGGTGGACCAGCCTGCCAGGCCAGGGCTGCAGTGACTTGGCTCAATATACTGTGGAGGGGCTGGCTGGGGCATGATGGTGCTCCAGTATGGGGCTAACTGGGAGGCAGCCCCCACACTGAAGCACCCTCATGCTCCAGTCAACTTCATCAGCAGGGATCCTGGTTTTCACTGACAAAAAAAGTATCACATTTCCTAAATATATAGATATTTAGTGGTGTTTCAATCATGGAAAAATGTGGATTTGGGGTTATGTTTTGAAAATTTGGAACTGTTTTTGTCGGAGAAAACCAGGATCCCTGCTCATCAGCATCTACACATGTGTTGCTGTGGAGTAAAGAACACCAACTCAGGATAGTATTTGTATTTAAAAGTGGAGTTAATTAGTTTCCTGTGTTCTAATAGCCACACATGTAGACATTGAGACTTTACTGCAGAATTAATTAGGCAGCTCCACAATAAACATCTTGTGTAGATGCATCCAGTATTAGTGAGAAGGAGGAACAGAAACCTACAATTAGGCTAGGTCAGGGGGACAATTATTTTGGCTCAAGGGCCACTTAACAAGTTTTGAGGACTTGTTGAAGGTCACATCCATCTCTCTCTCTCTCTTCCTCTTCATCTCTTACTCTCCCCCTCCTTCCCTCTCTCCACTACTGGCCAGAGCTATAGTTCATCAGGAGCCCTGAAGCTCAGCTTTGGACCCAGATGGGGACTTCCATCACAGTAGGCAGGGACCAATGTTAATTGTGGACACAGCCAGCAGGTTCTGGAGCCCCAACACAGAACCTGTTGGCAATGTCACAACTGATGCTGCCACGTGCCCAACACTATGAAAGTGCCACCTGCCCAACACTACAAAAGCTCCTATCTGGGTCCACAGCTGACACTGCCAGCAGGTTTCAGGTCAGGGATCCAGGTGGGAGCATCCATTACTCTGGGAGGATGGCGGCGTCAGCTATGGTTGCTGCCAGGAGGTTCTGTGTTGGGGCTCCTGAGCCTGCCCTGCTGGTGGCATCCACAGCTGCTGCTACCTGTTGTGGCAGAAGCACCACTCAGGTCCACAGCTGATGCCAGTTTATCAAGGGCTGTTGCCACTTGATGGAAGCAGTCCTGTCTGCCTGCTTGCCTGGTACCATGTAGCCAGATCCAATAAGCCACCAGCAGGTCAAATCCAATGAGTTGGAAGCCATCCACCTGCTGGCCAGATCAAATCTGTTGTTGGGCTGGATGTGGCCTACAAGCCATATTTTGCTTACCCCTGGACTAGGTACACACTACCACCCCCTGGTGGCCATTCACTAACACTGCAATGAACTTTGTATCATACCATGAAGTCAAGTGTCAAGTAATGACACCAAATAGCCATGCCATAAGAAGTAAAACCAATAAAACTACACTTTATTTGTAGCAATAACCCAGAAATTGCTGAGAAGTAATCCATACCTTTGGGGAGTACACGTATAAAGAGACTGAATCATGGATAGTCAAGTAGACCTTTATTACTTCAAAATACCATGGGTGCTGTTTCTTACACTTGAGCAAGAGTCCAAATGTGCTGCTGATAGAAAAGGTTACTCGACATACATCCCAAGTACATTCTGAATGGCAAGGTCATGTTGCTAAAAGGTATTTTTCTCTGTTTATCGCATCTCTTAGTGTGTTGAAATTTTGAGCATTGACACATATTTATTTCTATATAAACAGGCAAGTTTTGTGTATTCTAGTTCTGCCACCCTTGTTCACACTGAGTGCAACCCTACTCCATAAGAAATCTTTGAGAGAACTCATTGCAAAAGATGTTACTTATTATGAGTAATGATAGCACAAACTCATCCACTATGCTTAGAGAATATGCCACTGGAAGGAGATAGACATATTATCAAAATTAAAACAAAATACTTCATAAGGAAAATGAAGCTATCAGTGCAATTTTGAATTTGAACTGCATTAACTTAAAATTAGGTATTCTTTTTCATATCTATAATTTTAATGAAATTACCTAATTTAAAATTCAGAGTTGACCTGTGCAGTACATGATGTTCTGAGTCTAAATTATTGGAAACTACACTCTGTAATGAAGTAAATTATGTGAAGTTAATTTCCAATTAGTTTAAGTTAAATAGCAGTCGAAGAGTGGAAAATACTTCATTGGGGTAGTGTGATAGTATGAAAATAGAATAGCATGTGCAGTCAGAATAGTACCAAAAACAACTGAGGAAGCAAGTTTCAACATGTCTCATGGCTGGGTTTTCTCTGATAAAAACAACAACCCCAATTTTTGGATTAAAAAATGTAACCCAAAATCCACATTTTTCCATGATTAAAATGAAACACCACTATAATATCTTTATCTATCTATATCTATCGACATCTCTATAGTTCTATATAGATCTACAGATATATATATATAGGGAGAGAGAGAGAGAGAGAGAAGGGCTGTGCAAATCTTTGGGTGCTGATTCGATTTGGAGGATATTAGGCCCGATTTGGCAGCTGAATCTCTAAATCCAAATCGAATCACAAGACCAATAAAAAGCTTCAAATTGATTTGAAGTTCTCCATTGATTTGGAAAAGATTTGGAGAGCTTTGGAGAGATTCAGAGACTTGGGCAGTCTCTGCTTGCCACCACAGGGAGCTGGACTCGGACTCCATGCTGGTAAGTAGCGGGTGGGGTGAAGGTTGAAGGTGGGGGGAGGGGATCATGGGGAGACCCCCCCAGGCCCCATCCCCTGCCTGCTCCCCCAGCACCCCTGAGTTCCCCCTGACCCCTGCCTGTTCTCTGAGCCCTGTCAATGGCTGCCCTGCCCAGGCCTAGCTCCTGGTTCTTTAAAAAAATTTTTTAAAGGACCCACTTCCCCACACTGTGTGGGAGGCTCTGCCACAAGCTCCCACCCCCTGCCCGTCCTCCCAGCCCTCCCAATGGCTACCCCACCCAGCACCAGCATCCTGGATCTTTAATTAAAAAAAAAACATCACACCCACCAGCTGCTACAGTAGCTAATGGGTCTTCTGGGGGCTTCTGGCAGAGCCCCCCACACAGCACAGGGCATTGGGGAGCAGCGGGGATAAACACCCCTCCCCCTGCCTGGCAGCAGCCAGTGAGTGCGGGGCTTTTTTTTTTTTAAGCGCCGGGACGCTGGGATGGGGCAGGGCAGCCATTGATGGGGCTGGGAGAGAGGGCATGGGATGGGGCCTGTTTGATTTGGAGATTCAGCCGATTCGGCAGCGGCCCTATACACAGGCTCTTTCCTGCCTAGACAGGGAGTCGGACTTGGCAATCTGTTGCAGTCCCTTCCGACCCTAGCATCTATGAATCTTGAAACTTCTAGAATTCTTGACCATTGGCAGAAATACTTAGCGATTGGCCAAGTTGTTTTAAAATCGTATAATTAAATAAAATACAAATAATTTGCAAAAATCAGGCTTTTAATTCTATAGATGCAGTATTAAAATTTTCAATCCAAAATTGAAAATTGTTATCTTGTACAAAGAAGAAGTAAATAATTGGCTCATGATAAACAGAATTAACTGGACATTTATATTATTAAATTTGGAAAACACAATTGATTTCAGTGTATCTAGTTCATTTGAAACCTAACCACTGGGATAAATGCTGAACATAAATACTTTCTTTGGCCATGCACTTAGGGCTACAAATCACTGGTTTTGAAAAGGACAACTTTAGTCATCAGAACTCCTTGTATGGGGAAAATATCACAACCAAAGTTTCCTTTTACTTTCTAATGGCTATTACCATTGTCACAAAAAAATGATATGGAAATCATTATACCCTGATCAATGAACATACCACTTATCAACTAATAGTCCAATAGGTCTAGTACATGTTTGTTAGAAAGGAAGTATACAAAATAAATTCTCTTTCATAATCAGTGTGTTTCCAGAAGCTGAAGCAGACTAACATTGAATTGAATGCTCCTGAGGTTAATAAAAATTACTGTGCCTTGTGTTCTGACAAAACTGCCTCCTAACCACTATTTAAAAAAAGTTATATTGAAGTAAAAATGGAGCAAGTCAATTCTTCAAATTAATTGGATTTGCAAGAAAATTTCATAAATTAAGCAACTGTAAATTATTCTTATCTTTTCAGAGCATTTAAGCAACAGATTGCAATTTATCAGGAAAACAGGAACTTTGTAGAAGACACATCAAATGCAGGTGTAACAGGGGGAAAGCTTAGGGCCAGTTCTCATGCCAGCCCGCACACCTGTTTCTATGGGCAACTGCCTGCCTCCTCTCCTGCCATGCCTTGATGATATATAATTATGATGGTAATTAGGCAGGAGGCTGCTTATTCTTGCCCCGATGCCAGGGGGCACTATCTGTGGCTCTCTTCCTCCCCTACACTGAGCCCAAACCTCACAGGTGGCATCCACAGTTCTTAACATCACCGGCCCCACACTGGGTCCCAGAATCCTCCAATCCAGATCCCAACTGGATCCCTCCAATCAGGTGGCCAACCCCACCCTCATTCTGGGCTGCCTAGCTCCCTGAACTCTTCCCCCTCTCAGGTGTGCCCACCCCCAGGACCTTTGACAGGCCTTAGACTCATCTCCAAGGCCAGTCAGAAACCCCAGGCCCTCAGCTCTGGGCATCCCTTGTGGTGGGACCCTCGCCCTTTTGACCCTTCTGGTCCTGGCCCCAGCATTGACCGGTCAAGGGTGTTTCAAGTCAGGCTTCTGATCCTCTAGCCCACTCTCTAACCCGGGTCCACCTTCTTGGTCCTACTATGGGGTAACCCACCTGGTTGTGGGACCTGGGGTTATTAAGGCCCCCTGACCCACCTTTCACCAGGGTGGTAACTGGCCTGGTATTTTCTGGGGACTCCCACACCACCAGGAGCCCCACCAGGAGTCCCACCAGGCCACCCATCCCCAGCAGGGTGCAGTTTTAAGTCATGCCCAGGACCCGGAGCCTCCAAACTATTCCCTCAAGCTCCTGCCCTTCCCTCCAGGATGCTGCATTCAGTCTTGCAGCCAGGTGGTGTTTCTAAAATGGCCACTGCAATCAAGCACCTGCTGGCTGCTTGTCTCAGCCCTTAAAGTAGTGGGCATCAACAGTGCCCTGCCACATCAGGTAATAGCATTTGTCTACATAGACACCTGGAAGTGCTGCAGATTTATGATACTGCTTAATGGGAAGGGAATTCAGAGAGGATTTGGCATGTATTTAGGAGATAGTATAATGCTACTGAGGCATCATTTTCAAAGGCTCATTTCATAATTTCATAGGACAACCCCTATCACAAATAGTGTGTTACTGTAAGCAACAAATTACCATTTTTTTGTCATATTTGCAGTTTGTTACCAAAAAATTCGGTCTTGCAAGTGAACCATATAACAATTAAGAAGGCTGAGGAAATCACACAGTTAAATATGGAAGGGCAAATATTGGTGGATTATGGGTATACACATTCCCAAATACTAAACATTTTGAAGGGAGCAACAAAAATATTCAGTCAAAGCTTCATAACTGACAACAGAGTCTTCATAACTGACAACTTTTAAATGAAGACTTGAAATTTTTTTAAAGAGTTCTCCATTTTAAACAAGATTTAATTCAAGAAAGTCCCAGGACTTACAGGACACATCATACAAGAGGTCAGACTAGATGATGACAAGGAAATATTATGACTTTATAATCTGTAAATCCATAAAAGAGACAGAGTAGCCAAAATAAAGCCTGAGGCTGGACAGAAACAGTATTTGCACCGATCTTCCCATAAGAAATGATTAATTAATATTAATTATTATTCATATTGAATTGGCATTCCAAAGTGTCCTCAAATTAAAGCCACACTGTATGTCCTGAAGAAAAATACACTGGAAGATAGAGGTTCCAAACTGATGAGTAGCTAACCTTACTTGAAGCAAAATGAAGCAAGTGAAGGTAGCAAGAAATATGAAGGGAGATAAAGGAAAAGGGTTACAGCAAAGTTATGTGTTTATATCAGTGAGCACAACTACACAAGACACTTACTGTGGAGTTACTTACTTAGCTTTGCATTAAAATGTCACCACTGTACTGCAAAGCTATTACGCCAGAGCAAACTAATTAATTTACTACTGCCAGATACAAGTACAATCCTATGGGCCATGCGTACACAAGAGCTGACTGTGCAGTTGTTACTGCGCAGTCATTTAGTACTTGCATACACAAGTATTAAGTAGCATTGCCAAACAGCTTTTTGGTGATGCTGAATGTGCAGGAGCTCATTATTACTGCAAGGTAGCATTGCATCACACTTCATGCCATGTAA
>NW_017729028.1:14321539-14321868 GCF_001723915.1 Gavialis gangeticus
ATTAAGTAGCATTGCCAAACAGCTTTTTGGTGATGCTGAATGTGCAGGAGCTCATTATTACTGCAAGGTAGCATTGCATCACACTTCATGCCATGTAACGCTATTGTGCAATAGTAATGTACCACATTTATTTTAGGGCTATGCGAAATTTTGGCATCCATTTCATTTCAGAGGTGTTTCAGGCCATTTCAGCACCCAAAACACCAAATCTGAATCAAAACGGAATTCTCCAAAATAGCTCTGAAACGAATCAGAAATGTTTTGGAGCTGGGCTTGCAGGGAAACATAAACTAAGAAGAGGGAGGGGAGGACTGCTCTGTTATTGACAT
>NW_017729028.1:14321879-14326951 GCF_001723915.1 Gavialis gangeticus
AGCCGCCTTCGCAGGAAGTGGGGGCAGGAAGGCAGCGGCACGGGGGACTTCTCTGAGCCCCGTGATCCCCAGCGCCGTCCTGCAGAGAGACGCCTCCTCGCTGTCCCTGGAAACACACCGGGGAAACCAACGCTGCCGAGCATTGTCCATCGAAGTACCCCAGCCCTTCCCAGGGGGCATGGGCCCCTGATCTGCATGCAGGGTTTCAGCAGGCTACTACTGCAGGCTGAGGCTAGTGATAGCCACTTGGCACAGCCTGCGCTGAGCACCAGGAGGACTGCAGTGCTGCCATTGGCCCCAGCCTGCAGCAGCAGCCTGCTGAAACCCAGTACACAGCTCTGTGGGTTTGCACCTCCCAGGAAGAGCTGGGGAAATGATCAGAGAGCTGAGGAATCAAACCGGGGGCTGGGGAATCCCTGCCATGCAATCTGGCTCTACAGGAAGCAGAGATCCATGCCAGGGTCTTCTCACCATTGCTGCCCACCCTGCACAGCCCCACTGCAATGTACATGTAGATGCTGATGGGGCTGGCTGGGACATGAAGGTGGGGAATCAAACCAGGGGCTGCTGGCTGACTAATACTGCACTAAAGCACTCTTGTGCCCCAGCCAGTGCCTCCACAGCACATTGAGTCAGATCAGAGCAGCCCTGGGCTGGCAGGCTGACTCCCGAGTACCCGTGCCAGCTGGGGCTGCACTGCTCCTGCTCAACATACTATGGTCCCAGGCACATGTGTAAATGCTGCTCCTGGGAGCAATAAACTCCAGCATGAACTGTACTGTAGTTTATTGTGTTGCATTAATATGTACATGTAAATGTGCCCAGTTTTATCTACAACTAGGGGCTCCTAAATTTAAAAAGAATACATACTGAAATATCTGTCTCAGAAGTTAAAACACCTATAAGCTAAAAATTGAAGTTAAAAAGTTATAAAACTTGAAAAATGATTTTGTTAATGTGTTTTAAAAAATACATTATAGCCACTTGAACAAGGCATAAACTGACCTTAGGTATTGCCGTATATCAACATGTAAGTCAAAAAGAGGCAGATCAAACCATTACTCATAAAACATTGTTATAAACAGTAATTGGAAAAAGGAATAGTGATTTACTGCTGAGTTATAGAACATTTGTGGGATTGGTAATTCACATATGTTTTACTGAACTATTTATATGCTATCCGATATTGCTAAGAAGTGCATAGTCACCTTACTAAGTGGCAAATGATACGGGACTTAGCTTGTTGCTGAATCCCAAAATGCAATATTTCCATAAAAATAAGTGCAAAAATGACTTCATGGTTGATTCTTCTAACTACCAGTCTTGCCAACTTACCTTGGGCCCTAAGATTCATACTGGGTCCTTTTCATCTTCATCAATACAGCCAGTAGAAATGTTTCAGAGGAAAGTTTTTTTCAATATATTGCTTTTCTTTTTTAAAAATGGACATTTTTCACAGAAAAAGATCAGCATCCATTTCTATAAAAATGTTGTTTAAATACAAATTTATAATACCACTACAAGAAAATTTTTATGATGTTTTTGATAAAAAAAATATTAAAATGTACATTTTTAAACAGGAAAATTATGTCCATTTTGTACACTAAAATAAAAAGAACTTTGACATACGCTATAAAAATAAGTTGGCTTGGATTTCATAAACTAGCTCTAGTCACCAGGAATAAAGAATCTGAGGGTCACATTGTGAAATAACCTACATATGAAACTCAGTGATTGCTTAGCAGGGACTAATGCATACTTGAAGGTGTGATGGAAGACACAAGTTGCACAAGTTATACAGGGTATAATTTGTTCTGTAAAATCTTTAATATTGACAGCATTGTTTGAGAAGAAAATCCAATCTGAGCTTCAAATCCCAGTTTAAGGGCAAAATCTTATTTTACTTTTACACACCTAAGTGGCACTTATATAACTGCATAACAGCAATTTTTGGCATGTACGCAGGTTAGATTCTATGTAGCTACATTCACATTGCACTTCCCTTCTGAGCATGCTCAGGAATTCAGGTGGACTAGAATTGCCTGGACACATATATAACACTGGACGTATATAAGTCCTGAAACAGAAAAAAACACAGCTAGTGGGAGGATGGGGGGAAGGAGGAGGAGGGCAGGCTTTCCACCTCTTTTACTCAATAGCCTAGTGGTATTTAATATTTCCCTTCTGGCTGCCCAGCTTCAAAACAATGGGTGGAGAGTTCTTGATTAATTCCTAATTTATATCCCAACCATTATAGCATGTTGCTGAAAAGTGGGAAATACAGGCTGCAATGAAGAAGGCCCTGGGTCCTGGCCCGAGCCCACCCCCTACCAACAATGGGGAAGAATTAACCCACTACCCTTTTATCCCAGCAAATATTGAATGTCAAATACAGAAACACCAGTGGAAGCAGAGCCAAAACCCAGGTTCACCTCTTCCTGGTATAGAGAATCAATTTTTCTGAGCTGCTGTCTCTCCAGCTGGCCTATCTCCTCCAGGCCCTACATAGCTTTCCCTCCTGGCTGCCCAGTGGAGGGCTTGAGAATACTTTAAGTAACGGCTGACAAGGTTCTCTGGGTAATTGTGATATGTTTTACTAGACCAATTAGATAGTTGGAAAAATTGTTCTTTGCAAGCTTTTGGGCACAAACACTATTCTTCAGGCATAGGCAGAGTCTGCTGGTGTTTTATGTTCTCCTGGATGTAATAGAAGCTAATATGCAAAATGCAGGTCTGTGAAAATGAGGATGCATGGCAGTGAGGATCAGAGGCCACGGGAGATAATAGGTGCAAGACAGGTGGGTGGGGGGAAAGGAAGGATGTTGACCTGGTGATAGAACGTAGCTGCTAAAATGTAGAGAGGTTACTAACACATGGTCTAGTGGTTAGAGCACTTTGTTAACAAGTAGCCAATGCAGATTCAGCTCCCCTTTGAGGTGAGGTGGACCTAGATTCTGTCTTTTACTGCCAAATCAAGTGTCCTAGCCATCAGCCATTTGAATAAAAATTAAAGGCTTTCCACTACTACCACCACTTCCTTACCTCTAGCAGGGTCATCCGATCTGACCACAAATAGAAACGGGATTCCACCTGTGCATGTGCCAAAAGCTCAGCTTTGTAGCTATTTAAGTGCTCCTTCAGCATATAAAGATAAAATAGGATTTAGCTCTAAGCTCATGATATTGAACTACCTTCTCTAACTGAGGACCCCAAACTCAGATCAAATTTCTCTCTATCATA
Source organism: Gavialis gangeticus (assembly GCF_001723915.1). NCBI lineage: Eukaryota > Metazoa > Chordata > Crocodylia > Gavialidae > Gavialis > Gavialis gangeticus. The sequence continues at coordinate 14,325,120 of NW_017729028.1, forward strand.
ATTGTAGATCTATTTGGGTATAAATATTTTCAACATACAATATCAAGCTCAGCCTGTGGTTAAGCTGATAGCTGGAGTCTGTTTCCCATGACCCACATGGTGAGATTTGTGTTTTGATTTGTGTTGCCAGAAGTAATCCACACTGACAAAATAATTATGAGTTTTGTTTGGAAAAACAGTATTGCCCCACACAGAATTTTTTGTTCCAGATGGTACTTTGTACTTAAGAGGGTAATATGATAAGCATGATTCACACATTGTGTGCACCATTCTCCTCCCATTTTTTCAAATTCAAGACTTATTTCTTATGGTAGAATTACAGTGAAAATCTTATTGCCTGAGATCAGGATGGCAAAGATTTTTAGCTATTGCTGTGTGCCAAATTTTCAGATGTCCTCTATATTGTGTTCCTTCAAAGTTTACTCATGTGCCAGTTTTCACAGAAGATAATTTAATCTACAATGACATGCTTACCTATCCAATTATTTTTAATACATTAAATTCCAGATCTGAAGTCCTTGGAAACCAGTGGGGTCTATCTGGTTGATTGCAGTTAACTTTGAATGAGACCTGAAATGAAGGCCTGTGTAGTTTAGGGTCCAAAAAAGTTGGAAAATGATTTGTATAATCTGCTAACTGCACTGAAAGTCAGGAGTTCCATAACATTGTATAAGAGCTATGCCAGAATGAAAAGTACTAACAAGGAGAAACTGGTCAGGCTTTTAGGTCTGATCTCATGGTATCCACCAAGCTCTAAAAGATTCTAGACCCATATTGGTTACTTAAATAAATCTGACTCAGTCTTTTTTATTAAATTTATCAACACACTTAAATAAAATTAAAATGATGGACATGACACCATAGCTGAAATGCTGCTAATAAAATTAAACTACTCTGAAAATAAAATAATTATCATATCAAAATCAAAATACAGGTAAAATTGAATCTATCATTTAAAATTGGTGTAATATCTTAATTCTATAACCAAATTACTTTATTTCAAATTTACAACCTCAGGCTGCCTATACACATTCTTATTCATATTTTAGTTAGAACATGTTGGAGCAGACTCAGTTACTGATGTCTGTTCCGCACTCTAATTAAAATGCTCTAGCATCACCACAGCATCACATCTATTAAGCCTCCATGCATTTAAAAATGGCTGTGAGGATGCTTTGGCTAAACCTTATCAAATGAGGCTTAGCTAAAGCATCCTACAGCCATTTTTAAATGTGCAGGTGCTTAAAAGACATGAAAATAATATATTTTAATTAGAGTGGCTCTCCAAGAACTATTGTAATTAAAGTGCCCACCTCCCACCCCTGAGCATATGTATAGGAAGCCTCAAAGTATAAAGCTTCCTTCTTAGGCCCCTGGCACATGTTAATTTAACTGTGCAACTGGGATCAGAGGAATTTTATGCCCAATCTCAAAAACAATGAATCCCTCCAAGACAGCTGTGCATAGAAGAACACATGACTTTGGGTATTAAGGATAAAATTCTTCCATTCCCCAATCACATAAATGTCAGTGCAGGAAGCCCAGCATCAGAACCCAGTCCCCAGTACAGGCCTCCACACCAGATGGCAACTTAAAAGGTTAGTGTGCAGCTGCACAAGTGCTTTGAGCACCATGAATCCAACACTGAGGAGGCTGTCCCTGATCTGGGGCTCACAACAGCCCAAGGACCTTTAAAAAGTGATGCACATCTGCATTTTTAATATCTTGCATGAAAGCAGCCAGTAAAGTTCTGCTGGTCCAGACCTCTCCTTAACAAGTGCAGGGAGAGATAGGATTATCTGTTTATGGATATTGTGACTTCCTCTCACACA
>NW_017729028.1:14331951-14337110 GCF_001723915.1 Gavialis gangeticus
GTGCAGCTGCACAAGTGCTTTGAGCACCATGAATCCAACACTGAGGAGGCTGTCCCTGATCTGGGGCTCACAACAGCCCAAGGACCTTTAAAAAGTGATGCACATCTGCATTTTTAATATCTTGCATGAAAGCAGCCAGTAAAGTTCTGCTGGTCCAGACCTCTCCTTAACAAGTGCAGGGAGAGATAGGATTATCTGTTTATGGATATTGTGACTTCCTCTCACACAAATACTCATTAACATAGCTTCTGGAAGGTCAGTTTCCCATTTGAAGGATGGTTGACACAAAGAACCATCCTGATTCTGATGGCCCATGACCTTCTTACTCTTGGTTTTATCCTTGATTCATATAATTTTTTTAATTTGCTTAGTTTCCAGCACCTCCTCCAGGTCCTCAAACAAATTAAGTGAGCATCCTTGGAGCTATACAAATTGTTCTAGTTATCTTTGAATTAGATCAGAATTATCATGGGGAAAATAAGTCAGTGATCTGCCCAAGGTGAATGGCCCTTTAGGTTAACATGATAAAGACATGCTAATTTTTATAGCCAAATGACACAAAAAGGAACGTTGCAGCCAGCATCTTTGGCTGTCTTTGCCAAAGAGCTATATTTGATTCTCATTGGGTGCATCTACACATGCAATTAGCATGGCTAAATAAGCTCCAGTGCAGTTCGTGCCACATTTTATTGCTTCCAGGAGCAGTATTTACACGAGCATCTGGGACCACTGCAGGTTGAGCTAGGACAGCACAGCCCTGGTTGGCAGAGGGCCCAGGGGGTCAGCCTGCCAACCTGGAGTTGCTCCATCCTGGCTCAACATGCTGCTGAGGGGCTGGCTGTGGCATAAGGTTGCTCCAGTGAAGGGCTAGCTGGCAGGCAGCCCCCACACTGTAGCACCCTCATGCCTTAACCAGCCTTGGTCATTGTCTACACATGTATTACAGTGGACTAAATAACTCTGCCATATGATAGTACTTGTGTCAGGTAGTACTATCCTACAGTGGAGTTAATTAGTTTATGCTATCCTAAATGTGCTGCACATGTAGATGGTAACATTAACTGCAGAGCTAATTAGTCAACTCCACAGTAAAATGGACATGTAGATGCCCTGCTGTGAAAGACCAGGTGGCCATTTAAAAGAGCCTGATTCCAACACCATAACAAGACACCTTCACTGCTCTGCCACAATACACAACCACCAAGTGGTAAGAAACCTATTTCTATCAGTAATTTCAATAATATTAACATATATATTTAAATATATATATATTTTTATATTTGCATAGCCCAAAGCCTGTAACTGTTATTACTCTCAACCTCATAAAATAATATATTTGGAGACCAGAAACCACTTTTTAGAAAGCTAATGTCCTTTCCCTAAGTGGAGGTCTTCAGATAACAGTGTATCACCAGTTTACGGAAAACTGAATATAAAAATCCTGCAAAAAATAATTGATGAAAAAAATCCAAAAATAAAATGAGTCAATCAATATTCAATCATCAGCAAAATGAAAACTTGAAATAGGATCAATTTCATCATCTCTATTTTTATTCTTCTTTAAACAAGGCAACTACACAATCATTCCCTTTTTTGCATTGGGGTATAGATCAAAAAGCATGTCTTCTGGAATCTATGTCTTTATATAGAAAGGTACATCTCCAGTTTATCAAGCTAAATCATTTAATATATAACATTTGAATTTACATAGGGTTTATGTTCCTATTGTCCTCAACCACGGAAGACTGACTGGCAAATAATTTGGCTACTAAACAAGTGAATAATGACTAAATGGCATGGTAGAATGCAGTCCAGAGATAATTGCTCTGAGGTAATTCCTCTAACAATAGATTATATTATCTGTAAATAACCTGTACTGTTCCTATATAAGTTACATCCCTTATGCTTATGTAAATGTCAGTGTAGCATTAGGATTGTAAATTTCTATTAGTACTGAGACTGCATACCATCCCAGTGGCATACCGTGGGTCTCTGGTGCCCGGGGCCCAATGCTTGCATTTGTGCCCCCTGCCCCACTGGAGACAATCCGAGCAGGGTGCGGGCCTGAGGAAAATCAGTCCTGGTCTCTCCTGCCAATGCCCCACCCCCGCAGGCCAGCACCCGTGGGCCATGGCCCCCTCCAGCCTCCCTCCCCTCCCCATAGCTATGCCACTGTACCTTCCATTCTTGGAAAATTGTACATGCTTAGATTGTAGCCAATAGGGAGCTGTCCACATATACAGATTTAGCTTAAAGAGCTCTGATAGCCTACAATCTAAAGGGAAATTCTAGGAAATATAAACATCTTGTGCATTCTTACAACTCTTTAAAGGTTTGGATCCATAAACTAATGAATGAATTACACTCCTCCTCATACAAACTATTGTTGTGACAGGTAAAACACACATAATGTTATTTATTTAATTAAATGTTTCAAAACTCACAGGATAAGAGGAACGTGGAGAAAGGAGATTACCTTAGGGGTGGTCTGAGCATCTTGTCTTATGTAATTTGCCCTTAACAAAAACATGATCCAATAAATATTTTTAAACCCGTCCTTGGCTCAAGGATAGAATGAAAAGCATTCCAGACTAATTTTCAGGCAGTATGATGCTACTTTCTGTTTGCAATTCAGTCTCTTGAGTGCTTGTGGCCTGAAGATGTTTTAAGTCCTTTCTAGACAGTAGCCCACCTTCAACAAGATGGGTAGAATGTGCTTAACTCTTCCACTGACTCCCATAGGTGCTTAACTCTTTTTAATCACCCTCCAGGACAGGCATAAATCAGTTTAATTCTATTTCCAATTAAAATTACCTAAGGATATGGCTCTCACAGTTCAAAGAGATAATGCAGAGATTCAAGCCACACTGATTTGGTACATTCTAGTTTTGATTCTGGGTCAAATCCAAACCTGTAAACTTTTTTTGTGCTTTTTTATGCTTTGAATTTATTTGCAGTTGACATTTTGCATGAAAGCCAGTCACATGGGAGTTCAGCTGAAAACAGTAGAAACAGTAGAAATCAGGGAAGAGCTGCTTTCATAAAATGACCATTCTTCAAAGTGGAAAAATATCAGGTGTTCAATTGAAATCCCAAGTTTTCTGTCATCATTTCAGAAGATGACAGTGAAGGTTAATACAACTTTACATTTAAGACTGTTTGGGTTTTCAAAATGATCATTGCATCTTAAAAGATTCAAATTCAATAGTAAAGAAGAAGTCAGCAACAAATCATGCAGTCAACAAATTTCATACCTCTAGCAAGATATCAAATGAAAAAATAATCAGTGGGTGCAGCTATGTGAGATATTTATTGCGGAGTTGCCTAATTAACTCCACAGTAAAGTCTCAGCATCTACACATGTGATCCTAGTAGGCCATAGTAAACTAATTTACTCCCCCGTAGTTAGGACATATAACCACAAGTACTATCCTATGGCGGTGTTATTTAGTGCACAATAACACATGTGAAAATGCTGATGAGTCTGGCTAGGGCATGAGGGTGTCTCAGTGTGGGGCTACCTACCAATTAGCCTCACACTGGACCACCCTCATGCCCCAATCAGCCCCTCTGCAGCATGTTGAGCTGGGTCTGAGCAGCCCCAGGCTGGCATGCTGACCCCCCAAACCACCTGCCAGCCTGCCTCAATGTGCTGTAGTCCTGGGCACATGTGTAAATGCAGCACCCTGGAGCTATAAACTCTGGTATGAGATGTGCTAGAACTTATTGCATTGTATTAATTTCACGTGTAAATTAATGCCCAAACATGCCCAGTAAAGCATACTTAAAAATAGTTTTTCATCAAAAGAAATGATTAATGGTTGAACTTACCTCAGGGAGTGACAATGTTTTAAATGAATCGTTTAGTGGATGCCACAAATTCCACATCACAACTTACAGAAAGGACTATGATTCAGGAGTCATTACTCATGGCAGATATAGAATCATAGAATCATAGGGCTGGAAGGGACCCCAAAGGATCATTGGGTCCAGCCCCCTGCATGAGCAGGAAAGACATCTGGGGTTAGACAACCTCAGCCAAGTGACTGTCCAGTCTTCTCTTGAAGACCTTTAGGGTAGATGGTTGTACCACCTCTGGGGGGAGCTTGTTCCATAGTCTGGATAACCTAGTTATAAAGAAGTTTTTCCTAATGTTTACTCTGAAACTATCTACCAGGAGTTTGTGGCCATTGCTTCTAGTTTTCCCCCAGGTCACCCTGGTGAACAGTTGTCCAGCAAGCCCCTGATGTATGCCTCTGATATAGTGTTAAGCTGCAATCAGGTCCCCTCTCACCCTTCTTTTCTTTAGGCTAAAGAGTCCAAGATCCTTCAGCCTCTCCTCATATGACTTGTCATGCAAGTCCCTGATCATGCAGGTGGCCCTTCTCTGGACCCTCTCGAGCTTTAGCATATCCTTGTTGAAGTGCAATGCCCAAAACTGGACACAATACTCCAGCTGCAGCTGCACCAATGTTGAGTAAAGTGGGAGAATCATTTCTTTGGATTTACTGGAGATGCATCAATTGATGCATGCCAGAGTTTTATTGGCCATAGCGACTCCTGCGTCGCATTGCCAGCTCATATTCATGCTGGGGTCTATTGTTACCCCCAGATCCCTTTCATTTGCAGTGCTGGTCAGGTTAGCGATGCCCAGCCTGTAGGTGTGCTGGGGGTTCTTTCTTCCCAGATGCAGCACTTAGCATTTCTCTGTGCTGAACCTCATCTGGTTCTGTTCTGCCCAATATGCCAACCTGTCTAAGTCTGCTTGTATCTGCAGCCTATCTGTGGGTGTGTGTGCACAACCCCATATCTTGGTGTTGTCCACAAATTTGGCCAATGGGCCTTTCACTCCCTCATCCAGGTCATTGATGAAGGTATTGAACAGCATTGCGCCAAGTACCGACCCCTGGGGTATGCCACTGCCCACATCTTGCCAGGACAACACCAATCCATTCATTTGGACTCTCTGTGTCCTACCCCACAACCAGTTTCACACCCACTTGACAGTCCTGCAGTTGAGCCCAATATCTTCCAGTTTTCTGATCAGTACCTCGTGGGATACCATGTCAAAGGTTTTTGGAAGTCAAGGTATATGATGTCAACTGCTTTTCTCTCATCCAGGTGATGAGTCACCTGACCATAGAAAGAAATGAGGTTGA
>NW_017729028.1:14342110-14347252 GCF_001723915.1 Gavialis gangeticus
CCAATATCTTCCAGTTTTCTGATCAGTACCTCGTGGGATACCATGTCAAAGGTTTTTGGAAGTCAAGGTATATGATGTCAACTGCTTTTCTCTCATCCAGGTGATGAGTTACCTGATCATAGAAAGAAATGAGGTTGGTCAGACAAGACCTGCCTGCAATGAACCCATGCTGGCTGTCATTCAGTATCATACCTTCTGCAAGTTTGTCACATATAGCCTCTTTGATGAATGTTTCTAGGATTTTCCCTGGAATAGAAGTTAAGCTAATTGGCCTGTAGTTTCCTGGATCTTCACACTTCCCCATCTTGAAGATGAGCACAGCATTGGCTCTCTTCCAGTCCTCTGGGATTTCTCCAGAGGCCCATGATGTTTGAAAGACCTTTGCTCTGCAATTACTTTGGCCAACTCTTGCAGCACTCTTTTTTTACCCTTCTGCTACTTTTTCTCCATAAGGGAATGGATTTTCTCTGAGCCTTAAGGCTTGTATCCTTAAGGAATGACCATTCTTCTTGTGATCCCTTTACCTGTGGTCCTTGGTCTCTCAGGGCATTCTCCACTAGCAACCTGAGCTTATTAAAATTTGCATTTTTGAAGTGTAAGACTTTGAGCTTGGTATCTCTTTTGTCAGCCTTGCGATGGACCGTGAATGTAATGATTTCATGGACACTATTGCCTAGGCTGACCTCTATATTTAAATTGGTCACCAGTTCATCCCCTTTGGTCAGGACCAGGTCAAGAACTACATTTCCTTTAGTTGGCCTGTGCACCTCCTGAGTCAAAAAAGCTCTTCAGTGCTGGTCAAGAAGGATCATGATTAATCCAAGCTGGCCAAGCACTCCTCCCAGGAGATGTCTGGGTAGTTGAAGTCACCCATGACAACCATGTCCTGTGCACGTGAATGCTACAACAAGTTCCTCCCCTTGGTTAGATGAACTGTAGTATACACCTACAGTCAGGTCTCTCTTGCCCCACCTCCCTCGGACATTGACCCAGACGGTTTCAAGCTGTTCTTCGTTGGGACCAACATCAGCTTGCAGGGAGGTGTACTGCTCCTTTACATAGAGGGCAACACCCTCTCCTCTCCTCCATACCCAATCCCTTCTGTGAAGGACGTAGCCCTTTATGGCTACACTTCAGTCATGAGAGGAGTCCCACCAGGTCTCCATGATCCCTACTAAATCATAGTGCTGAGTGGAAAGCAGGAGAACTAGTTCCTTCTGTTTGTTCCCCATGCTTCTGGCATTGGTGTACAGGCACCTAAGTCCTTCTACTGAGGTCACTGGCCACCTGTTGCATTGAAGGAGAGCTGTTTTCTCAGTTCCTGTAAGAGTGGCTTGCTTGGTTTCATTGTCAATGGAACTTTCCTGTATATTCGTCCCCCGGTAGGCTCCAGTTAGTGTTTCTCCATCCCCTTGCAATCTTAGTTTAAAGCTCTATCTAAGAGATTGGCCATCCTGGCTAAGAAAAGGGACTTACCTTTCCATGCATGAGGTGCATGCCGTCTCTCCCCAGGAGTCCTCTACCCTTGAAGTGGTCGCTGTGGTTGTAGGATACGAAGCCTTCTTGATGGCACCACCATCGGAGACACTAGTTCACTTCATCGATGCATTCTTGCTTCCTTGGACCATTGCCTGCAACAGGGAGCACAGAGGAAAAAACTACCTGAGCCCCTGATCCTTTAAGCTCAGCTCCCAGAGCCTTGTAGTCATTCATGGCATGGTCTGGATTGTTCCTGGCCATGTCATTTGTTCCCACATTGATAAGGAGCATGGGGTAGTAATCTGTAGGCTGGACAAGCCTGGGGATCCTCTCTGCGACATCACGGATCCATGCCCCAGGGAGACAGCAGACCTCCTGCGCTGTGGGATCTGGGCAGCAGATGTCTCTTTCCATTCCTCTCAGCAGGGAGTTGCCCACTACAATTATCCAATGTCTTCTCCAGTTGCCCTGTTGCCTTGCAGCCTACCTGGTGGTAGTTGTGGGTGCAGCCTTCGTTCCGGCACTCTCTGTTGCTGCATTCTCCATTGCTGCACTTACTCCAAGTGATGCCAGGGCCCCAAATTGGACTAGAGGAGTTGTTCCAGCAATGCAGGGTCTAATTCTATGTCATCTAGAACTAGAGGTGACTGTTTTCAATCTATCCATGTCAGGTCCCTCTTGTGTTGCCATCCTGTCATTTGAGCGATCCTGCAAAGAGTGAAAGTACTCGTCAATCTCATCCTCAATGGCTCTGATCCCACACAGCCTGCTAACCTCTGCCTGGAGTTCCCTCACCTGCCCCTCCAGGGCCTCAGTTCAGGTACATGTGGGACAGGTGAGGGGACTCCAGGCCATCCTGCCACTCCTGGGCTGCTGAGGACCCACCAGGCAACCCCTGCAGGCAGGGGGCCCAGGTGACACTGACCCACCCAAACACTCTATCAGGGTGGAGGCCTCAGAGGAGCCCTGGGTGGGAGGCAGCATTGGGACAGGGTCCCTGGGTGCACTCCAAGTCACCATCCCCATTAACATTCCTTCATGTGCACTCACCTAAATACTCTGGAGACTCTGTCCAAAGCTGCTGACTCTGACATGTGGAGTCTCAGGCCCTTCCTGCTCTCCCCCCTGTGCCCACTTCCACACAAACTCTGGCACACCCCTAAAAAGCGTGCTTGTTTGTGGGGGCTGTTCTCACGGCTCCCACCTGGCACAGCTAAATAGGAGCAGGAGGAGAGGAAAACCCCTTCCTGCTTCCCTACAGTTGGCCCAGCTGGCCCGACTCTTCCTCCCTCTTCCCCCCACCCTGTCCAGCTTACCTTGATTCAGCTGTTGGCTCCTTGCTCACGGCTCCACTCAGTGTGGTTGGGGGGAGCTGAGGGCTCACGTATTCTGACACACACATGTGCCTTCTTTGGCATCCAAGCCCAACTGGTGGGGATTTTGAATTTTCATTAGTAGGTGTCTTGAATTACAGAAATGTGTAATTCTGCATTGAATTAAAAAAGAGTGTGTTTAAGTAACAGGATTTCCTTAAGTAATTATTACTAATTACTTCTGGAGCTATACAGAACTTGCTTTGAAAAGCTGAAAAGTAAAGAATTACACATTTTAATAAATAAGGTTGAATCCATTAAATTCTTCATTTCTGTTAAAAAGGATTTTGGCTTCATTTATTTCCAAATATTTTATTGTTAGGATTATATAAACAAATACTTAAGGGTTTAATAATAAATTACAGAAAAGAGTGACACAGCTTTACTGGAACTGTACTGCTGGAACTATAAGAGCATAAAACCATAGGCTTGGAAGGACACTGAAGAGTCCTTTCCTTTACACAGATGTAAGATGTGCTGTTCCTAGCCCTCTCAAATTTCTATCTGGTTTCTTCTTGAAAACCTTGGGCAGCTTGTTTTATTATAATGTTTTTAGGATTAGGAAGTTGTTCCTGAGATCTAATCTAAATATGCTTTGCTATAATTGAAAACTACTTCTTCATGTCTTGCCCTCAGAAGCAAGAGAAAACAGTTGTTCTTCCTCCTTTTATGTTCTTTCAAATATTTGAAAACTGCCATGAGGTCCACCCTCCCTTAATATCTTTTTTCCAAGGTAAACCTATGGGCTAAGTACAGACATTAAGAAAGCTGGAGGTGGAACCGATTCAATCTACTCAGGTTTCTCTAAACTGTAGATTGAACCAGCAGTGGACAGAATGCATGTTCACTCTGAGTGAGGGGGAGCATGCAGATACCTGCACTGGCCAGACCAGAAAGCAGGAGGCACTCTTGCATGCCTCCCAGTGCACTTTCCCCAGCCCTGCTCCACACCCCCCACCCTCCATTGTCAGCAGGAGAGGAACACCCTCCCCCCGCAACTGTGCTTGCTCAGGTACTGCCTGGCTCAGCTGACAGCCTGAACAGCTCTGGGCCCTGCTGCTCCCTGCTGGCGTCAGCAGAGCAGGGCTGGATCATGGGGAGAGGATGGGGGAATGCAGGCTCCCCCAAGCTTCACTTTCTTGAGTCTGGGGGGCTAGAACTAGACTCCTTGGGGCAGGGGTTCTGCTCCTCCCTACCCCTGCCACTGCCTGGCTCAGCTGACATGTACAGGCAGGAGCTGGTGCTGAGAGCCATATGGGCTGTCAGCTGATCTGTGCAGCACAGGGGGAAAGGAGGAACAGAAGCTCCCCCCAGCTGTGATTGTTCAGGTCTAGGGGACTGGGGCTGGGCCCATGGGGTGGGGGCTCTGCTCCTCCCCACCCCTTGCTACTACCCAGGTCGGCTTACACGGGCAGGCAGGAGCTGAGGTTGAGAGCCATGTCAGGACTGTCAGCCCATCTGCTTAGCTCTGGGGGCAGGGGGTCAGGGAGAGAAAGCCCCCACCCTGTAGGCCTGGCCCCAGCCCCCTGAAACCTGAGCAGGCACAGCTGTGGGTGGTCTCTCCTTCCCCTTATCCACTAGTGCTGCCCAGCTCAGCTGACAGCCTGAATACCTCTCAGTCCTACTCGTGCCTGCTCATGTCAGCTGAGGTGGGCAGGGCATGGGAAAGGGTCAGGAAACACAAACTCCCCCCATCTGTGCTTGCTTGGGTCTGGGGAGCCTGGACCTGGGCCTGCAGGATGGGGGCTTCTACTCCCCACCCCCTCCTACCCCTGGTGCTGAGCAGCTAGGCTGACAGTCCTGGCATGACTCTCAGCCCTGGCTCCTGTCTGCCCATGTCAGCCAAGTCAGGCTGCATCAGAGAGTGGGGAGCAGAGGTGCCATGCTCAGCCCCTGCCCTCCAGGCCTGAGCAAGAACATCTCCCCTCTCTTCCCTGCACCGCCACTGGCAGGTGCAGGCATGACTCTGAGATGGGGAGCAGAGCTTTGCTGCCTTGGTAATATGATAGTCCAGGGGGTAGGGCCAGCCTGATTTCACAGAGCAGACTGGGTGGGCATACAAAGGATCATGGGATGCTGGAAGACAGCGAGGTAACTTGACTTAGGAAGGGATCTGGGATAGAAATTTGGTAGACTTGTTTGAACTAAATCAGTTAAGAGTATGAACTCAGTACTGGAGCTATGGAATTAAATTACCCCTATCACCTTAAAGCCTAATTTATTTTGGAAAGTCAGTTTAAAGAGCATAACATGTTGTAACATTTTTTCCCATTGGGAATCATTTTAACTT
>NW_017729028.1:14352252-14360477 GCF_001723915.1 Gavialis gangeticus
AATTACCCCTATCACCTTAAAGCCTAATTTATTTTGGAAAGTCAGTTTAAAGAGCATAACATGTTGTAACATTTTTTCCCATTGGGAATCATTTTAACTTTTTAAGCTTTCATTTTCTTTCTCTTAAGTTTCATAGAATCAACATCTAAAACAATTCAACCTTTTCCCTGGTCTTTATTCCAACCGAAGCATAAATGATTTAATATTTCAGGCTGAATCTCAAACTAGATTTAATGAAGAATGGTTGCTTATGTTTTTTGCAACATCTATATATTTGGCTTCATCTGTATACAATGTTTTTGTGCTATTATCCATTAACAGTTCATTTAATTTTTTACATGATTTGTTAGAAATTTTCGCTTTAAACAAAGGTGGATTCCTTGCATATTGACAATGAATTAATGACTTTTAAAATTAATGTCCCTATATTCTTATTACCAAATTCTCCTTTAAGTGCTCTGTAATTATATTTTGAAAAAATGTTATAAAAAACAACAAAGGACTATAATCCTTATAATTTATAATTAAAAATATTGCAAATTTACTTGGTGTGATTTCCATGTACCTTAGAGAACATTTGAATTTGGTATTTATCATTTCAGTTCAGCCTCAAATTGTACTCATTTCCTGAATAAAATGAATCAGTTGGACTTGAGCCTCACAATACCTTCCATAATAAACACAGATCAATTTAACCTGTTGATAACTTAGAACTTGAACTATGTGAATATTGCCATCTATGTTTAAGATCAATATCCCAAAGACAAGTCTAAAATCTTAATACATAACAAGTCATTGAATCCTAAAAATGTTATACCTCCAAAAATAAGGGACATCTCAACAGAAGGTACATATATTCTTTTTCAAAATCTTTTACAGTAAGATTAGTTTTAGCATTCCTTGCATTGTAGTAAATTCTCCAAGGACCTACTTTCTCTGTGTCTGTGAATGAATAGGTAGACAAGTCTTTAAATCTCATTACAGTTTGGTATAGCCCTTGATAACTAATATGGCTTTTCATGAAGTACTCCTATGAGGAATCTCATTACAATCTTCCTTCAATATAATCCAGCTACCCTACTGTTTGGATGCTCTTGCTTTATTGCCATGCTTAGGAAATAATACTGAATTCTTTCTGAGTCTGACATAGCTATAATGAACCAGCAACATTTTTTTTAAACAAAGATGTTCAGGTAATGAAATATTCATTTTATTTCTTTAAGAATCCATGAAAAATAGGTGGCTAAAGAGTAATTTATTAAAACTAGGTATTATTGTCACACCCATAGATATTGTATTTCTTTAGCCTGCATTTCAGGAGTTTTCAAAGTGCTTCCATGACTGTTTAATAATTAATGAAGTTTTGCAACACCTCTTTTCAATTAAAATCTAGTTTGAAGTCCTTGGAAAGACTTGCGATTTGGGTCAGGCCATAAACAGGCATCATTATCTCCATTTGGCAGGTTGCAAAACTGAGGCACAAAGAGGTTAAATGAATTGCTCGGGGTCATACTGGAAGCTGGAGGCAGAACTGGGAAAATAGCCAAGTTCTCTTGAATGCTAGACCATCAGTTTAACAAAGCTGTCTTTTCTTTAAGGCAGCATTAAGTACATTGAATAGAAGTATGTTTTTTGTATTGGACAACTACACTAAGAAGATCTTAAATATTGCATCTCATGAGTTGCATCCAAGGTATCTAAGTGAAAAAGTCAATAAATATTCATTTGCCGAAGGCTGATTATTTCAGATACTTGGTTGTTTAACATTTCAACAATATACACAGGACAATTAGAGAATGAGGTTGCTGGACGTTGATGAAAAAGAATCTGAACAAACAGCAAATCAAAGCGATCCCATAAAATGCAATAACTTTATACAATTCACTGCTTTAGTAATATAAACTTCATTGAAATTCATGCCAAAAGATTCTGAATGGCTTATGAGCTAAAAAGAAAACTGAAAAGCAAACAGAATAAATTGCAACATCTTAAGAATAACAAAAAGCTGTTAGCAGGTAAATGAAACAAGTTGATACACCATTAAATGCACTTTACAAACTCATCTATGTCAGAAAGCCAGCCTAACTGGCAGTGTCCCGGGAGCCAATACAAATGGGCATTGTTCCAGGTATTGTTTTCCACAAACAGTAAGATCTGCCACACTTCTGAGAATAGTATATCAGCCTCTTTTTTTTTTTATGACTGTGACCTTCAAATATTCAGATGATATCGTCACTGTCTGACTTAAAGGTGGGTTCTGCCTTTTGCTTGATATCACTGAGCCTTGTACCTGTTTTTCTGTGGCAAAGCATACCCAACCATGTTCTACTAGGTCAAAATGTAGCAATTAATTGAATTTCCATGGGAAACTTCATCTTTCTATATTCTGTAATGTATGAACTAGAAATTGGCAAGCTTCATAAAATAAGTGAAAACCCATGTTCTAAAATTACTTTGCCCATGTATAAAACTGAACTTAAAGCCCTGAGGTTCTAAATCAGTGGTGCTCAAACTTGTGGTCATGTAGGCAGGATGAATGGCCTGGTACCGGTCTGCAGGTTGGATCTCATAGGCAAGGTTGGTTTGTGGGCCTGATCCAGTATGGGGTCAGTGCACAGGGTCAGTGCATGGTTGTAAATCTGCATATTAAAGCCAGCCATGAAGTGATCCCACACCCTGTCTTGTCTCCATGCACCAGATCCAGATGCAGACCAGCCATTCTGGTCTGACTCCACACACTGGATCCAGCTGCAGACCCCATGATCTTGCATAAGGAACCATGTCATCTGGCTTGCAGAGCTCCCCACAAATCTGAAAATTTAGCAGCAGTGAAACAACAACAGTGTTAATAGCCACAGCTCTGGAAGCCACAGCAATCGATGTTGTTACCACTGCCAAATTTCCAAGGCCATGGGGAGCCATGGAACCAAGATTCAACCTGCGGCTGGAGGTTGAGCACTACTGTTCTAAATTGTTCAGAATAGTGTGACACAGAGAAGTTCATAAAGGGCTATCAGACAGACCAGATATTTTATTTGCTTTGACATATTGGCCAATAAACAGTTACTGCAGTCCAGACAGAAAGGGGAGACAACAAAGAGGCTGAGTACTTTCTGGGAGATGTTCTCAGACAAATTAAAAAAAGATGTATGGGTAGAGAGTGGAGTGGAGAACACTGTTTTAGGAGATGTCTACAAACAAGAGAAAGTAGGATGTCTTAGATTGCAGCAAGAGGCTATACACAGTAGACCGTAACTGTCTAATGTAGGGTATACCTGAGTTACTGCACCAGTGTTTGCAGGAGACCCTTGAAATTAAAAGGACCCGAATTAATAATTCCACACACTGGGAAAGGCTGAAAACTTGTAGTAAAACCTGTTACACATTGGGTTTTATTTGGAATTTTTATTGGTTCAAATTCTGAATAGCACCTCTAAGTCTTTCCCTACAGCTAAGGTGAAAATACGTGATATGCTTCCGATGTACAGTCTGAATCTATTCGGGGGAAGCATAGCTCTCTCAGTGAAGTGTAATGTGTCCTTAATCCATCCCACATAGAAGCATAGATCTCCTATTGTTTCAGTGGGAGCATCAATCCCATAAATCTTTTTCTGTCACTTTAAGTCAGCCAACTTGAAACCCATTAATTTTGTACTTAGTTCCCATCTTTATGTCTGTCTAATACACACAAGTCTTTTTAGTCCACTTCATCTGCAGCTGCTCCCTCATTCCCATGATCTACCTAGGGTACATCAATGACATATTCATTGTATGGATATGTGAGAAGGAACCTCTAAAGAAATTTCACTAGGACTTTAACTTCCATTCCTCCATCAGAGTAACACTGGAATACATCACCAGCAAATTCACTACTTAGACACTATAGTAAAGGTTTGCAGTGGCTGCATTGCCACCACATTGTATTGGAAACCAACTGACCACCACAGCTAACTTCATGCCACCAGATTTCATCCAAAACATACAACTAATTCCATAATCTACAGCCAAGCTCTGAATCATGACTGCATCTGTTATAATCCCACTGACTAGGATGCACACCATAATGTTTTGGAGCAATTACAATACAATGTCAAAACTGTAGCCCCTGAAATCAACAGAGCTAGACTCAGACCCTGCTCTGACTTCCTACAATACCAGCCCAGGGAAGAGGGTGATACAGACCATCTAGTTGTCACCTGGTTCGAACACTTTAATGACCTCCAACCCCTTTTGGAAAATGACGATAACCTCAAGATAGTCAGTGGGGACAAACCAGTCCTGGCTTACAGACAGCCCTTCAGCCACAAAATCTGTCTCAAGCAACAAGTTGCCTAACTTCCAGTCTCACCATGGCACCAGGCCTTGCAATGGACTCAAATGTTTTCTGCACCCTGTGAGAGGCAAACAAGGTTAGGGAGTGCAGAGCCTGGGTAGGGCACAGATAAAGGCCCTAAAGGGGTTAGTGTAAACAGGGCCAGGGAGGGTAAAGGTCTCATTGTCCCAAGTGTGGTGCTAGGGTGCAGAGATAGGGCACAAAGGCTGATAAGGGCCAGATCTGGAGACTGGAAGGACCAAGGCCCAGTGAGAGGAGGCAGGGCCCAAAGAATCTCAACTGGCCTAGGAGCAGAACCAGGGTCCAGAGAGAGGGACCAAAGACAGGTTCACAGCCAGAGACTGAGGCGACCAAGGAGCCCATTCCCAAGAGGGACAAGGATTGGGGCCAGGAGCTCATAGCCCAGGTGGGGCTCATGTCAGCAGGGTCAGGGGGCCCATACCCCAAGAGAGATGTTAGGAGCAGCAGAGAGAGAGAAAGAGGTAGGAATGAGTAACATCTGTAATGCATAGGCAAGAAGTAAAGAAAGGGTATCTTAGAGACTGATCAGGCAGGAACCATACATCCACCAAGCCAGGAGGCATTGTGGCCACCCATGGGGTGCAGTCCTAATACACGTCCCAGCATCAGTGCTGACCACATCAGACAGAATGAATGAACACCGCTCTGACATCAGCTGCAGAAAGACTTGCAAGCCTGTGGCAGAACACTTTAACCTGCTGGGAGAGTCCATCACTGACCTGTGGGTGGCTGTTCTCAGACAGCACATTTTTTAAAATCTCTTTGAAGTGGAAATTGAGGCACAAGAAATCATCCACAGGCCAGATTGTAATTATGGTTTAAACAGTGACTATGGATACTAATCCCATTATCTGGATTAGCTTTTGCAACTTCTTGTTCCTATGGGTTTACTAGTTGTTTGCTTGTTTCTTCCATCACTGTCCCTTCTCCCTTCCCCTCTCTCTGCCCCTCCAGCTCACAAAAGCTTGTGCCATATATGCATATCTACTTTGGCTAGGCTATAAGGTGCAAATCTACCCTACTTTCCAACACTCACAATCAAACATTAATCAACAAGCTTTGTTCTGGTATTGATAAGAAAAAATAGCTGACCAGATATTTTCCCTTTCTCTTGAGCAGTAGATTTTTGTCTCTATTTTTCTTTCCTCTCTCCATTTCTTTCCCCATTTTTCTGGCAGCTGGCCTTCTGCCCTAGGCTTTTTCTCTTGTAGGATATATTGAGAAACTGATTTAAAATGGCAAATGCCTAGCAGAGTTTTCAGGAACACATGTAATGCACTATATTGCCAAGTATCCACATCTCATTTTAATCATCCAAAACACTTTCAGTCTCAACAACACTTATTTGCATAATTATCTGTTTCATAACGGATGCTATGGAAAACACGGATCATAAGGAAAATGTGATTTCTCTTACTTTTTTGTTATGGGATGGGATGAACGTCTGAATGTGTTATAGCACAGACAATAGGAACAAAACCACAGCATCTGGACGCAACATCAAGTTAATCTCTGTGATGTTCCCTAAAGGTATCTATTAGGCAGACAAGAAACTACAGAAGAAATCATATAGGCTATTTCTAACTAATGATAGTCTTTGTATCCAGGAGAAAATGATACACCTCCTTTTTCATTACTATCTGATGCACTGATGACCTTGATTTAACATTTATTCTCCCTTAAGATGGTAAAACAAAGTTAAGTTAAAGTTGTCAGCAACTTCACTTTCTACATCAATGCCATTCAGCTACTATTTAAGGCCACAGACTCTGAAATCAACTCTGCCTATATGAACTCAGGTCCCGGGTCCATTTTTCTCTATTGTTGTGCTGTCAATGAAAAAAAATATTTCTCAGAGGTACGTATCCATTTGGTGAGCATTTCATGCATTTGTTGAGTGTGTTATATCTGTTGGTTTACACTTTTTTGCATAGTAGGGGAGTTTCTGAGGGAAGTTTCCTGCTGCTTACCCTCACAAATTGTCTGTTATTTAAACCACTGTCTTTCTATATTGCTTTGTATTGCTAGATGACGATATGATATGTATCTGAAACTACTGGAAAATAGATATTTATACAGAAGCCACTCTATTAAGTGTTTGAATACTGACTGTAGAAGTCATAAAATCGATAATATTAATGTGTGCTAGTTTTACCCATTAAGTATTCTGCAACTCACATAGCATTTATAGATGTTAATTACATAAAAGACCATTTTACAATGTAGTAGAATGTTTTTTCTATATATGTTAATTTAAATAAAATAAAGAGAAGTTATGTCTCAAGCTGTCAAAAGCAGAAAAGTATTGTCTTCCTGTTGTAAATTTTCTCTAGAGAAATTTCCTAAGATAGTGATCTTAATTACACCAGTCTTTCAGCAATGCTGTTAAAGCAAGATAATGATGAGGGTATGAGTCATTCTGAAAAGAGCTAGAGTCTAAATTAAAGCTGATTACTGCAGTTTTAACTTGCTCATTTACACCATGGCCAGGTACGGGCATTACACTTTTACCGATATAAGTGAGCAGAAACCGGTCTATAGCCATAACAGAACAGAAGTTTGGCACTCATAGACTGGTTTCAAAATGGCAGAACTCAGTCTAAGATAGACTTGGATTGATGTGCACTCAAACTTAATAAATTTAAGTTAGACCAATGCATTGCACTTCAGTACCAGTTCCAATTCAGTGCCAGTGCGTTGCATTTCAGTACCAGTTTCTCTGTCGATTCAAGTTAAATTCCTGTTCGCTAGGAACCCCAATGGGCCCTGCCCATCTCTCCCAGAGCCAAGCCAGCAAAGCCCCTCTCCCCAGCCCTGCCTCCTGTTTCCAGACAGCTGTCAGCAACAGGCAAGCAGTACAAGGGGTGGAGGAGAAGGGAAGCATCTGTTTCTCCTGCACAAGCCCTGGCACCTGGGCACCCATGTCCCCTGGCTATGCCTCCACTCCTTATCGTGAAGCTAACCTCGTGAAGGAACACCTTGACAGGCTGGATACCTTCAAGTCAGCCGGCCCTAATGGGTTACACCCAAGGGTACTCAGGGAGCTGGCGAGCATCATAGCTCAGCCCCTGGCATGGATTTTTGAGAGCTCTTGGCACTCTGGTGAAGGGCCTGATGACTGGAAAAGGGCCAATGTCATGCCTATCTTCAAGAAAGGGAGAAAAGTGGATCTGGCAAACTACAGGTCCATCAGCCTGACCTCTATCCCAGGGAAGGTCTTAGAAAAGATTATCAAAGAGGCCATTCTTAACTGACTGGCTGATGGCAACATCCTGAGGGATAGCCAGCACAGGTTTGTTGAGGGTAGGTCTTGCTTGACCAATCTTAATTCCTTTTATGACCAGGTGACTTATCACCTGGACAAGGGGGAAGAGATCAACGTTGTATATATTGACTTTAAAAAAGTCTTCGCTCTGGTATTCCATGATCACCTCTTGGCTAAACTGGCTAACTGTGCCTCGACCTCACCATGATCCGCTGATGGGGGAATTGGCTCTGTGGTAGGACCCAGAGGGTGGTGGTCGATGGGAGCCAATCATCTTGGTGTGCTGTGACCAGTGGGGTCCCTCAAGAATCTGTCCTTAGGCCTATAATATTTAACATCTTCATCAGTGATGTGGACATTGGTGTCAGAAGCACACTGGCCAAGTTTGCCGATGATACCAAACTCTGGGGTAAAGCATCCACACCTGAGGATAGGAGGGTGATCCAGGCAGATCTTGACAGGCTCATGAAATGGGTGGATAAGAACCTGATGTTGTTCAACACTGAAAAATGCAAGGTTCTCCACCTTGGGAGGAAAAACCTGCAGCATGCTTGTAGGCTCAGTAGTGCTACACTGGTTAGCACTAAAGATGAAAGGGACTTGGGG
>NW_017729028.1:14365477-14383061 GCF_001723915.1 Gavialis gangeticus
GAGAGGCTGAGAGAGAGCCATGGGACTCTTCAGCCTGGAAAAGAGCAGGCTCAGGGGTGATCTGGTGGTCCCCTATAAGTTTATCAGGGGTGTTCATCAGGATCTGGGGGAACATCTGTTCACCAGAGCACCCCAAGGGATGACAAGATCAAACAGTCACAAACTCCACCGCAACCGATTCAGGCTGGACATAAGAAAGAACTTCTTCACTGTCCGAGCCCCCAAGGTTTGGAATAGACTGCCACTGGAGGCAGTTCAAGCACTCACTTTGAACGCCTTCAAGACACATGTGGATGCTTATCTTGGGATCCTATGATTCCTGCTGACTTCCTGCCTCTGGGGCAGCAGTCTGGACTCGCTGATTCTCCGGGGTCCCTTCCAGCCCAAATGTCTATGAAATCTATGAAGCAATCCATGATGTACAGGCAGACCTGACACAAAGCCTAGGAAGGCCTCACGCACAGCCCCATTCACCACAAACCTGGCTCTTGCACACCCACCCAAAGATCCTCATGACCCTACAATTATGAAACAAATAGCATTGTAACAGGGAACCCTAGCCCTGTTACCAGAAGGCAGGTCGGCCCCTTTAAGAACAGAACTTTCATGGCACAGAGTGCTGGTAAGGTGGGGGTTAAAAGCTGAGCCTGGCCAGCTAGGCAGGTGACCGGAAGGGGGCAGGCCAGAACTATAAAAACCCTGGGCTTGGTGGCAGTAGGGACCAGCAGCCACAGGGGAAGAAGTGTGTGTAAGAGCTCCACAAAGAGGCTTGGTGAATGGTCTAGCTGCTACAGGAGGGGAACTACTGAAGACTCTCAGAGAAGTGGCAGCAGCCCCAGAACGACTGTAGCAGATGGTGAGGAAAAGAAGCACAAACCCCCTGAGAAAAATGTAAGCTGGCATGCTGCCTTCTTTAAATATATTTTTGGTGGTGGTTATAGCCCATGGACATAAGGTTTATAATTTTTGATTGATTAACCACCGGTGGTTTGGGTGAAGCTATTGGGGAAGGAGGAGGCCTCACTGGGGGGCCCACTACAGCGTGGGGACCCTAGTGCCAGAGAGGGTGCAGTATTTGGGGTGCACAGGCCCTGGCACCAGAGAGGGTGCAGTATTCAGGGTGTACAGGCCCTGGCACCAGAGGGTGCAGTCATAAAAAGCCAAAATGTCCTGGTGCACCTAGGGTACAGCTGTGTATTTTTGGACTGGGACAGTGGAGATTCAAGGCCGCTGCCCAGCTTTGAACTTGTGGCCCCCTGGCTGTGGGGCCGGTGGACGGGCCTCTGGGTCAGAAAAGCTGGGCTCCATATCGGGAGCAAAAAGGAGGGCCACGAGCCCCAAGACCAAGAAGCTAGAGCCTTGGAGTCAAACCCTATCTGGTGGGTTTAGACGGGGAGGCTTAACTAGAGAAAGACAGGGATCAAGGCCCATGGTGGCGGAGAACCCCAACATACAAAATGCAATTGGCAGTCTCCCGCTTACAAGAACATCAGTACAATATTTCCATCAAGGCATGGCAGATGAGTTGAAAGCAGGACATGAGAAACCTTAAAGGGACTTCAAGTGCACCCCTCATAGGTCAAGCATAACAGGCAAAAGAAGGCACTGGGGAGGCCAATCTGTTACAAGCATCATACACAAAACACCTATGAAATAAAATTAATTTAACTGTGAGAATGCCTAAGTTTTTGTCTATAGCACATGACGTTCAGTAATGTAGTGAAAATGAGCAGAAAATAAAGATAACTGATTAATAATGAATTTATTCTAACACTTTCCTGCATTTCTATATTTTATGATGTGTTCATATGTTAGAAAGTAGGAAGGGATATGTATTCACCTGAGTATTTGTAGACAAACTGTATTACATTTTACTGGTGGAGTGCTTTAAAACATATTTAGTTACTACTGGGAAGAAGGATGGTTTGTGGTGCCTGCCGTATGACCCCAGCAGCCCAGCTGGTGGTGGCAGGAGGTGGGCAGGGCGGGTACCACAGAAAGAAGGATTGGCCCCTCAGAGCTCCAGCAACAGCTGATGGCAGGAGGCAGGGAGCCCCCTTTCCCCACTGCCCTAGTGTGAGCCTCCCAAGCTGCTAGGCACATCCTGCTGCCACTGAAGCCAGAGCACCAAGAGGCCTGATCGTTCCTTCTATGGAGTGCCCCCCACCACCATCACCTGCTGCTGCTGGCTGGGCCGCCAGGCTTGCCATGGTGATTCGCTTTGGGGCTTCCCTGGCAGCCTAGTACTCAGTTCTGTAGTGCTTTATTCCCATTACAATCTACCATTTAGAGAAACTCTCCACCTGGAGCAAGTTATATCAAATCTCATGCTGTTATGTGCTCTACTTGAAGGCATGTTCAGGTAAAACAAAAACCGTTTTGCCCCATGTACCTTAGATATAGCAATGAATGTGGCCATTGTTGGAAGATACTTGGCCATTTGCTAAACTCTGTTCTGGCAATTGCCCTCATGGCTTTAAGATTTTTTTCTAATTCTTATCCAAGTGAGGAGGAACTCTCCACTTGTCTATAAATATTGGAGGAAATCTGTATAAAGATACTGAGTAACTCTGTGTCTGCCAATAAGCATGGTTAGAAGTGGCCTTCCAAGGTTGACTCTTCTGTCAGAGTAGTCTCTGTTTGCCTTCTAGTCTAAAAATGGAAGTATTTGTCACAGAAATGATGCCACTGCAAATATCCTCAATACATTTCTAATTAAAACTTGTACTTATTTAATGTATAGTGACTGAATTAGACTATAGAAATAGAAGCCTATGTTAATCTCCTCATACAAAAGGACCATTATAGATACCATTGTTTGCCAGCTATGCGTTCCCCAGCATAGAGCCATTAAGGGTTATGCAGTTTACTTTAGAAGCTCATTCTTCCACATGCTTCTAGGTCTACAAAGTCCTATCTGTCAATATTACCAGACTGTACAAATGAGTTGCCAAGAAGCCATTTTTTGCATAACCAAAACACATGTATGTACTCCCCCTCACACTCAGACCTACATCAGTTTTTGCCATTGGAGTGGCATGTTCATAACCACGCTCCATCTTGTCCAGCCCGTCTATCTCCTCAGCACATTCTTGTACAGCTAGACCAAAACCTCCCTAGAGACTCCAGCTCTCCCCTACTAGTTTACTACATCCTCTTTTTTAGACCTCTTATCTAGACAACTTGAAGGAGGGAACAGCATGTAGCAATAGCCTTTTCATGTTTTCTCTCAAACACCTTTGCCTTATGTTATGAGATGGAGAAAGCAATCACTATTTTTTGTGCACAGAGATGGAGTTGTAATAAATTATTAAAACAGGCAGTTACTCTGCAACAAAGATATGCTATGTTTTTCTTAAATAAAATGGGCAAATGCTCATTTCTTTGGGCCTATTTATATGAAATATTATTCTCTCTTAAAATGTCTCCTCTTTTAGTATAAATGGTGCTTTAAAGTCTCTGGAGATACAATGATGAAATATTGTGTGTGTGTGGGGGGGGGGGTTCTCTTATTTCCCTCACCCAGCCCCACTTTCCCACGTACTAGGGTTCTGATTTACATTTTTATATAAATTAAAAACATTTCACAGAGAGAAAGAAACCAGTAACAAGGGGAAATTCAATATATACATATGGAAGAAAGGAAAACAAACAAGCATGTAACATATACATTTCTATAATGGCTAAATGGATTGGATTTTCATGCAATGGATGCCATTCTAGTGCCTGAAAGTGTTGGAAAAATTTAGAGAATGTGGGCACTTAGCATGCAAACTCTTCAGCTCATGATTAACTTGAGGCAGGTAAGTAGTCACACAGAAGTCATGCGTTTAAAGTTAAACATGTTCTTAAATCAGCAATTCTTGACCAGGGTGCCACATCCCCCTGGATACCATAAGATACTTTTAAGGATGTTGCACAATATTAGTACTGTTAGCTATGAAAGCACCTACACATGATTCATAAGATAAACCCAGAGACTTCAAATAGGATTCCAGTGCCAAAAACACTCTGACCTGTTGTGGTCTTTCTGAGTTCTTGGCAGCAGAAGAATTGCTCCATTATTTTTCTGAAGTCAAAAAAGCAAGTGAAGGCTAAGAACTGGCATTCTCTGAGGGGTGCCTTGAATCTAAAAATGTTGAGAACTACTGGGTCAGACATTCACAGGAAAAGGGTTTTTAATACCCAAAAGCTGTTTCTTCCTGGGTAGCTTACATGATTTTATCTTAAATTTAAAACTTAAGATAGTTTTAAACCCTTCTTATTAAGCCAGTGAAACCACTGTTTTACACCTTATTTTTGTTTTAAGAGTGCCTAAATTCAATTTTATTTAAACCTGTTACAAATCGATCTACACCAGAAAGCCATGCATACTTGAAAATACACAAGGATTTCTACTGGTTTAACTAAATCAGTGTAAATTAATGCATTAACTCAAATTTGTGCAGCTTTCTCCTATAGATAAGCCCTAATTACTTAATATCTAAGTGCAGTCAGGCTTTTAGAAACATGAAGGATCCAAATTTTACCCACAAGTATTATAATTGTAACTGCAGAATTGCACCTGCAAAATTATGGTTACAAAAAGAAAACTCATTAAATCTGGGCTTAAAATTTGGCTGAGTAAGTCTGCATTCAAGAACTGGAATTGCTGGTTGGGAAGCTGACATAGAGAGGGCAGCCAAGAGTGTGCTTATTCAGCACAGCTCTACTCTAACTTCATCTGCTTAGTTAGGAAGCCCCTGAGAGATTCAATCTAGCACATACTTTGGGGGATTGCTCCCACCAGCCACTGAAAACAGCTGCCTTTGTTGGTTCAGCAAAGGACAAGGGCATTACCTCCAGCAATAGAAGTAAATTTGGTGCATTGGAGTATGTGTCAGCACTGAGTATATCCAGCCTTCAGAGAACTAGTTACTGATCAACATGATGAGCAGCAACAATTAAAGCTATATTGCAATGGACTAATAGAAAAATTATTTGCTTAAACAATATAAAACCAACAGAATTCACAATTAGAAAGGGATATTAAAGTACCTGTCATCCTATCCAACAAGATCCATTTCCTTTTTTCAATACCCAAGGGCAGTCTGAATCTCTCAACTCTGTAAAGCTATCAACCTATCTACACACACTAACATTCAGGCATCCACAATATATATATCATGTATTATCACATATTGTAATTAATATTATATATGTGTACATACATATATGATAGATACATATATACACACACATATATATGAGAATATGGACACTAGACACACACGTTGCATTTTAACACAAAGGTTTTCCTATCTTATGACTGACTATTGCATTTGCATTGCAAATCACACTGTGTTACAGCAAGATCCAACTGGCAAGTTAGTGACCCTTAACATTTTCATTTTGTAAGTAAGTGAAAATAAAAAAGCAGTGTACCTTAAAATGTTCTTTTAAATTATAATTGCAACTCTCTTGTATGTATCACTGCTAATGCAGAATAAGGGAAACTTTTAAAGCTGAGTGCTAATCCTTAATATCTGTTGTAAACCTAGCCCCCCTTTTCATATCTATCCACAATGACATTTTGGCAATACAGCAGAAAATAAACTCTGAAAATACACACTAAGACTGGCAATTATGCCACACTAACCAGCAGCATTAAAAAGCAAGGATACCATTTATAGCATACAGTAGTTACCACACACTTTTAATTGTTCACATTTTATCATGGGAGATTAATTAATGTATTATTGTCTTGATGCATGTTGCTGGGGTCAACATGTATGCTATCTCCTAACCCTTGTTATGAGATACTTTTAAACTAGCATCTTTACAACTTGAAACAGAGGTATGTGACGGAATTATTCTGTTTCTGTGTAATGATTCACCTGGGCTGGCTTTACGTTAAAGTATCCCCACTGACAATCAATGTTCCTGATTTTTGTCTCTGTGAGATCAAATTCAAAGACCTTTTCTCATTTCCAAAGCTTTAGTTTGCACCATGTTCAGCTGAAATCTAAGCTAAATACTGGGGTCTCATTTCATTTTGAAAGTTAATGTACAGTATTTTGAGCTATAAGGAAATTACAGTCAAGGTGACAGTATGACTTACTGCATTACAGGTGATGGCATCCTTGGACAGATCTAGGATTTTGAAAAGGGGGTACAGCTGGTATGGTACATCCTCACATATAAAACAACACACACTTTTCTCCAGTTAAAAATAAACTAGAAGCTTTACTAATATGCTAGGGGCCTGGAGCTGTATTATTCAGTTTAAGATTGTTTTTAACTTATCCCATTGAAGTTATATTTGTGTTTGCTTCAATCTGCAGAGCTCTGAAATAGGAGTTTTATTATCAGAAGCAGCCAAGGGACAGCAGACTTGAAGAACAAAGGATAGCTTGAATGGTGGAACATCAAGACCATTAAAAAGAAGAGAGGGTTGCTAATACCTGTGGAATGAAGTGTTGAGAAGGGATCAAGTAAATAATAATGAGTCATGAAGTCAATTGACTCCCTCAGCACTGCCTGATTAGAAATGCTGCTGCCACTGCCAGGCACTCGGTTTTAATCTTGGGGTTGAGCAGTAATACCCTCGTTCAGATCTGCCCCAATGGTATCCAATAAATTCAACATTAACCCTGAAAAAGATTTGCAGATGTGGGTCAGCTAGTGCAACCTTATGCAGTTGTTCTGATTTTTATGTGCTCTATAGTCTAGTACTTGGCTTAGTCTAACTTTAAGTTTCACAACTGATGGAGCTTTCATTCCTGCTCTCAGTCTGTGGAACAGTCTTCCAAAGGCTCTCTACACTAAAGATGTTCCTGACATTCATTCTAAGTGTACAATCTTAGCTTCATTCTATTTGTCTTCAGTTTTTCTTACTCCGCCACTTTAAGCGATATTCTTAGTATACAAAACTTGAGACTGGTGTGTTCCTATTAGGGTTGTATGTGCCTTTTGGCTTATGCAGCGTAGAAAAGAGCTGAGCAGTCCAGATTCCAGAGAGAAGAGCTGGAACACTGGGACTCTATGAAGATAAAAAGTCTGTCCTTCTTCCACTAATGTGGCTGAGCCCAATTCTTTGTGTTTGGGATGTACAGGTTATTATTATGTTTATAGTGATAATGTCTAGGAACCCCAGTCCCAGACCACAGTCCCTTTACTGCAGAATAAAGAAATGGTTCTACCTCAAAGAGCTTACAGTCCAAGACCAGAGGAAGTAGATGCTTGTAGAGAGATGGAAAAGTACAAGGAAACACTGAGACAAGACTGGTCGCTGAGATATACAATGGTCTTAGTACATCAGCAGCCTAATGTGTTGTCAAGATTTTGAAGGCATCATGGCAAGAAAGAGATTTGAAGAACAACAAAGTGGTTTACTCAAAATTCCCTTCAAGTAAAACCTGCTTTTACGCAGAGAAAAAAACATCACTGCTATTACTTAATGTATGTATGCTGGAATACAATAAAGAGATGCGGTATGATTTAATGATACAATATGGTCACATCTTACACAGGTGTTAGGTTCTAGAGTCAGCGTGTAAGGCAAAAATCACGTATAGTCAAAATTACCCTTGAAAATCAGCTGGCCTGCACCAAACTCCCACCTGGCCAGTGTGCACAGCTTCCCAGCAGGGCTGCTCCCAAGGTAGCTGCTTGTCCCCATGCACAGCGCTGCGGGGGGCAGCTGCAGGCTGCATGCATGCTAGGTCCCAGGAGCTGGCTGGGGGTGGAGGGGAGCTGGGGGGCTTGCCCAGTGGTACAGTCTGCTCCCTCTCCCACGCAGCCTCCTGCAGTGCCCAGGGCAGCCTGCACCAAACTCCCACCCGGCCAGCTTGCACAGCTTCCCAGCAGGGCTGCTGGCCCCATGCACAGTGCTGTGGGAGACAGCTGCAGGCTGTCCAAACAACTGGCACTCCAGAGCATACGCGTATGATGAATTTCTGTAAGTTAAATGCACATATGATGCGACTCCACTGTATATTGTGACAAGGCACAGCTTGTGCCTGTCACTCAGAAGGGTGTGGGCAGGCAGCAGAGTAGCCTGCAAGTGACTGCTCTTCCAACTAGGAGTCACATGGCCAGTGGGAGGCCACCTGATTGGGAAGGGGGCACAGCTTTTTGTGATAAGAACAGGCACTGAGCACTGGAGCCAGCAGTTCGCTGCAAGCAGCTGGAGAAGGAACAGCACTTGGCTGGAGCTGCTGCTCACATAACATTTTGGAGGCTTCTAGTCCTGGGGCATGACCTAAAACTACCTGCTGCTGGGGCTGAAAGATGTGGTGGGGCTGTGAGTGGTGAGGCAGTCCTCAGGAAATGCTGCACCTGGGTCTGCCCAGTGAAGGGTGAGTATGGGGCGCAAGAAAGCCTTAGACCCCTTGTGGGTTACCCCATGGAGGGGAAAGGCTAAAGGAGCACACCCTGACAAAAAAGCAAAGGGCTAAGGCCCAATGTGTGGAGCCTGAGGTGGGGTCCAGGTCATGTGAAGGGGCCTGATACAGAGCAACTTCCAATTGGTTTCATCAAAGGTGTGGCAGGTGAGGCAGGCAGGCAGTTAGCTCTAAATAAGTGAGCGGGCCAACAACTACACCAGCCCCGGGAGCCCCACTTGTTTC
The DNA here is from genome assembly GCF_001723915.1 of Gavialis gangeticus. Taxonomy (NCBI): domain Eukaryota; kingdom Metazoa; phylum Chordata; order Crocodylia; family Gavialidae; genus Gavialis; species Gavialis gangeticus. The sequence goes on from NW_017729028.1 coordinate 14,374,087, forward strand.
CTATATGTCTGACATCTGGGATGCATACTGAGAGAGGCATATTCAAGATGACAGGTTGAGCAGTACACCTTTCTTTACTGACATTCTCAGCTTTTACTGGCAATTCTTCAACCCATGTCCAATCTGTTACAAACTCCAACTCATAAGTAACACAATGAGGCAGATGGGCAGACAGGTAGGGTTTCATAGCTTATCTGACCTCAGAAGGTCTTTGAACATAGAAAATGGTAGGTATGCCTAACAATGATCGTAATTTTCCTTACCCTGACAATGCCCAATGGTTGTATTTTTATTGTTGTGGAAGAAAAAAAACCACTGCCACGACCAAAGTCAACAAATGAAAAATGAAGATTTCTTTTCATTGAATAAAACAAGTACCTGTGTTACTTCATAAAACATGAAATGGTACATATGTCACAAAGGGCAAAACAAAAGCATGCACAAATAGTCCTTTTTGACTAATTATCCTTAATATTCTCTTGTATATGTGTTTAGATACCAAAAACATTTTACTTTTTCACTTTGCAGGACCCAGCCTTTTTGAAATGCTTATAGGAGCACTCCAGCTAAGCCGCACCTGAGTTTTAGCTGGGTGAAGAGGAGTTTTTTTTTTTTAAAGAAGGAAAACATTCTGAACTCATCTATCTTTTTTTCTAGGCTTTTATTCTTGCAATTTTTTTTTCTAGTTTGATGCAAGAAGTTATGACTCATGCTCCCTTGCAGACATAAACTTGACAGCAGAAATGTGAATCTTAAATGCTTGAAGAAAAGGAACCCTGAGTTATGTTCCATGAACCATGTTTCATCTGTTCATTTTTATTCTGGGTTCTGTCTATGACCTTTGTGTGTGGGCGCAATGATGTTGCCTAAATAATGGAATGTTTCTATAGCTTTGCTGAATATTTGCCTTGTTTTGTTTTTTTTTGTATTTTCATTGTTCCAGCTCTTTTTTGTTAATTAGATGAAGCAAGAGTTCCACCGAGACAGCAACAGTAGTGCCGTCAGCTTTTAATCTGTCAAGTCCCTATGAAACCACCGTCAGTTGATTTTGTAAACTTAGTAGCTTTGTGTAGAGTCCCTTGTTATATAAAATGTGTGGTTATGTTTTGATCAAAATCTACTTTATGTTCAATGCAAATTTCAGCATGCCTGTGGTGGCTGTATGCAAAAATAGGGCCAAATTTCCTGCTCCTGTAAATTGGCGCCTCTCCAAAATTTGGTCTGCAATCTGCAAAACTAATCGAATGTCATTGTGATGTTGAGACATTTGGCCAATCTTTTCTAGTCAATCAGACAGGAGACTTAACACTGAAATAACACACTACTTTTTCAACAATGTTAAATAGTGTGTAGAACATTATCAGAAATATAAGTTAAATACCACTTTTTCATTTAACATTTTTTTTACTTTAAAAAAATGGGAAAAGGCTTCTTGGGAATTTTCTACTTCTTATTATATAAGTTTAGAAGAAAATATTTATACAAATTTCAGCAGACAAACCTCCATAAGTATACAACTAAAATGTTTGATGGTATCAAGTGTCCAGGTTGTAACCGTATTGGTCTAAAGGAAAATGCAATCAGGACTCATTTTAGAGATTATATCTTTTATTAGACCAACAAAATTTTTGCAAAGATTAATTAAAGACATTTTTTTTTTGCAAAAATCTTGTTGGCCTAATAAAAGATATCATCTCTACTATGAGTCCTGATTGCCTGATGGTATCAATACACTTACTGTATGTAAATTATGCTGACACACAGGCAAACACAAATGTGTGCATGTATCACAAGTTTATGTACACAAGACAGTCACATTCAAAACTTTTCAGGATAGATTATTATGTAGACCTGTCTGAAAATTTGGCCTCATAGATTTTTAGGTCTGTTGCAGTTACCCTAGGATCAGAGGCTCACTTTTTATAAGTCCAGAAAGCTGCAGAAGCTCCAGGAGACATTACATTTGGAGAGCTTCAGCACCAACTAAACTACTTCATAGAGCCAATACTGCTGCATAGTAAAGTTACTGGTGAGCAGGTAGTCCAGCATGCCTCCCAGCAGAGTTACCAGCTGCCCATAAAATTTACAGACAGTCAGTAAAAAAATCAGACTGAAAATGGCTGTTCATAAAGTTCATAAATAAATTTAAGCCATCCATAAAAACACAAAGCTGCCAGTCTGATTGCTTGAAAATCCCTCTAGAAAAGAAGCTGGGCAGCCAGAGCTTGATTGAAAGAGAGATAGAGCAAAGCAGTGCTACATAGTGTCCCGGGGGGATGAACCAAGCCCCAGTGTCACGGTGGGCCGGGGTGGCTATTGACCACGAAAACAGGTGGGATTCTTGGCGATGGAGTACTGAGCGGCTCGGAAGCGTAATGTTTCTTAAACAAGGTGGGTTTATTTGACTTACGCTTTTTAGGCACAGGCACAGTAATTCTTTAGTTACAGTGGTGCGATGGCACGAACAAACAACAACACAGGGGTCCGTTGGTCCACAGGGTTCTTGAGCCAAGCCCTTGCTATCTAACCCGGAGGCTAGGGGCGGCTGCCTGGCTCAATAGTCCTAGGACTGGTCAACGGCTCATAACAGGATTCAACTAACACACAGTACAACGAACTGTAACTCGTTGAGGATAGCGAGACGTGACGCCAATCGGATGGTTGGAGTGGTCGTGAAGATAGCCGGAGTCGGGAACCGAAGTAAGATGTAACGAAGACGGGATCGACGTGTGCAGAGTCGAGCCAAACCGTGGTCAAGAAACGAAGCCGAAGTCAATTAATGCCAAGTAAGTAAGAAGCAGCGGGAACTGTCACAGGCCGAAGTCGAGATCACAATCAAAATAGTTCATAAACCGGAGGATCGATATCACAAATGAACAATACAATCAAGGGTGAAGACGCAGCAAGACAGCCAGAGTCCTCACAGGAGGAGACCAACAGGCCGGGAAGCCTTACTGAGAGAGATACTGAGACCAGGCACCGTCCTCAGTTCAAGCAGATTTCCCCCCGAGGGAGGGTCTCCTTAACCTTATATAACAATTTGGTGGCCAATTAGAATGTGTCCCTCAAAGAACTTTCTAGCCGAATGACATCATGCTCTTAGCTGACTGAGCATGTGTGAGCCTGAACTCTCTGCTGTTACCACGCAGGCGCAGGGCTGAAAAGTAGGTCAGCCTGACTGACAGCTCTTGGGGTCGCCCAGGGGACACATGCTGGGTGAGTCCAATGGAAAATTCCATGAGCCTGTCTTGCGCGTGTCAGTTCCAGTTCTCTCTCTCACTCTCTTTCTTCCTGCATTGGCAGCATACAATCAAAACTTTACTTCAACACAGTATTCAAGTGGGAGCACAGCACCCTGCAGGAAACCTTCTCTCAGGGCTTTGTAGACCCCTCTCACTCTAGCCATGTGCTACTGCTAGAGTCAAACAGGGTTGCCAATGTCATACATTTTATTTACTGCACACTTTTTACTGAAAACTAAACATTTTTTTTTTAACCATGCTTAGTGTTAAACTCCTAAATTTCAACCTATCCCTTCCAACTGGGGCCTAGCAGCAGGGTTGGATCTGGTAAATGAGTTGCCTTAACCATTTTTTTTTACTGATATATGTTTTGCATAATGTAATCTGTAAAAAGTTTGCAGATTATCAGTAAAAAAAAAAGTATTGGTTTGGCAATTCTGTCTCTCAGGCACAATCCCTTGGAGACTTGCAAAACAGACAAGTGGAAAAAACATTCAAATGTCCCGACATTCTGCCCTGGCTTTTGCCTAGTGCTTCTTGCCATTTCTGGATTGCTCAGTTTCACGTGTCTCGCATTTCCAGGAACAGATACCTTTCATTTCTTCATTGTTCAGTCTCTCAGTCTCTCTCTGTCATACTACAAACTTCTCTGTTGCACCCTGGTACTTGAAAGGAGCCTCTTTGATTTGTTCATGTGCTGTGTGCATCCAACAACTATATGACAGAGGAGGAAGAAATAAGGGACTCCACCGAGTCCTCTATAGGGTCACCTGCAGACTATTTTCTACCACTTCTGGGCCCAATAAAAGTATTGACTGATGAGGGTGGATAGTTCTGAGGACCTGGGACAAAAGGTCATAGCAGAAAAACTTCAGGATAAGCTAGACCATAATCCTTGAGAGCTGGCCAAGTTTCCCCAGAGGTCAGTAATTATCATGGGAACAAAAGGGTGTCAATTGACATCTGGGAACCCCCTGCTAATCTCTGTTTCATTACCAACCACTTTGGTGTACGTAAATGTGCATCTGAATCAGCCATCCAGAATGTGCTGATGCCTTGAGTCATCTAACTGTCCAACTTGAAGATGGTCAAGCACAGATTTGCTTGAATGGGTTTTCCAAAATACATCAAAACCATCAATGGCACCCAGATTCCCATTTTGTTCCCAGTGCACCCTGGTTTAGAATATATCAACTGGGAGGGGTATATTTCATCCTGCTACAGGACAGAATGGTTCACCCTTGTGACTACCAGGTGGTCAGATAAGGTCCATAATATCAGTATGTTCAACTCTAGCCTAGTGCCCCCAATCACACAGGGAGCATTATTACTGCTCACAGAAATGAGCTAGAAGGTAGAGACTATTGTCTATGAGTCTCTACTGGAGGACCCAGACTACCCACAGCTCTTGAAGCATTATACCAACCACTTGGATGACAGGAAGAAGCTCTTTAACTGCTAGCTTAGCAGCTGTCAAATGAACATGGAGTGCATCAAGATACAGAGGGGGTACTGATGGTGCACCTAGATGTCAGCAAGTAGTACCTGTCCTAGATGATCATTTCACTCTGTGTCCTCATGACATCTGCAGCCTGAGGGAGGGGATATTCACAGACACCTGTTGACAGCCACTGCCAGGCCCAAGAGACTGAACCGCTTGGGCTCCACAACTGTCAGGGCATTCTCATGAGAGAAACACTGGTAAACTATTTTCAGTGAGTTGTGGGGAATGAGGAGTTCACCATTATGTAAAGCCCAACCAGTATAAAGGACAACTTATTAATTTGTTCTTAATCCCAAAGAATTTTAATTACATATTTTAAGCATTTAGACACAGTGTGCTTGTGCTCTTAAAACAAAGTGCTGTGCTAACTGGGCACCTCAAACCCAGTTGACATCACAGACACTTTTTTATCATACTTTCGGGACTTTCTCCTTGGCTGAGTTGTGGCCATGAAGTGCCATCTCTGCCACAAGCCTGCTACACCAAATGGTTCCATGAGCTCCTGATGAAGGACTGCTGGGTGCTCTCCTCACCCCACATGATGAGAAGGTCCATGACCTATGCACACCTCTAATAAGTGCTCCAGTTGGTGGAACGTGACTTTGCAGCTAACTTTAAAAAGGTATGGTCATGTGAGGAGCAAGGCCTGTGACCACAGGACAATGGAGTTAGGAGTAAATCACACAAGATAAACCTCAAGTGAGGAAGCTGTGAAGAGCACTCTGGGACTCTGGTGGAGCAACTAAGTCCCTCTCATGATCTGGGAAGGAAAACAAACATAACGTTGTAGCTCTTCAAAAGTGTTCTTGTTTTATCCAGAATTATTTCTAATAGCATATGCTTTGGAGTTCCTCAATCCCATGGATCATTAATAACTTTTTATAGTACTTTTAAGATATCTGAAGCACTGCAAACACTACTTCTGTCCATGCCTTCATAATTAAATTTCAAAGAATATAAAACAAGTTAAGGGGGAAAAAATTACAGTAAGGGTACACATACAATCCTAACTCAGCCCTGTGACAGCAGTCCCCAATTACATTAAACTGGTTTTTGTTAAGACACATTGACAAATGTGCCTTTGTGTTATTGAAGGAGTTGCTGAATGGATGCACTTTGCTAATACTTAATTGTACTTAATTCCTCCAAAACTATATAATGGTGGACTTTCAGGACAGGAGATTGCCTCAGGAGAAATGTCTCTATAATTTTTGCTGTATTATACAATTACCAGATGGCTGGACAGACAGTACATGCACTATAACTGGCTCTGCAATATTCTGTACCACTGGGTACTTACTGTACAACATATATTGTGTCATTATTTTAAAACACAACGCCTTCCCAATTTTTGTTGTTAAAGCAAGTTTGCATAGAATACAAAAAAAAAGCAATAGGCAGTGAAAACACTATCAGACATTGTAGATAAAGAGTCCTGACATATTCATTTTGGATATTTTAACTCCCCTTTATCTTACCTCTTCTAATCTTTCTTGCTTGTACATGCTATGCAAGTAGAGCAGTGAAAGATAATGATGGAACATGCCTCAGGAATAATGCATGAAACATTGTTTTTTGTGTTTGTCTGAAAGTACCAGTGTTTTGAACAGCAGGGGCAATAAGTACACTAGAAAGATATTTATAATGTTATCCAATTTATCACATTTAAGTACTTTGGCTTGACTTTCAGGAGCTAATATTCTGCTTAAGAATTAGACCAGGAGGCATCTGCCTTGTATACAATTTGAATTCATCCTAGAAGCCTAAATAAAATGAAATAGTTATCTCCTATTGTTCCTTGTGGGCAGTAATCTATATCATATTATCACTACATATCATTATTGGTAGGCTGCAGTACAGTAAATCCCAGATCCAAGATCACAGAAGAATTGTAACAGATACATTACTACTCATTTCAAATTGAGGGCAGTATGAACCATACCATCTACATAGCCTACCTGTAAACAGACAGATCAGTTCCCTTGACATAATCACCATAAAAAGAAATTGAACTAACTAACAAGGCAAAAACAATTATTTCCAACTACAGCTCCAAATAATAAAAGTTATTCAAACAGACTCATTGGTCCATATTTTAAAATCTGTTGTCTAATTTTTAATACACCAATTTTTGCAAGTTTTAGACAACTTGGGCTAGGTGCATGTTAGGCAAGTAACAATAATTCTACATTGGGATTCTCAAAACAGCTGCTCATCTGCTACCCAATCCTTCAGGTCCATAAATTGCATAGGGCAGTTTAAATTTCTGCCACTAACATGAGTAGGTCTGTAAATTTCCATTGGTGTGTACTCACAAAACTAAAACTACATTTAGCCCCAATGCAATTCTCTTACTAAGCAAAGCAACCCATCTCACCTGTGGGACCTAATCTGGTATGTGTTGCAAGAGCGCCTCTACCAGACTGAGCTTTATGGGAGAGAGAGCAGAGGATGAGACTTTCTACCACTGGTAGGCATGTGAGGTAAGAGACCAATTTTCAAATTTCCATTTTGCAGAGCTTGATCTAGCCTGCAAACCAGCCCTGCACCATTCATCCTGCCCATGGAGCCAAAATGTAGGGCACCACTGAATTAGATTTATGGCTAAATAGGCAAATTATCACGAGGTAAACTTGGGTATTATTTTACAATGCATTAGCTATACAACAGTATCTTCCTGTATGCTTTTTCTTGCCTTATGTTAAATCCAAGGTATCTTATTACACTTTCATTATAGAAGAAACCAGCTCAAACTTACTGTGGGATACAACATGTATTTCACATTCATCATATCAGTATAATGGGTGTGTCAAAGGAATTGCAGATTATGGTTTAACCTATAATAAGCATCTTTCCTCTATGGACTAAGCAGTTTGTTCAGCTATGCAGGACATCAGTGGCAGTGCAAGGAACTGAACCTGGGTCCTCTAAGGACATCTTTCTTCCCCAGGTAAGCATATGCACAGAGATAGTTATCACAGGCCACGTCTACACGAGACGCTGACTGTGCAGTAGCTCGTTATTACTGTGCAGTAGCGTTGCATGGCACAAAGCATGACGTGACACTACTGCGCAATAGTAACAAGCTACTGCGCAGTCAGTGACACTTAAATGGCATTTGGCAATGCTACTGCATAGTAACTATGGATACTGCATGGTCATTTAGTACTTGTGCACAGTCAGCATCTCAGGTAGACACAGCCATTGAGTACTCAATACTCTGTAAATTTGCACTCAGCTTACCTGCAGCAATTTGTTCATGTAGCCTAGCCATACCCAAAATAACATGATGCAACTATTGAATCAAAAATCTACATTTAGTTTCCGTTCCTTTCTCATATCACACTGTTAGTGTGTGACGAATAGGGCTGTGCAAAATTTCAGTGGCCGTTTCATTTCATTTTGGATTTGGACGTTTTGGTGGTCAGAACACTGAATCCAAAATGAAACGTAGGGCTCTAAAACAGCTCCAAAATGAAACAGGCCATCCAAAATGTTTTGGAAATTTTCCAAAGCAATTCAGATCTTTCCCAAGCATTTAGGATGTTTTGGATACTTTGGAGCTGTTTCAGAGGCGGGTTTGCAGGGAAAGAGGGAGGAGGTGGCGGAGGGGGGGGTGGAAAGACCGCTTTGATATTGACATCTATGGTTGGCCAGTGACAACTATCTGTCCCTGAGATCCCTTCCAATCCCAGTGCTCGGTGGGAGGCAGGGCCAGAAAAGTAGCATAAAAGGCTATTTGTGAACTGAGTCTCTGCCATTTTGCAGCTGTGTCTGTCTCAGCATGAGCAGCAGAGACTGAGAGCACTGCAGCATCATTCTGTAAGCTTGCAGCTTGGTAGTGCCTTGCTACCAAGTTGTAGCCATTTACCAATCCTTTCCTATTTATTTACCCTTGCCTACCCTTCCCCAAAAATCCTGTTCTTATTTTTTTGCCCTCCAAACAAAAAGAAAGCAGTGCTTTGCCTGGAAAGCACTCAATAAACATACATTTAATTGTATAAAACACAGATACACTCACACAGACTTTTTTTCCAGCACACAAAATATGAAGCATGCTGGAAAGGCAGGTGCCAGGTATTCTGGCCAGGGAGGGAGAGGGGTAAGAGGGAGAGCTGTAAGTTTCTTCCCTCCTCCCCCCCAAACTTAGATGCACCCTCTTTCCTAGCACTAGCAGGCATAAGGCTTCTTCTGGTGCTAGTGGCACCAAGTAGATGGGACCAGTGCCT
>NW_017729028.1:14383276-14390468 GCF_001723915.1 Gavialis gangeticus
ATAATAATAACCCCCAGCACCACCAGCATAACAAGCAGCATCAGCAGGTCATTGACAGTCTCCACCCCCATTTCAGTTCCCAGCTTAAGCCTTCCAGTGCCAGAGGAGAAGCTGGATCTGGAAACAAGGGACCTGAGTGCCCTAGAAAAAGAAATTCTGGGGGCCGAGAAAGAATCTGAGTTTGTGCTTCACACCCCTCAAAATTCCCCTAGAGTGAAGTCTTTTTCCAAGAAAGCAGTGTGGAGGAGGTTGATGTTGAGGTTGTGGAGGCAAGTGGCTCAGCTGAGTCAACTCCTCCTGTTGTTATGCCTCTGCCTGCTGAGGAGAGAAATCAGAGAGGATCTGTACCTGCACCCCAGAAGTGAGGGGGTAGTGTGGGATCATTTTGAGGTGGCAGATGATCCTACATATGCTATCTGCCTGCACTGCCAGTGTAAGGCCAGCCAGGGCAAGGAGGAGAAACACTACAGCACTAAGGGGATGCTGATGCATCTCCGCAGGCGCCACCCCCTTGCCCTTGCTCCTCCTCAGCTTCGCACCAGTGGGAGAGTGTGACAGGAGTGCCACTATTGGAGCCTCTCCAAGTATGGCTCCTCCCTCCTGTAATGGGCCAACCGCCTGCTTCCTCGCCTGCCATGCCTTGATCTTATGTAATTAATAGATTGCTGTAATTAGTGGGAGGCTGCCCATTTATATGCGCCCCAATGACAGGGGGTGCTATCTGCAGCTCCTTTTCCTCCCCTACACCACAGCCCAAGCCTCGCAGATGGTGCTGGTGTAATCTGACTCTGGCTCTGTTATGTCTCGGCCCTCTTTTTACCCTCAGGGCTCCTAGCCGCCCCTCTGCCATCTCAGGGCTCCTCGCCACCCCTCTGCACTCTCGGGGCTCCTCAGCCACTCTTGGGGCTCCTCGCTGACCCTCTGCACTCTCGGGGTCCCTTGGCCACTCTCGGGGCTCCTCGTCACCCCTCTGCACTCTCGGGGCTCCTCTGCCCTCTCAGGGCTCCTCGCTGCCCCTCTGCACTCTCAAGGCTAGGCTAATCCACCCCGCAACAAACTGCGCCTTCTTCAGTGTCAGGAACCCCCATGCTACTGGGGAAGTCCCTATGAGGCCTCCTCCACCCCTTATAGCCTCACCCGGTCCTCCGGTTAAACAGTAAACACAAACACAAAGCCCCCGGGCTATAACATAAAGCTAAAACCATCCAGCCAGAATCCCTACCAGGCAAAATACTCCAGCTCATGGCAGCAACCCGCGGATACTCATGCAGCCAAACTTTGGCCTTCTTGCCGCACTGGCTGAGCTCCTCACTCCTTGGCTGCCAGAGGAGGAACTGCCACCCTAGCCTCCTGCCTGGGTTTAAGAAGACCTAAGCCCTGTCCCTTCCAGTCAGGGGTTTCACTGGTTGCCCCAGCAACCAGCACCTGTGCTGCCCTGGTGACTGGCAGCTGCGCCTCCCCCTTCTCACCGCTAGGGGCCTCTCTTGAGCCACCCCTGTTCTCAGGCACAGGGCACCTAAGTGCTCTGCAACAGACAGTGACCAAAAATAAGTCCCCCTCTCACTCCAAAGCCCTGCCAGAGCAGAGGCAGGCCACACTGGAACAGTGGGACAAAGGTGGAGAGAAAGGGGAGCATGTTGCAAAGGTGAGTGAAAACACCCAGAGCATGCAGGAGATGCTTGCTCTGGATGGCCAGCCATTCTCCCTAGTTGAGCAGCCAGGGTTCAGGTGGCCCATGGCACTCATGTCCCCATCCTACCAAGTGCCTGCATGCACCACCTTCAGCAGCACTCCCTGTGCCCTCCCACCTTCAGTGCCCTCCCTGTATGTGACGTGCAGGGCATACTTGAGGGAGGAGCTGCACAAGAGAGGTCCACAGGTGGCCTTGCACTTCACCTTGGACATCTGGAGTAGCCAGGGTGGAAATCATGCCTCTCTCTCCCTCCCAGGGCAATAGCTCCCAGTCAGGCCATCAGTGGGCTCTCCTTCAAGCCGAGGTGATGCATGAATGCCTCACAGCAACAGAGATCATGGGGCCTATGAACCGCATGGTGCAGGGGTGGCTCATTGGAGTGAAGTTCATAGGCCCGTCTGTGAAAAGTGGTTTGTAAATTCTGTTTGAGGATCAGGACTGAGAGATTGGAGACAGAGTGGTTATCTTGTGAGAAATGTACCCCCACAGGTAGTTGGGTATTCTTGTCTGTAATAGATTCTGGTGTGCAATTTGTGGAAGTACTGTAGATATGTTGGCAGGTTTTGCATTTCTTGTCATGGCATGGCCTGGATCCATTCAGTGTGTTTTGAGCTGTAGGAAGTTGGCTTCTGGTGATGAGGTTAGTGAGGTTCAGTGCTTGTTTGAATTTACAAAACACTTTTCACAAACAGGCCTATGAACTTCACTTCATTGACCTCCTAGATACAGAAACTCATGGACTTAATACAGACTTCCACCACCGGAGCCCAGATAGGGACAATGTCCCCCTGCCCTGGCAGAAGGGAGCTCCCAGACACCACTCCATGATTTCTGGGAGTTTGTTCCCTGCCCCTGCTCCACAATTGCTGGGAACTTTCTCCGTGCCCAAGCTCCATGATTGCAGAGCAGGGGCAGGGAGCTAACTGCACACAGAGAGTTTTCCCCCCAACCTGGAGCTGGTTGGGACCTGCCTCAGACTGGGACAGTTCTCAGCCAGCCCCAGGCTGTTCAGGGAAGTCTGAACATGAAGCCTGAAGCTGGCTGGGGACTGTCCCATTTTGGGCAGGTCCCAGCCAGCTCTGGGCTGCATGTGCAGACTTCCCCACACAGCTCAGTGCTGGCCAGGAATTGTCCCAGTCTGGGGCAGGTCCCAGCCCCACAGCTCTTTCCCAGCTCCATGCCCTGGATTGAGGTACAATGCTTGGAAAGTGCTGTAAGGAAGATGCATGTCCTAGCCCCCTGCTCTGATCTGCCAGTGAGGCAGCTAGGAGCAAGGCCCTGCCAGGAGATAGCTGTTTCCTGGCCCTGTGCTCCCTGCTACTCCTGGGCTAGCACCTAAGGAGAACCTAGAGCTCCCTTGGCTGCAGCAGGAGATGGGTACAGGGCTGAAGAGGGTGTCAGCAGACTGCTGCCAGGAGCAGCAAATCTGGTCCCAAAGCCTCACGTGTGTAAATGCCTGACCAGGGTGGGTTTACTCCAAAGTAAATTACTCTGAAGTAAACCCATTCGACAGCATTTGCATGTGTAGATGCACCCAGTATATGGTACTAACCACTCTCAGAGACAGGACACTACAACAGATGGCCCATTAATATAGTCTAATATAGCCATTCACACATTATTATGTCCTGCTTTTTACGCTAAGGGAAGTTTTGAGAGGACAGTTTTTAGAGAGAGGCCTATAGCAAGACAGAAATGTTTTATAAGCAGGAAAATCAAGGACTGGCTTGATTTTCCTGGGCCTTTCATCCACAGCTCTTACTTGTTATCAGTTATGGGCTTTCCTTTCGGCAAACACCCTCAGGTAACAGTAAGTTGCTTGGTTAATTCTTCAAAGCACTTCCCTCTTGCCAGGATCATTCCATCACTCACTTATTCTTTCCCATGGTCTGGGTGTTCCTACAACTCCTTCACATCAACTGTATAGAACTTATTTTCTGCATGTCTTTGGTCTAGTCTGAACTTTCTAACATACGCTTTCAGTACAGTAGGAAGAAATGACTAATCCCTGTGGAATTTACAGGTGAGTGCTCTATGGGGAGAAAAGCTATTGCCCATCACAAACTTTTAAGTCCTTCATATGTGAGTGAAATGAACAAGCCAGGTCAGAGCTATTCTGCCCAACCCACTGGGTTACCCATGCAAAGCGGCACTGCATGGGCAGTCATGTCAAAAGTTGCTGACAGTTTTAGCAGTATTAGCATAGACGTATGTCAATTGTACATGGCCGAGACAAGGATGTTCACCTGTTCATTCTGTCAACATAGAAGACAACAATTGAGCAAGACTGATAAAAATGGAAAACATTGTCAGAAATGTAAGACATTTATAAATCAAGGAAGAAACTGGATTCTTCAGCTTAGCATTCTATGTATGTCTGATGCTCAGAAAACATCTCTTTAAGTAAAAGAGGTTATGTTGAGTCTCAGTGTAGTTTCAGTTTTTCCCATCACACTTCTAAGTTCAGTGATCACCGGACAAATAAACTATAGCAATCTGAAGTGTGCTGCCAGAAAAGCTGATTTACTGCCAGAATGAATATCTGGTGAGTGCCAGGAGACAGTGTATATTCACTTAATATTATGCAGTAATTTGTCGTCAATCGTTTCCAGTTCCTTACTGTATGCAAAAAATCATTTTATGAGGGGATTATTTACCAAGACATCCTTTTTTTCTCAGTGGGGAGGAGAAATCCTAATCAAAAGGATTATATCAAGCAATAATTTAATCATTTTTGTTTTGTTTTGTTTTTTAAATATAAATGCTTGATAAAGAAAAATAGTACTGAGATATTATCACAGCTTATGATGCGACTAACATCTCTTGGAAGAGATCTGAAGCAAAAATGGACCATGGAAACAATCATTCATAATATTTTAGTATTTTTAAGTTCCAGGCTTAATAATATATCATCTAAAAATATTCTTGTAATAAACATGGAACTTGTAGTAGGAGCTACAGATTCAGCTGTATTCGTTGAACCAAGATTTTATATTGAAATGTTTTTCTATGTTGGCAAAACTGGGACGTGGGATCTTTTGTGTTGCAAAAATGTAGTATCTGAAGAGGACCACAGGATTCTACTGCCTTAGTAATTTGGATGTCTCATACTGTGAGGTTCATTTAAAAAAAGAGTAGGCCTGTAGCACTTTGCTATGCTACATCACAGATTAAAGACTCTGCATTCAATGTACTAGGAGAGTGTGGTGACTATGTTGATCCTTTCCATAGTCTATATGATTTGGACATTCAAGATTTCTGTATCTTTTCTTTTGCATTCTTCTGTCTTTCCTTCTTGTGTTAGTTGACATTCAGCAGAGATCTCTGAGATGCAAGTGACACAAGCTTTCACAGCAAATTGTCATTTACTCCACAAGATTTAGGTGGATATATCTGTGTGAATACGAATTTCCAGGCTCCTGCTGTTCCCACCAGGTTCTGCTGATGTGTTCCTAAAGGCCAGCTGATCCTTTTCTTGTCACTCTTAAAATCACCTCTCTCAAGAATATGTTGAAGCTGTTTCTTATGCAGAATAAACTGTGCAGACTCTGTGTGTAACAATCTAAGTTTGTAAAGGTGTTTAGTTGGCTTTGCTCTACTTGTCCTTGTTGAATTTCATCAGATTATTTCAGAACTTTTTCCCCCTAGTTTATTAAAGATAGTTTATATTCTATTCCTATCTTTCAAAGCATCTGGTACCCCACCCAATTTGAGGTCTTCTGCAAATTGACCAAGAATACATTCTACAGTTCATTAATGAAAATTTTGAACAGTGACAAAACCCAGGATAGATCCATGGGGAACTTCTGACTAGACCTTAAGCCCCTGATGATGATTCTGACCATGATGTCCCCTAAGTTACACAACTTGTTTTACTGCACAGTAGACTTGCTTTACTGCACAGTAGACTAACCTACTGTGCAGTAAAGCATCACCATCTACATGTGTGCAGCATTTACTGTGAAGTAATTTAGTCTACTGCGTGGTTGGCTACTACCTGTAAAGACAGGCAGTAGATTTACTGTGTAGTAGCACACATGTAGATAGCTGGCTGAGAGCAAATTATTCCTGGTCAGCGCAGGCATCAGGGGGCAGGGTAACTGTCCCCGTCCCCAGGCAGCTCTCTCCTACCCATCCCCTGCTCCAAGATGATAACAGGGTCTGGGACACTGTCCCCTAACCCAAGTAGCTGCCTGCTGCCCAGATCTGCTCTAGCTGATTGAAGTGGGGGCTGAGCAGCAAGCAGCTGTCCAGGACAGGGGACGGTGCCCCAGTCTCCAGACTGATCTTGGAGTGGAGACTAGGCAGGAGGCAGATGCTGGGGGCAGGCGTGCAGGGCTGAGAGGCAGATACACCAAAAGCAGGATTTCTCCCCAGCCCTCTGGAGCCCAAGCCTGACCCTGGAGCCCCCTGCCAGTTGAGGGCTGTCACCCAGGGAAGAATGGAGCTTCTGTAGGGGAGCAGAGCATGGCAGGCATATATCCCAAGTTTGCTGCCAATGGGCGCACATGTAGACACACTCCCAGGGAAAGCTTATTGCACAGTATTTTACTATGCAGTAAATTTACAGCACATTAATAACACATGTAGATGTCCCCAGTAAGCAGGAAAAATAAGGCTTAGGTTTTGATATCATATGTCTCTGGTTATAAAACTTAATTTCTATGAATCCTTTCACAAAATACCTTTAAATGGTATTTTAATGTTGAAGGCTAAATTAGTGTTCTCCTCCTTTTTGAAAAAGCTTGCTTTGGATCTTTGGAAATACCATTTTTCCCATGCTTGGGGATCATGTTCTATAGAGCTGATATGAATGTAATTAATTTTTTCTAAATGATTTCAAAGCATTGTACAGACCATATCTTCCACTGAAATGAAGCGACCTCTTCTTTGCCATATCTATTGTTTCATGAGTCTTCCTACCCAGACAGTTCCAATCTCCCATTTTCTCTGATTCCCAGTTCATCTTCTGCTGTACAGCCTGCCAGTATCCCCAATTTCTTAGTCCAGGCAATACCAGTCTTCTCATATTACCCAGTGTCAGTTTCCTCCTCATCCCTCAGACCCCTTATTCTCTTCCTCCAAACTTTCCCCACCACAGGCAACCGGAGGTAGACATCAGGGCAAGGAAATTTTAGCCCATGTGGCTAAATTTTGCAAAAATTACAGGCCATAAAAATAAGGTCTAAAAAGGAAAGCACAGGCTCTATAATAATATGTGGTGTTAACAACTAACAAAACATATAAAGGATAGCAAGAAAAATGAGAATGAACACAAGGAAGTGGAGCAAAATTAAAAAAAATATCACCTCATAAGTGATTCAACACTGACAAGTGCAAAGTGATGCACCTGGGGAGGAAAAACCAGCACCATACCTACAGGTTGGGGAACTCCCTTCTCGTCAGTGCAGAGGCAGAAAAGGATCTTGAAGTCATCATTGATGCCAAGATGAACATGGGCCAGCAGTGTGGGGAAGCGGTTAGGAAGGCCAACCACAC
>NW_017729028.1:14395468-14408206 GCF_001723915.1 Gavialis gangeticus
ATTACTGTGCTAAAACAGGTTAAATTAATGAGAGAAAATGGTTTTCAAGTGTTTGAAAGATAAGCAGCAGCACTCTAGGTTCAAATGACCTACTGAAAAAAGTCTATATATAGTGATACCAAAGCAACCATATATACTGACAATACATTATTTTACAATCTGCTTAGCTGCAATATCTTTTTTCATTGTTTTGTTTGGTGTTCTAATTTCTGGGTCATATCTACAACTAGATCACAAACCCTTTGGGTTAGAGTTGTGTCTATTTATAGTAATTGAAAAGCACTGGGCACATGGAGTGCTGAAGAGAAGCACTCATAACTGGACATTTGACCATGCAATGATTATAAATGTACAACTGTCATGGTTTCATGTGAAAATTAGGTGCATATATTCATGTTGACAATTGTGAAAAAATGAAATCAAAAGAATCTTCTACCTCTCATTTCTCTATGTAAAAAGGAAGGAGAAAAGCAGGCAGGGTGGGGGGCATGGAAACACTAATGACTATGAAAGGACTAACAAAAGCAATACCTTGAACTTCCTTGAACTTGCTATACTGAATAGAACAAGATTTAAAGAAAACAAGATGCAAAAGTTAGGTCTGTTTTAGGGCACCCCATTGTCTCTAGCACTGGCAACATCACAGAGGGGATTTCTAGCTACATCGACTCTATTGCAGTGGTTTTCAACCTGTGGTCCATGGACCCCTGGGGACCTTCAGACTACATCTAAGGGAGCCATGAAGGATGACTATGTTCTATCAAAAGTACTCGAATACCCACACTTAGAATTCAAAAGTGTCCATACCTCCATTCAAAATGTTTTAAGGATCCACAAATAAAAAAAGGTTGAACACCAGTGGTCTGTTCTATTCCCACATGCCCCTGGAGCTGTCAGCTATTTGAAAGACACTGGATTCCTTAAAGAAATGGGGATCCATTGACAAGCTTCCAGAAAACACCATATTAGCTATCATGGATGTCACATCCCTATAATCCAACATCCCCCATGAGGACAGATTACGAGCCATAAACTACTCTATCCCCAGTTACTACACTGCTTCTGTCACACACAACTATTTCAAATTTGCATACTCCCTGAACCAAATGAATGGCACTGCTGTGGGCACATGCATGGCTCCCTGATGTGCCAACCTTGAATTCTCTCATCCCCATGATTTATCTAAAGTGCATCGATGACATCTTCATCATATGGAAGGATTTTCACTGCACAGGAAGGATTTTCTACTGAAATTTCCCCAGGACTTAAACAACTTCCACCCCTCTATTAAACTCCACCCAGCAAATTTATTTCCTAGATACTACAGTGAAGATTTGCAATGGCCACATTGCTACCACATTGTATCAAAGCCCACTAACTGTCACAGCTCCCCTTTCATCCTAAGTATGTCATCAGATCAACTGTCTACAGTCAAGCCCTATGTTTCAACTGAATCTACACTAACAGGGATACACACTTTAATCATCTGAAGCAAAGATACCTACAATTACCATACAACCCCAAAACTATAACTACGCAAATCAACAAAGCCAGACTCAGATCCCCCTCTGACCAGCCACACTACCAACCCCAAGACAAGGACAACATAATCCCTCTGGTTATCACAGCACCTATCTTGAACATTAATGGTGTCCAACCCTTCCTGGAAAAGGGCAATTATCTCAAGTTAGCTGAGGCCACCCAACCTCAAATGGCATCTCTCAAGCAACAGTTTACCTAACTTCTATTCTGACCACGGCACCAGACCTTGCAATGGACCCCCTCAATCTGTGCCCACATTGGAGCTAAACTATTCTCGGTGGTAAGAGATGACAGGACAAGGAGCAATGGTCTCAATTTGAAGCAAAGGAAATTTAGATTGGATATTAGGAAAAACTTTCAAACTAGGAGGGTGGTGAAGCACTGGAAGAGGTTACCTAGAGAGGTGGTGGAATCTCCATCCTTGGAGGTTTTTAAGGCCCAGCTCAACAAAGCCCTGGCTGTAATGATCTAGCTGGGGTTGGTCTTGCTTTGAGCAGGGGGTTGGAGTAGGTAAGTGACTCTTGACCTTTTCTGTAATAGGACCCATTTGTAAACACTGATGGCCAGTCCCAACCCAGTGCCTCTCACTCCCAACCCACTTCCCCCTGCTCCCAGCCTCAACCTCACAATGTGTGGGGTACAGGGTAGGTGTGTGGGGTATAGGGAAATGGGGGCCACAAGCAGCCCCTTGCAGGCTGGAACTCTGACAGCCTGCAAGGTAAAAGCCACAATGGCCCACATTTTTCTCCTTTAAAGCACAATACATTTTTAAAGTTAGCTCACAACCCTTTTATATAGTCTTGCAACTCACATTTGGGTCATGACCCATGGGTTGAGAAACGCTGGACTAGATGATCACCTGAGGTCCCTTCGAACCCTAATTTTCTATGATACTATGATTTTATAACTACATGCCAGCTCACATCCAAAGTTCATTCACCTGCACTTCTACCAGTGCCATGTACACCATATACCTACTTACAGTACCCCTCTTCAGTCTAGGCCCTGATGAAAAAGGCAATCCCTATGTATAAGAATGAATGACACATCAGCTACAGAAAGATACATAAGCATATGGCAAAACACTTTAACCTCTCTGGACAGTCAATTGCTAACCTCCAAGCAGCTATTCTTAGGTAACAAAACTTTAAAAAACAGCTTTGATGAAACTGGACTAGAAATTATCCACAGACTGGATTATGTTCAGTATGGACTAAAGAGTGCTATGGATTCTTACCTCATTAGCTGGGTTAGGTTTTGCAACCCCTTTAACCCTATAGGTTTATTACTTGTTTGCCTCTCCCACCACTGTTCTTCCTCCCCCAGCTACTTTCTCTTCCTCCCTTCCCTGCCTTTTGTATTCAAATCAATCTCTCCATTTCATAGCCTGCTTTGTGCAAGTCCTTTCACAGAATCTGATGAAGTGAGCTCAAGCTCCCAAAAGCTTATACATCTCTGATGTAGTTAACCTATAAGATGCATGTCTACCCTGCCTTCTACCTGATTTCTGACTAGCACAGCTAACTATCTTTATTTCATTCTGACCATAAAACCCCCCCAAAAGTCTGGGATTTTTAATGCCCCAAACCATTAGGTATGAAATGTCAGCTAATTAATCTAGTGAAATTGAGATTGTACAGAGTAGATTTGCCAGTTCAAACACCAGGGCAGATTGCACTAGCTAAAATCATGGATGATTGCTCAAGTACAGCAAACCTAACACAGGCCCAACTCTCTACTGGCCTAACTGAGGTTTCACAAGCTCATGGATATGTAAGATGATCCCATAAATGAAAAAAGCCTTCTTTCAACAAATAGAAAAACTTCTTCCCCCAATGTAGGTGAATTCTAGGTGTGATTAAAGAAAAGAAAACTGAAAGCCTGAAGGAGTAAGTGATAATGGCAGTGCTGGTTTATAATAAAATCTTCACATAGAGTCATTTACCACTTGAAATTTACTTGCACACTTTTGCTGCACCATTACACATCAGTCTAACTGATGTGTCTATCCACAAATTTTCTGCTGTGATAGGTTTATAATCAGAAGGGAAAAGGAAAAGAGTAAAATTTAAATCAAATAGGCAAACTGAGAAAAGCAGCACTTGTTCATATATCGTGCAAGGAAAGAAGAGAGAGTTTCAGACAGAGGAAGATAAAAGGATGCATAAATAGAAAGTAAAAGGCTAAGAGGCATCAGATGGGAAGAATTGAGAAAATGCTTGTGGCAGAATTGAGAAAATGCTGGTTCAGAGGGTTAGAAAAATGGCCAGGTCCTCAGTTACACTTTTGCAGTGCCTGAAGCCACTGAGAAGAGTGTGAGTGGGCAGTGCACTGCTTTTCTTTTTCCTGCTGCTGAAGCTGACCAGGGGTGATTTATTTCTTCACTGTAACTTGGAGCAGCTTTGAGGCTTCTTTACAGTATGCTTGAGTGCAATATATCCGAAGGCTCTCTGCTAGAGTGAGCCAAGTCACTTCCATTGTCCGCCAGTCAGTTTACTCCCTGAATAGGCTCTTTCTACACCAGGACTATGAGAAGGAGACATATGTTTCTCCTCTGTGGGCAGAATTCTGCTGCTTCTGGTGAGTGATCAAAATGACCAACCAACCAGCCAACAATTGCAACCAACAATGAGTTACTTCACAAAAGTGCAGAAGTGAACCAATTACTCTCTCCAGGGTCAATATCCCCATTATTTGACTAGAATGGTATCTCCCCATCCCAAGAAGCATAACGGAGAGACTAATGTGCCAAGAAGGACAACAGAATAACTTTTACACAGTACTCAAATACTTCAGAGTTGATCACAGGTGCAGTTTAGGTAAAATAATTTTTTGCCCTATATCTCTTAAAAACTTCCATTACAATAGCAGGTCCCCAGAGAGCTGTTTACAGTAGCCTTCTAGGAGCTTTGCAGCCACAGGGGGCCTAGAAACAAAGCTCTAGCCTCTGCTTTGTATTCTCAGCTGTACTGTGATTTGCCATGTGTGTTTAAATAAAGAAATAACGGGAACAGTTTGCACCATTCTCAAGCATGCTGTAGCTGGCACAGTCCCATGCACAGCAGGCCGTTTAAGCATAGTCCTTCACTGATCTTCCTCTAAGACTCTGTACAGAAGCTGATTTGGGACAGTGCCTAAATGGCACAATTTGGCTGGAAGCTGCTTCTATCTATCAGCATTGTTCTCATATGACTAGAGAGAAATGTCATGTTTAGGAAATAAAAATCCTTTGCACTTATAAAGCTCACTTTTCATCAACATCTCAGAATGCTGTATGCGAGATGTGGTAGAATAATTAATTAATCCTTGGGACACCCTGGAAAGCACTGTATAATTATCCAAGGTTTGGTATCATCATGTGAGCAGCTACTTTCTATAGGTGATCTGGCAATAAATTGTACAAACCATTGAGGTGGTGCCCAGCTGGCTCATTTGGTTGTATGGGAAAAGGCTTAAAAATGTGTTCACTAACAAAGCAGTCCTTTTTCCAAAATGTTGATTACCCACTGGAGTTAAATATTAGGGCTGTGCAAAATGGCACTGTTCTGTTTCGCCTTGAGTTTTGATGGTTCGAGGGAACAGTGCTTCATCTCGATTTTCATTTCAAGTCAAAACAGCTGTTCTATTCTGTTCCATCGAAACAGAAAGGCTGCTTTGACCCTGTTTCAAGTTACACTGGGGATGGGAAGTCAGACCACCTAGACTGACTTCCCATCCCCAGTGTTAGATCAGTCCAGGGGCAAGAGGCAGCCCAGCTGGGCTGCTTCCTGAGGCCCCACACTAGATCAGTCTGCTGGGCTGCTTCCCAGGGCCCCATGCTAAATCAGTTAGGGGGCAGCAGGCAGCAGTGCCCTGCATTACATTGCACCAAAGGTGGAACGCAGCCCAGCTGGGCTGCTTTCCAGGACCCCACACTAGATCAGTCTGGGGGTGGGAGGCAGTCCAGCTGGGCTGCTTCTCAGGACCCTGCACTACATCAGTCCTGTACTACATCAGTCTGCCCCCGATGTGATGTAGTGCGGGTCCCTGGAAAGCAGCCCAGCTGGGCTGCCTCCTGGCCCCTACTGGATCTTACGCTGGGGATGGGATGTCGGCCCAGCTGGACTGACATCCCATTCCCAGCCTATGGTTGAAACATTTCAACTTTTGAAACGTTTCAGCCAGCCTTGTTTTGTTTTGATGCTATTTCGACCACCTTTGTTTTGTTCCAATTTTGCTGTTTAGACCTCAAAATTGGGTGAAACAGTGTGGGAACGAAATGGCTGGTGAAATTTGCACAGCTCTATTAAATATCTTCTTCCAATGAAGAGAAAAATAACCCTTTTTTCCTTGAAATTTCCTGTCATCCCTGGTTTTGTGTAAATTTCTACGGAGGTTATAATTTCATCAATTCAATCATCAGTCTAACATAGGTAGTTAAATGGATACAATTGTCATAGCCCCTAAGACCTTCACAATATTTTTTTTTTTATGTTTTCTTCCTTTCCTCACCCTGAGAGAGAAGGCCATATCCAATGGGGAAATAAGCATAGAAGCCAATCTAATATAGGTCTTAAGCATCCAGAAGTAATATAGACCCTATCTTTTATCAGCCTGGTCCCTGGAGGGAAACCCAGAACCTTTAGGTGCATGTGCTCCATATACAGTGCATAGGGAGCTGGGCACCTTAGCACAGGATCAAAAACTGTCAGCATGAAGAGTAGGGAACTCTCTAAATGCATTGTGCTCCACATACAGCTGTCTAGAGCTGGCAAGAGGAAACACCGATCACTGGTTTGGCTCTCCTGAAGCAGGGAGTCACCTCCATTCATTCGAGATCTGCAGCTGTCTCCTGAGATAGGTTCCAACAGATACCCTGTTTAGTTTTTAAAGAAAGCAGATGTCACTCATTTCTGTAGTTACTAGGTTATCCTACAAAACAAGAGAGCAGCAGTTTCTTTCCTTGTTTTAAAAGGGAATTGTATGCAGAGTTTGGGGCTTTGGGTACAAATGAGGTGTTCTCTGAAGTGTTCTAGCAGAAAAAGCCCTCAGTGCACTTAGATGCATGTAGATCCTGATGAGGTTTAGACATGGAATAGGTACTGAGCTGCTTACCTTTGGGGAGACTGCAACTCTTGGCACCTGGAGAGCTTCAGAAACAAAAAGTTGGTTGCTTGCAAAGTTGATGTGCCCCCAGGCAAAAGCAGCAGTTGATCTGCATTTTCAGGATTGCAATTTTGATTTAAGGACCTAAATTCTCCCTAAGCCTTTATTTATGTGCTTATGTCCTTCTTTGGACTTCTGACATCATGACCAATATCTGTATAAATAATCTACTCTACAGAGTCTATTCTCTTTTTGGAACAAAGTCCCTGTAAAAAATCATACCTTCCTTCTAAAGTAATTCCTATGAAATGTTTGTGAAATTTTTACCGTTAGATCTCTTCTGGTCCCTGAATCCCTGTGTTCAAGGGGGTAAATGTAACTGTATCTCAGTGAGTGCATCTCTCTCTCAGTTTGAATAGGAGCTAGGGCTTGAGTTTGAAAGGTAAAGAGGACACAAGGGGCATCAGGGAAAAGCAAGCCTCAGGAATAAACCCTGCCAGAGGCATGGATTGAACCACTGACCTTTGGATTTACAAACCAATGCGCTCCCAGTTGACAGTACTCAGGAACAGTCATGGACTATGCAGAAACACCACTGTGGATGATGACAGAGGCCACAGCAGGTTCAGCAGAGCAGAGCAGCCCCACACTGGTTGCAGGCTCAGGGGTTCAGCCACACAACTCTGCAGTTTCAGCACAGTTGTGCCCCAGCCAGCCCCTCCACCACCCAGAGTCTGAGGATGATCTCCGAGCTTGCCGCCATCCCAGAGCTGCTCCACCCATCTCAAACTGCTGTGGTCCAGGGTTCATGAGTGGATGCTGACTCGGGTGCAAACCGTGCAGGAGTTTATCACATAACCTTAATGACGTGTAGATATACCCAGTGTGATGCAAGTCTAAGAACCATATTAAAGCCATTAGGTCTCTTAAGTGAAACCCTCCACCACCCTTTTTTAAGTGCTCAGGGCTTGCAATAATATAAAAAAGAATCAGGCAAATAATTATCCAGCACTTCTTTGATAATTTAAGGGAATGTATGTGATTGAGTCACTGGGGTAACGTTTGTCTGGAAGTAAAAAGCAAGAATGTGCTTATTATTAGTAACTGTATCAAAGACTCTCTTGTGGGTTGAGAGTACTTAAGGGTTAAGTTATTAAGGGTTAATTTGTTATTCAAAAATAGAAGCTATTAGGCTGTTGAGTGTGGGCAACTTAGACTTTCACCCTTACTAATTAAAAATGGGTGAGTTTATGTGAAGATTGTGTAGTGTGACTTTCTTTTGCTTGGTTGCCCTGGAGACTGTCCAGCTCCATAGCTTGAGATCTACTTTGTGTTGGGGGAAGGTAGAAGCAGCACCACGATTTCTTACATGGAAATGTAGGTTTCTCTGGGGATGCATAAGGAAGGAGGGATTTAATGTTTCCCTGAAATAAAAGAATTCCAATGACAGAAGTCTGTCTATTCAGGAAGCAGTGACATGTCTGGGGATTAATGAAAGATACATTATACTTGAAGAGTATGGCAAATTTATGCCAGCACAGCAAAAACACACCTCTGCTGAGACAGGTACTGGTGTAACTATGGGACTGAGAACCAGGTTTGGCTGAGTTCTCATCCTGGCTTTGCTCCACTTGCTGTACAGTCTGAGCAAGTCACTTCAACATTTCATGTTTCCTCTGAAAAAATGTCAATATTAATACTTATTAACCTATCTCAGGGGCTTTAAAATCTTTAAAACTGTAAAACCCTGCACCTAACTACGTGCACAGATTCTCAGTATGGTTGTGACTAATGTAGAATCTATTCACTCTGGGATGTTACAACTTTATCATAATTTTAAAGGCAAATTTGATTTTAATTTGCAAAAGGGAAGAAAAAGAAACACATTTTCTGTATATATATGTGAGCATTTGTCCATGTATATATTTGGTTTCACCTAATTCCCCTTATATATTTTCAAATATGGACTTCTGTCTGACACAACCAGAGCAACCCCACTGGGAAACTAGGAGGACCATATTCTAATTTCACTTTTATTACTATAAAATAGTGTTTCCTCTTATTTCAGAATCTAGCTTTTTGGTGTGAATCATAGACAAAACATGTCAGACTTTCAAGCAGTCTTTTGGTGCTGTTATTTCAGGAAAAAGGAATGATTTGTCCATTCATTTTGTGGTCAAGGGTTTCGTAGTCTGGTTATCTCCCACCACTGCATTGCTATTGAGCTCCTTACATTAACCTTGAGTTACTATTATTATCACTTATTATCTCAAGTCCAATTGTGCCCAAGTTGTGGAGGAAGAATCCATGTACAAGGCACTGTACAACTTTAACACAAACATATGGTCCCAGAAATTGTGTTAGTAAAACCATTCTTCTGGTCTTGTTAAGATGTATGTAGCCAAAAAACTAAGAAAACAATGTGGGTGTATTTACATGTGAGTGCGTTTACATGTACTATTAGCATGGAGCAATAAACTCTGGTACACAGTGTGCTAGAGTTTACTGCTCCCAGCTGGTGCATTTGAACGTGAACCTGGGATTGCAGCAGGCTGAGCCGGATTGGAGCAGCCCCAGTTGGCAGGGGACTCAGAAGGTCAGCCTGCCACCCTGGGGCTGTTCTGACCTGGCTTACCATGCTGCAGAGGAGCTGACTGTGGCAAAAGGGTACTCTAGTGCAGGGATAGCCAGCAGACAGCCCCCACACTGAAGCATCCTCATGCCCCAGTCAGCCCCATCAGTGTTTACATGTGCACTGCTGTGCACTAAAGAACTCCTTGATAAGATAGTATTTGTATTTACAAGTATTAAACTGCGGTGGTTTTAATTAATTTCCTGAAGCCTAATAGGGCAGTACATGTAGATGTTGAGACTTTACTGCAGAGCTAATTAGTCCTCTCTGCAGTAAAAGTCTCATGTAGATGCACCCTGCAAGGCTTATTTAATTTACAGTTAGTAAAAGAGTTAAAGAACTGGCAACAAACTAAACTGTTACGTAGAGTTAGTTAAGTTAAACTAATGGGGAGTATCTTGCTCATTATAGAATGCAAGTTGGGGCATTCAGCATACACTGCATGATTATAGTAACCAATAGACCAAATTGAGCAGAGAATGATGATATAAGTTATATGTCAGGCATTAGCTGGTAGGAAAATAGCTGTGAATGGGAAAGAAAGGCAATTTGCACAGATTTGTTATTCAGCAGCTGTGTAAAAATGGTGTAATTTATATCAATTTGATATTCTGTAGGAATGACCTGCAGCTTTGGAATTCAGGTGTGAATGCTACTGACAGCATGGCCCTTTGTCTCAGCCTCGCTTGAATCTACAGAAGATGAGAGTCGAGCCAGATAAAATCTAGTATATTCATTACAAAATGCAATTCTGAGGAAGGCATAACTGTTTGCAAATCACAGTCAATTCTGGCAGAGTGTTCTGCCCCCCCAAATGAGGAGAAAATCTGAAAATGGCAAACTCTTCATTTTGCCTTTTGCATAATAACAACATTTAGGGAGTAAGTAAGATATTGTGATGGGTTGTTCTGAAATGGAATGCTTTGCTTCAAAATGAGGACATCATGATTTTTGCCACTTTTAATTAAATAACAAGAAGTCAAAGATAAAACTTTTTTTCCCCAAGCTGAATATTTTGGATCACCCAAAAAGAGTATTTCAAGTGTTATTATTTTATCAAAATAACCTCCAAATTTTCCATTTTGGACAATTCATCTATTTTATCCAAGGACTGTTGAATAGAAAACAAAAAACCATGTTGGTGGTATGAACCAGAACATAAGATTTATTCCTCCTAGGTAAATGTCCTAAATAATAGGTTACAAAATTATGTTCACTGAGTGTTCTCTGCCCTATTGTGTCTACATGGCAGAATGCAGATATCTAAGCTACATCTAGACAAGTAGCTGGGGTGACTCTGCATGACAGGATGACCTGACAAGTAGACACAGCAGGATAGAGATTCATGGGCCACATTCTAGCCCATAATTCTTGGTTTCTTGCTAGTACTTTGGCACAGCTTCAAGAGGAGGAGTGGACAGTGACTTCACCCCCCAAAGATAACGTCTGGCCTGGTGGTTGAAGCATGCAGAGGTGGGATATACAAATTTGAAAATCCTCAGAGTGCAGAGAATATTGAACTTTCATTTTCCACTCACATGATAACCACAAAACTATTAATAATGCGCAGGGGATGTCACCACTTTGTTATCTACGTTCGTCTTAAAAGAAAGCAGCAGCCTCTCATTTTGTTCAGGGCCCAATTACAAAGACGTGGGGAAACACCTAACACCTACTGAGTAAAGTGTGTTAGATGATTTAAATAAAGAAAATAAGTAAAGGAAGACCTGGGCTTTAGCTTTCACTGTCACTAAACTGCTCAGACTAGGGCAGTTCTGGGAATGCAAACAAAGCCAATTCCATGGAAGTGGAGAAATGTAAAGTAAAAAAGTTTCTAGGATTAGGCAGCAGCTGAATGGATGAGTGGCTTAAGTTCCAGATCTATAAAAGAATTTAGGTCCCTAAAATGCAATTTGGGTGGACTTTAGGCACTGAAGCCCAAGATTATGATTCCAAAATCCCTTGCTCAGCAGCTATCTAATCCTAAAAGCACCTCTCTTTTGAAGTCATGGTTCTGTTTTGATCACCTACCCAACTATCACCTATCTTCTACCTGCGCACCATTGGTATTCAAAAGATAGGCAGAGCAGTTCCTAAATCTTTTGAGGATCCAGATCTGGTAACACAGGGTATCTCCGCACAATGTTGATTTGTGTTATATAGCAATGCCTAGCTCCCTTACATGCTGTATAGGAAGCCCAGATGTTTACTCCTGGGAGTATGTGCCTAAAAAAGTATGCATTTTAATGTATACTTGTCAACTCCACTCCTTTAAATTGAAGAGGTATATACCTGGCATGGCTACAACACAGGCTCATGCCTATGGATGTGTCCAAGACTTTGACAAACAAGATGTGACATGTTTAATGAGCCAAACTGTGATTGAAGGAAATAAGAGAAGGCTGAGGGGGGATCTTGTGGCCTGTTACAAACTGGTCAGGGGGGATCAGCAGGCATTGGGGGAGTCACTGTTCCCCTGAGCACAGCCAGGAGTGACCAGGAACAACAGTCACAAGCTGGAAGAGGGTAGATTTAGGTTAGACATCAGAAGGCGCTATTTCACGGTCAGGATGGCTAGGGTCTGGAACCAACTTCCAAGGGAAGTGGTGCAGGCTCCTACCCTGGGGGATTTTAAGAAGAGGTTAGATGAACACCTTGCTGGGGTCGTTTGACCCCAGTACCCTTTCCTGCCATGGCAGGGGGTCAGACTAGATGATCTTCTCAGGTCCCTTCCGACCCTAGAAACTATGAAACTATGAAAGAGTTGTGCTTGCCTATGCCATGCTCCTGTTTTATGGGGAATGGAGAGAGTTTAAGCTAAAATGTGGGTAGGGGTTGGACTAGATGACGTCTGGAGGTCCCTTCCAGCCCTCTCTCTCCATGATTCTATGAAAATAGGAGATTCCAGAAATATTTTGCAACTAAAGGGTGGGGAGAGATTTACATGGTATGCTACATATTATACCTGGTATTATATATCAAAGAGAAATGATATAAGGGATATTGTAGCATATAGAAGCTGGAAATATAAGATCAGTCAGATTGCACTTCATTCCTGTTCCATCCTTGTGCTGGTGGTGTTGGTTAAACACACTTTTTGCCTCCAGGAGATTCCTCAGTACCCACCAGGACATTTCTTGACTGCTCCTTGTTTCCACAGAAGCATAAAGCTTCTGCAAATGGGGCTAAAGACCTCTCCTCTGATGCTTTGTCCTGTTGAGAGTATCATAGAATCATAGAAGTAGGGTCGGAAGGGACCTTGTAGATCTTCAAGTCCGACCCCCTGCCTGGGTGGGAGAAAAAAACCGGGCTCAAATGAGTCCAGCCAGGTAGGCATCAAGCCTCTTCTTAAAGATCCCCAGGGTAGAAGCCAGCACCACTTCCCTAGGAAGTTGATTCCAGCTCCTAGCCGCCCTGACTGTGAAGTAGTTCTTGCAGATGTCTAATCTAAACCTACTCTCTAATAATTTGTGTCCATT
>NW_017729028.1:14408463-14410360 GCF_001723915.1 Gavialis gangeticus
TAAGTGTGCTGCTGGTTTCTACTGCCTAAGTGCAGCACCCTGCACTTGTCAGTATTGAAACGCATCCTGTTTATATTAGCCCACTCCTGTAACCTATCCAGATCTTGCTGCAATCTTTCCCTCCCTAATAGCGTGCTCACCTCACCCCAAATTTTGGTATCATTGGCAAATTTAAGCAGGTTGCTTTTCACTCCATCGTCCAAATCACTGATGAAGAAATTGAACAGCGCAGGCCCTGGGGGACTCCACTGCCTACTTCCCCCCAGTAATGTGGACAAGCTATAGAAACATTGACTGATAATTTAGTCAAGAAAATAGCCAAAATTCAAAAAAGAATGTATGTGCTTCATATTATTTAATAAGCATTATATAAAATGATGTTTTATCAGCAGGAAGACAGACAACTCATTCTAGACCGTTGTGCCTTCTAACTCTAGATTACACCTGGGTAAAATTGATCTATGGGTCTTTCAAATGATGTAAGATACCAATCCATTTGATTTAAATGGGTTAAAATGCTCTCAAATGGCTGTGTTCCCTGTGTTTCCTACTCAACTTACATTAACCAACCAAAGGTAGCAACCCTTTCAAAAACAAGTAGAAGCCGTCTAAACACTAGAGGGTGCTGTAAAGAAGCAGAAATCAGAGTATTCCCTATTGAAAACACTTTCCTGATTCAGCAACCCAGCTTGTGTGGACTTTCTCTGACAGTACAAGCTACAATATTCTACACAAATCATTAAAGATATAATTTAATATTATTTTATTTATCCTATTTTTAAAACATTTAGACATTTGAGGCATTAGGATGTTTTAAATAATGTTTGGAACATAGGGAGATACAACTAAACAAATATTCAGTTTCCCATGTAAAATCTGCCCCCTAACCCTAAAACACAAACAGTTTTTCATACTAGCCTCCAGGGCTAGTACAGACATTCAAAAAGCCTGAGGTGCAAACAATAAAAATTATGCAGTTTTCTCTAAGTGGTTTATTTGAGAACATTAGCAAACAGAACACACATTTGCTCTTTGGTGGGGGATTGGGGGAGACCACAAATCTTAGACTGGGTTCTGCCATTTTTAAACCAGTCTATGTATGCCAAACTTCTGTTCTGTTATTGGTATAAACTGGTTTCCGATCCCTTATACTAGTAAGGCTAGGGACAGACATTCAAAAAGCCTGAGCCTGAATTGATTCAATATTTGCAGGTTAGTCTAACCTGACTTGGCTAAAATGGTTTGTAACTGAACAGACATCCCCTCTGGACTGAAAAAATCCAGACACATGCCTGCAGTGGCTCAAGCTAGAAGCTGGGGGGCACTAGAGCAGCCCTCTCTTCCTTTGCACAGGTCTATGCTGAGGGGGCCATGGCCAGGCCCCAGCAGGATGTTCTGATTCTCCCTCCCCCCATCCTAAGCAGCCCAGTAGGGAATGTTTATCACCCCTAACTCAGTGTTTATCAAACCATTAAGAAAACAAAGTCTCTCTCCATTAGTCCAAGCTCTTCTTAAACAGCTTTTCCAGCTACCAGTTGATTAAAAAACCTGTCCGAAAAACCTGTCTGCCTTTGTCATCTCCCACAGCACAGACTGTAGCCAGCATGTGATCTGCTAGCTAATGCTGAGAGGTGTAAGGCAGAGCGGTGGGGGGAATAATCCCTGCTTAGCAGGGAGAAGCCAAGTACATGCCTGCAGTCTCTGTCAAGCTCAGTGGCAGGTCCTGTCAGACCAACCTGGTGGCCTTTTACGATCAGATCACCAGATCATTAGATGCAGGGATAGCAGTGGACATAGTCTTCCTGGACTTCCGGAAGGCTTTTGACACTGTCTCTCACCCCGTTCTCATTAAGAAACTGGGGGGCTGTGGCATAGACACCCACACAGTCAAATGGGT
>NW_017729028.1:14410638-14418367 GCF_001723915.1 Gavialis gangeticus
TTCCCCCGAGCACCGCCAGGAGTGACCAGGAATAACGGTCACAAGCTGGCAGAGGGTAGGTTTAGGTTGGACATCAGAAGGCACTATTTCACGGTCAGGGCAGCTAGGGTCTGGAACCAACTTCCAAGAGAGGTGGTGCAGGCTCCTACCCTGGGGTTTTTTAAGAGGAGGTTGGATGACAACCTTACTGGGGTCATTTGACCCCAGTACTCTTTCCTGCCATGGCAGGGGGGAAGACTAGATGATCTTCTCAGGTCCCTTCTGATCCTAGAAACTATGAAACTATGAAACTAACTAAGCTCCACTGAACAAGCAGAGGGGAGGGGCCAGCCCTGCTATGAAGGAGAGCCCTGTCCAGCCCAAGAGCTTGCTGGGATGCTGGGGGAGTCTGGCTTATCTTAAAACAGCAAGGGGTCTGGGAAAGACATTGCATAAACCAGTTTGACCCAAATTAGTTGTTTGCTACTACATTCACCCAGCTTTACCTCAAACCAGTTTCAGCCATTTTCAAACTAGTTCATGTGCATTGAACTTCTGTTCTGTCACAGGTTCAAACCTGTTTCTGATCACTTAAAATGGTTTGTGTGTAATGTCTGTCCCTAGCCTAAAAGTGTCATGTCTGTACCTGGCCCTAGTCTCTCAAACAACCCTAACAACCAGAAGAAAAGATAGGCCCAGTCAAGTCCAGGATTGACTGGGTCATGAAGAACCATCAAGAATCAAAGACCTTCCTGGAAACTTACCGCCAGTCCCTTCAAATTTAACACAGGATCTGTAACCAGTTTCTAAAACTTTTGCTACAGCTGGAATAACCTCTCTCTCTCTAAAGCCTTATATTAAGTCACTTTAATCAATCCCTCAGGCCTGATTAAGCCCTCTCACTGGTTTTACAGTTGAATAATTTTGTTGACATCAGTGAAGTGACTGCTGATTTATACTCTTGTAACTGAGCAGAAAAATCAGGCACCTCTTCCTTTCCCAAGAGATTGAAATTAACATTCCAAATTGAGAGGAAATCTACTGAGAGGCAAATAGTGAGACCTCACCTCATCTTGACATTAATATGTTGTATCCCCTCCAGGATAATCATATGAGAACAGATGCTCAGTTGGTGTAGAAAGGCATAGCTTTTCTGATTTCAGTTTAGCTATATCACTAGCTTAGGATCTGACACATCCTTTCCATTGTCTGCTACAAAGCACACCAGAAGGGGTGTAATCAATTCCTTATATAACTACATGGGGAAAACACATTAATGGAAAATTATGTTTGCAATTTTAAGCACACAAAAGTCTACATATTAAAAATTATAGCTCCCAAAGGGATTGTAACTGAGGTGTACTGCACATATATATTAAAAAATTAAAGTTAACACCATGTGTAGCAATACTCCATACACACCAGAGTGGTGAGATACAGTTCCCACAAAGATTGTAACTTTTAATTTGTACATTTTGGCGTAAAATTTTAACCTAAACCTTATTGTTACTTTTGGGGGTGTTGGTGGTAGCCATGTTGGTCTAAGAACATAGGCAAATAAGGGAAAACAACTGCAGACTCTCCCTCTGCCTGAAGAAGAGTGTTTGTACTCAAACGCTTGAAAAGAACAATTTTTCCAACTATTTAGTTGGTCTAATAAAAGATATTGCATTTACCCAAAGACCTTTACCACAATTAGTCTCTGAGACAGCCAGAAATGTACTACCAAAATCAAAGCAATCACATTTTTTTTCTTTACAGATTCCTCACCAAATATTTTAAGGGCCACAATAGCTACTTTCACTGCAGTTTCCATAGTTACTTCTGAACATGGATGGGGGTTATTTTGTAGAGAACTGAAATACCAGAGATTTAATACAATATTTTCATGGAAAGTTCTTAAAAACAGTGAGCTAACAGGTAGAGTGTCCATGTGAGAGTACTTCTAAAGAGAGCTCTATCCCTGCCCCAGCATGGTTGTATGTTTATAGTTGGTGACACTTGTAAACTAATTCCCCTGAAAAACATTTGCACTACACAATATGTTAAAGTATCCATAACCCTTCGCAACAGAAGATAGCTTAGCAATCCTGCATTCATAGAAAATCACAGTGGAAAGGGTTTTTCCCCCTAATGGACAGGAAGTAGCATGGAAATTGCAAAAGGACAATACGTATTTTGTGTGCAAAATAAACTGTCATAGCATTGGCACACTTTATATCCTTGCAGATTTCATTTATCTAAAGCAGCCTTAAGCAAAGATAAACAACCTTTATAACTTTAAAAAAATGTCTCCGTTCAACAGTGATGGATGATATTGGGCTACAAGGTAACTAATTATTAACTGTAGCATTAAACAAGTAGTTAACCAAGATTAATCTTCAAGTCAGTTTACACTGAGCACAGATAACTCATTAGATTACTAATATTTTTCTTTGTACCAGAATAATAGAGATGCTGCACACTTCTTGTTAATGAGGATGCTGTTTCTTCTATGCATGAAGACTTTTGAAATTTTTTTGTTTGAACATCATGTTTGATATGCACAAAAAAGGCTATGAAGCAGATGGATCTTAATTGGACAAGAAAACAGGATATAGAGTCAACAGGAATTACTAATTAGTTTTCCTTTTTAAGATTAACCTTTTTATGGTGCTCTGCAGTGTATTTTCCTATTAAAATCATTGTTTTGTCATGTTGTAAGAGCCAGTACAATATTTATTCAACATAATTTGTTTTTAAATATTAAGCACAGAAATGCACCTAATACAACATAATCTTTTTTCTCCAAATCTGGGTGTTGTAGTTGCCAGTTGGAGCAAATGTTGATAGGGGAATATAATGATTTCAGATTTTTTTTTTATTTGTCTTATAATTTTAAAATCCCTTCATGAAATACCTAACATGAACAAAAAATTAAGCTTGTAAAGAAAAATATAATGGCCTTAAATAAGGAGAAGCCATAATGATATCTATCTATTTATCTATCTGTATTTAAAGATAATTTTCCTTCAGAAGAGAGCATTGCAAGTATATGCTGTATATACTAATGGGACAGTATATGCTATCCCATTAGCAACAGCAGTAAATTACAAACATCACCATCATTTCTGTCTAAATGCAAATAAAAATCCTTTGATATAAACCAGCTCTGTAATGCTGAGTCATTGCTTGGTCTTTGTCACCAATCGTTTCTTTGAAAGAGCTTTAATTGTATTTTGTTTTTTAAAGACATAAAAAAAAAACAATTCACAGAATAGTATTGCTTTAGTGATCTGTGACCTGGACAATTCAATTTAAGCCTTGGTTCTATGGACCTTCTCTTGCTCTACTTCAGATCTGTTCTCGGAGGCTGCCTTTCATTCAGGATTCCACTTATTTTAGTCTCAACCCCTAGGTCAAACTGAGACATATGCCAAACTAGGAGAAGTAATATGAATAAGTAATGTGTACTTTAGTAAGCAGATCACATGCTCTGCATGAGGCACCCATGATCTAGTGAACTGCACATAGCTGAGAGTCAAATAACCTAGGCTTTAATTACAACTCTGCCAGTGACCTTAAGCTAATCACCTATATTTTATACATCTGCAAAGTATTAGTAGCAGGCAACATTCAATCCCTCTGGATCATGGTGCATGTGAGACAGGTTGCCAGGACCTTCAATATATATGCCTAGTAGGGCTGTGCAAAACAGCACCATTCTGCTTCAAATTCCATTTCAACATTTTGATGGAACAGTGTTTCATTTTGAGTTTCATTTCATTTTGAAAGCACTGTTTCATTTTGTTTCATTGAAACTATTTCGCTGTTGCAATGCTGTTTTGACATTTCGCCCATAGGCTATAATGGGTAAGCATGAAACTACCTATAGCTTAGTCATTTCTCACCTGATTTGGATGAAATCTGCAAACATGGTAGCCCCTTGTGTGGCCATGGAACCTGCCATGTTTCAAGGAGATCGGTACAGAGGTTTCTGGGAAACTGTACCTCAAGGTGTCGACAAGCAGGAGCCAGGAAGCAGGAGCAGCCTCCTGCGATCCAGCAGGCAGATCAGGGGCCCTCACCCCCAGGAGAAGTCTGGCAGAGCCCTGCAGCCCTCCCGGGGGTGTGGGCAGACCCCTGATCTGCCTGCCAGATGGCAGGAGACTGCTGCTGCCAGCTGGGGCCAGTGACAGCACCAATCATCCCAGCACTGGGTGCGGGCTGTGACCAGCACCAGTCCCAGCCAGCAGCAGCCGCCTGCTGTCATCCAGCAGATAGATCAGGCCCCTTCCCCTACCCCAAGAAGAGTCCAGCAGAGCCCCCACAGACTTCCCAGGGGTGCAAGCCCACAATCTACCAGCCGGATGACAGGAGGCTGCCTCCTGTGACCGGTGCTGGACACAGCCCACACCCAGAGCAGTTCCATGGAGCTGAGCCCGGTGGCAGGAGGCGGAGTGCAGCCCCAGTGCTGTGCTCCACCTCCTGCCACTGGGCTCAGCTCCCAGCAGCTCCCAGCCCCATGGAACTCAGCCCAGTGGTGAGAAGCAGAGCGCAGCAGCAGCTCTGCCCGCCTCCTGCCACCAGGCTGAGCTCCATGGGGCTGGCAGAATCAATTGAAGTGCAGCCCAGTAGTGGGAGGCAGGCAGAGCAAGCGCCACACTCTGATTGGCTCTGCCAGCTCCACACAGTGCAGCTCTGTGGCAGGAGGCAGGGAGAGCCAGGGCTGCGCTCCCCGCTAGGCTGAGTCACATGCGGCTGCAGAGCCACTAAGAGTGCAGCCCTGGCTCTCCCCTGATTCCCATCACTGGGCTGCTTTGAAACTCAAAATGTTTTGAAACTTTCAAAACATTTCGAGTGCCCTCATTTTGTTTTGAAGCTGTTCTGGTGCTTTTTGACTTCTTCAAAATTAGCTGAAACAGCTTTGAAATGAAACACTCGGTGAAATTTCACACAGTCCTAATGCCTAGGCAGAAGCATGGAGGAATAGAGGCTTCCCAGACCTTCCACCTCCTCTGCCTTTTAGATCACTGAGACAGAATGGTAATAACATGATTAATTACCTTTCTAAAATCGTCAAAACTTTCTCCATCTTTCTCAGCATTCATACTTCCAGTGTTGATATTATGGATGGTGAGAAGTCAAAAGAAAATGCATTTTAAACCAAGGAGTGTCAAACTCATCCTGCTCCTTGGGCTGGATTCAGAACCACAGAGACCCTCCCTGGCCATAATCAAATTAGGAAAGCAGCAGGTCAAGCAGTGACAGAGATGTCACTAGCAGCAATGATGGCAGCAATGAGGCCAGTAGTGGAGGAGGTGGCACAACTGCCATGAGCCAAGCAGCAGCAGGATGAGCAGGACTGTATCACTACAGTCCTTCCTCACCCACTTGCCATGGGCCATATGTTTAGTAAGATTCTGAATGACAGCCATCATGGCTTCATTGTGGGCAGGTTATGCCTTACCACCCTCATCTCCTTTTATGACCAAGTAAATCACCACCTGGACATGAGAGAGCAGGTTGACATTGTATACCTTGACTTTTAAGAGGCCTTTGATCTAGTATCCCATGATGTCTGTCCCACCTGCCTGTGGAGGGTTCGGGATTGAGAGTGCAGTCAGGGGTAGAAAGGTAAGAAAGGTTTATTAACTCAGCTAACACACAACTACGCATAAATAATAATACTACAATGACAGACAATAATAATTGGCATCGGCAACTTATCAGCAGTCCCCTCTGATGCCTGATGTACAACAAGTTTCTTTTCCACAAAGCTCAGCAAAGTCAGGCATCCCCCAATTAGTGCTGTCCGAGGGGTACCGGGAAGGACCCTGGTGTTCAGTCCTCGGGCTCCATGAGATCCACGGGCCCACTGATCCAGGTCAGCAGCTAATTAGTAGTTTCTTTCACAGAGCTGCATCTTCCTTCTAAATGATTTGTGGATGTGCTAGCCAATTTATAACTTCTGTGCTATGCTGATAACTTACAGCCCTCCAGATTCTCCCTACATCAAACTGTCCTTAGGACTGACCAATAGCAGTACAAGCCTTACATTCTTTTGATAAGGTTAATTTTAACTATGCCACAGGGCCTACTTCTACTACAAGGCTTTGTTAAATTTACTAGGCCTTACTACATCTTTGACTTTAATTAGGCTCTTAACAACAACATATAGCTTAATATCTGAACAAATGATAGAAAAACGCTTGATCTAATTTTCACAGAGCCTTCAGCAAGTGCCTGTATCACACAGACATAATTTTCAGCTGTCACAGATGTCCTCATGAGAAAATTGGAGGATTGTGGACTTAACTCTGAGACAGTCAGGTGGGTGGGAAACTGGCTGCAAGATAGAACCCAGAGAGCCATAATGAACTGACCTGTGTCATCCTGGTGAGAAGTGGGCAGCGATGTCTCACAGGGATCGGTGCTCGGTCCAGTACTTTTCAACATTTTTCTTAACAATTTGGATGTGGGGATGAAGAGGTCGCCGGCCAAGTTTGTGGATGACACCAAGTTGTAGGGAAGTATGGTAATGCTTGAAGATAGGCTACAGTTACAGGTGGACCTAGACAAGTTAGCAAGTTGGGCGGATCGGAATCTAATTAAGTTCAACGTTGAGAAATGTGCTCCACCTCAGGATGAACAACCCCCAACACACCTACAGTCTTGGCAGCACCAAAATGACTAGCATCATGAATGAAAGGAACCTGGAGATAATAATAGACCACAGTATGAATATGAGCCAGTAGTGCGATGCTGTAGCCAGTAGGGCAAATAATACTCTGGCATGCATTAATCGATGCATCTCCAGCAAAACCAAGGAGGTGATTCTTCTGCTCTACTCAGCACTGGTGAGATCACAGCTGGAGTGCTGCATCCAGTTCTGGGCACCACGCTTTAACAAAGACATGGACAAGCTTGAGAGGTTCCAAAGAAGAGCCACCCACATGATCAGAGTCTGAAAAGGCAATCCATATGAGGAAAGGCTGAGAGACCTGGGACTCTTCAGCCTGAGGAAAAGAAGGCTGAAAGTGGACCTGGTAGCAGTTTACCATTACACTATTGGAGTACATCAAGGGCTCAGTGAGCAACTGTTCACCAGGACAGCCGAGGGGAAAACCAGCAGTAATGGCCACAAACTCCTGGAAGATCAATTCAGGCTCAACATTAAGAAAAACTTCTTCTGTCAGGGTATCCAGACTGTGGAATAACCTCCCTCCAGAGGTGGTGCAATCACCTACTCTGGAAATCTTCAAGAGGAGAGTAGACAGTCACCTTGCTGGGGTCACCTGACCCCCAGTTATCTTTCCTGCTTGGTGCAGGGGGCTGGACCCAACGATCTTCCAAGGTCCTTTCCAGCCTTACAATCTTTGAATCTGTGAATCTATGATACCCCTGTAGTAGACTAATGCTTTTCTCTTCCCATTACCAACTAGGGAAAAGTGCATTAATGGTCTTTCTTTCCAAGTCTAGAGACTAGTCTAGGGATCCCCCTAGGAACCAGGAGCTGAGCAGCATAGGACAGGGACAGAGAGCTTCTCCATCCCTTCAGCCCTGCAGCTGCCCCTGCAGTTCATGTTCCAGTTCGCCCCTGCTCCTTGCCCCTGCCTGGGGGGAGCTGGGAGCTGAGCAGTGCTGGGACCAGGGACAGAGAAACCAGCAAGCAAAGCAAGGGGAGAGTTCATGGCAGTGCTGCCTCTTGGCTATGGGACATCACCCTAAGCCAGTGTTGCCAAGTCAGGCTGCAATCCTGAGCTCTGCG
>NW_017729028.1:14418416-14429119 GCF_001723915.1 Gavialis gangeticus
CTGGTCAGCATCTACACATAAGCTACTGTGCAGTAGCTAACACAGTTAATTTAGTACCTGTATTTCTTGGTACAGGCAAACCACACATTAGCCTAATTTACTGTGCAGTAAATCCCTTACATGTGTACACAGTGATGTTATACTGCACAGGAGATTCATTTAATGTGCAATAAAGCATCTTGTGTAGACGCAACCATAGTGTATTGAATGAACCTGAGAATCTGCTTCAGAGAATTTCCTTAAAGTTTTTTCACACTTTAACATCTCTAATGTTCCTAACATTCCTCATTTTATTTACTTGCCATAGTTTGTGCTCTTTTCTATCACTTACCTTGGCCTTAGTTTCCATTTTCTGTATTGTTCTATCATTCCATTCTGCTTCAGCAGTGGATGTATAGCACAGTCCTATTCCATTGCCAGATTTTCTAGTCTGCCTGTTTCTCTTTTTAAGATTCGCTTTTTGTTGTTTACAGCAAAGGCATGCTGTACTATCATGCATCTGTACTGTACTGTTTTCTCCCATCATTCCCAATCAGCTATTTGATAGATTAACCCCTTCACTGCTTTTGCTTTGATAGACAGCACTTTTATCTTCCTCATGTGGAAATAAGCAAGTGGTGTATATCCTGATTAATCTTTTCTAGAAGGGAATTAATCAATGTCAAAAACTCTTGCAGATCTGTACTAGCGCTTCTGTCCAAGGCAGCAGCAGCACTGTAGGATTTAGAAGAACGTTTATTCATGTTTAGAACAAAACCTGTTCAGTCACATTAAGCTGGGAGAAGCATTTCTGCTCCTCAGTGTCGTTTTCTGCACATGGTAGAAATACTAAACTTTACAAGCAGGTGACCTCCAAATGAATCTTCCACATTTATAGAACTTTAATCTGAATGTTTAATGAGCTCAGTGCAAATTTATACTTCCCTGCAGGAATGATGGCATTATCACTATAAAAAAACAGATACAGGAGACAATTTTCTGATAGAGTCAAAATTGTATATCCTCAAATGTTTAAAATCAGTAACTGCTCCAAACTCACTATAAACTCCAAGTATTATTATGTTTAATTAGAATCCTAAAAACTTGCTGATCAGAGTTTCACAGATTTTGATTTTCTTTTTCTCCTTCTGCTGATTGCACATTTATTTCCATTCATTTTCTATTTTTTTAAAGCTACAGACTATTATCACCTGAATTTAGCGCTCTCATTCACTTTACAATTATTGCTTTATTCTGGTGTCTGGATTATTTTCTTCATTCCCTTTTACCTTCTATGAATGCAGTAGCAATTATTTTTTTCAGGTTTTTAACTGTCCTAACAAAGTTTTCCTTTGATTTTTTACTTATCTTGCTTCACTGTATCTGCTGCTTTGTTTGGCATTTTAGTGTATGGAAAGGTGGCAGATAGAGACCCTCAGAATATGATGTGCTCTGTCTATCCAGATATAGCATAGGGTTTGTATAGGCCAAAGCTTGTGTCAAGGTGCCTCAATAAATCTGGAAGGATTATGCTAAGATATTCAGTCTATGGCCTCTCTTTTCACACTTGCCAGAAAGATACCAGTCATATTTGTGGTATTCATAATCTAGGCACCCATTAATTGGGAGGTAAGCTGACATCACCAATCCATCAACTTGAAATGTCGTACTTAAATATCTTTGAGGATCTGGGTTTAAGTAAACTGACCAATGGCATACAGGAAATTTGTGACAGTGTTGGAAGTGAACCCAAGTATCCCAAGTCTTAAGGCAGTGCTCCAGACTTGAGAATACTTTCTCTCCAGCTTCACGTCATTCACACGATAAGTGAGTTTCCTATTTTTGCACATCCAGGGGACTATAAATACTTCACATGCCCCAGCCATAAAGTTTGGAGATAGGTTCAACTTTCACCAAACTTTTGAGTTTGATCAGCAGATGTTTAAAACATGCAAACAAAGGAATCAAAGCTCTCATAACCAATGAAATGCTTGACTTTCATAATTTCCTAAAATTCCTAGCAAGTGACAGAGTGGATATCACTTTACCTTGTGTACCCAAAATATGTGTAGTTTGGATGAAGGTGAATGGGGTCATTTTTAACAGTTTTTAACATCAATCAATTTTATTTTAATAGAGACAGACCACATCTACATGAGCAGCTGACTGCACAGTTGCTGCTGCACAGTCATTTAGTACTTGCTTAACCAAGTACTAAATGACCCTTGTTTAACGAAGTACTAAATGACTGTACAGTAACCAGTGTTACTATGCAGAACTGTTGCTGCCTGGTTATTTTTAGATGCTACTGCACAGTAGCTCGTTACTAATG
Source organism: Gavialis gangeticus (assembly GCF_001723915.1). Taxonomy (NCBI): domain Eukaryota; kingdom Metazoa; phylum Chordata; order Crocodylia; family Gavialidae; genus Gavialis; species Gavialis gangeticus. The sequence continues at coordinate 14,420,728 of NW_017729028.1, forward strand.
CGCACTAGCATCAACGTCATGGTTTGTGCTCATTGCTACTCTACTGTACATGTAGATGCACCCATAGATTTGTATTTAAAAAAAAATTGAAAGAACAAAATCCTTACTGTCTTTTTACAGAAGATTTGGATCATAGACACCTCACTAATCTTTTGTTATATTGCCAAGGGGCAATTCCCAGCATTATAAAATGTTGCCAGGAGGCCGAAGGACTGGACAAGCCTTTTCATTTCAGTGGAGGATGACAGAACTGGCATAAGAACAACAGTCACGGGTAGGCAGAAAATGTTAGCCAAGTGAAGAATTTTGTAAAAAACAAGCCAAGCCATGCTACTCCATTAGTGTGACAGCTGTGCTTCTGAATGCAGCCATAACCATAACTACAAATGCTTCTGACTCCAGCCATAACCAAAATGAGTCCTCTATTATACACAGTGGATATACAAGTTATTCTCCTGAGATGGAAATATGTTGATAGCAGGAGGAGTTAGAATACCTTCCCTGAATGAATTAGCTGATAAGATAAACATTTCAGATCTGGAATACATAAATGATACACTTTGAGTCAAACTTTTTCTCTTCAAGAATCATCTCACTTATCAATACCAGTCAACTTTTGTTTCCACTCCCATTTCATTTCAGTTTTATGTATGTTGCTAAAAAACATAGGTACAGTAACCGATAAACCAGGTGTTAGACCCTGACTCCATGCGATGCCCAACGACTAGGGAGACGACAGGCCAATTACCCATGGATCCTGTTTCTCATTAGCTAGAGCAGAGCAGGGAGCAAGCACCAGCACACATGGCTCGCAACAGCTTTATTCAGAATGGAGACAGCTTTGGACAAGGGCCTCACACCGTAAGAGACAGGGTCCTGCCCCGAACAACAGGTTCATCCTACATTTATACACTTTGGTTTATACTCATTAACAGTCACTCCTCCTTTGTCCCGCCTTCTGTTCTACCCATTTCTCCTCCCATCTTAAGCTCTGCCTCTGTTTACTGTTTGCTTCATTAGCATGGAACTGCCTATGCATTTCATTCATTTACATGACTTCTTGCTATGAGTGCATATCTAAGACCTTGAATCCTGCTCTTCAGTCAACGGGCAGACTTTCATCAAAACCTAGAAGCTTCTGGAGGCTTCTTCGCCAATCACCATTCACCTTTTTGCACATGTTTATCGCAGATTCTATTACCAATTACATGTTGTTTTTCACATTCAAGTCTGTTTTTCTGTCTCATGTTGTACCTTCTTCCACCTTTTTTGGGCCCCTGTATCCTATCTCCTTCCTTACTGTAGCTGATCCACAGTATACAGACTCACACAGATTCACTTGCTCCTTTTTTCTCAGAAAATGGTTGACACAGTTAAGATGGTTACTTAGCATAAGCAAATGGCTGGCTTAGCATAAGCATTCATAAGCAAAATCTGGTTGCCTAAGCATCTTGCAATATATTTTTAATATATCATTCTGCCTTATGGTTAGCAGCTCTGCTAAGCCATAGGTCATGCCTTTTATTCAGCTGCAAATCCAGTGCTCCCCAATAATCCAAATTATTGTCACCTAACACCAGGTATCGCTTGACAAGTGTGATCTTAACTGTTTCAGTGTATGACAACAATACCAATACATGTCAAGGACTTTGGGTTAAATAGAATTAAAAATAATAAACCCAGTTTTTTTCTTTTAGTTACTGGTGATATATTAATTAAATATAATTTCTATTAGGAAGAAGAAATATGTCACTTGCCAGCTTTCTGTGTTGGTTTACACAATATGAATAATTGTCCTTAAAAGGTCTGAAATAACTATTGCCTGTAGAGAACAATGAAGTTGACTTTTAATGGCTTCTGTGCAGAGGTTGCATTCTTTGAATGATGTGAAAATTACAGACTTGATAGATGAAGTAAGTTTGGAGTAGAGACTAGAGGGAAGAGGGCCAGATATCCATATGTATGAACTTCCCTCCTGCTAGAATGAAGAGGATAATGATCTCCATGCCCCTACTGTAGGGACCAGGAGAATGTTCAAGTGCTTCTTTTTTCTTTTAACCATCAATTTGTTGATGGGTCTACCTAGTTTATACGGCTTTGACACCCCTGCTGGTGACTTCTGCCCTGTTCTGGTTCCTAAGGTACCCTCCCTCTTCTGTCACCTGCCATACCTTGATGAAATTGAAAAGGGAGCCTGCCCCAGGGTCCTAAAGTGACCCCTTGTCTGCTTTAAGTCAGTGGGGTCCTCCTAAACCTCACAGATCACTTTCCAGCTCTCAGGCACTAGGTGTGGCCCCCCGGCCCGTCCTTACCTCCAAGGCACTAATTGCCGTAAGTTTGAATTTCATGGGCCCTGACCTCCTCTAAAGCTATATCTGTGCCTTGCAGATGTTAAACAGTCATCACTGAAGTGGGGCACTTTGTCCCGAATAAATTCCAGGACATCTCAGGCCTTTACACCCTTGTTGGGGCCTTAGCCTTCCTGGCTTCTGCCCCTCTGTTCTTGCTTTCGCCTAAGCCCACTGCACCAGCCCACTGTGCCTTAGCTTATGCATGCCAGCCCTAGTTCCACTCTTCTTGGGCACTGGGCCTCTCCACTCTGCTCAGGCACTACAGGGACATCCTTCATCCCTGATAGTCCCAATCCCGACCACTGGTATAAATGATAACAAAGGAATAAGCCCTCTGGCTATAACAAAAACTCTGCACATCCTTGCTATACAACAAAACTCTTCCCATCATGAGACTTAACTCCTGGCCAGCCTTCAGTTCCTTACTAGCAATCCCAGTTGCAGCAGGATTTCAGTCTATGGCTCAGCCAGTCATCTCAGAGAAGACCTCTTTCCCTGGCAACCTGCAGGGCCAAACTGCCTCCCTAACCCAAGCCTTGGGCATATGTGCTTCATCAGTCCTGTCCCATCATGTCATGTGGCTTCCCCAGCCACCTGCAGATGTTCCCCATTAGGTTTGCTGGCTAACCTAGCAGCTGCAGCAGTGCCCCAAGTTCCCTAGGTGAGGTTCTGCCCTATAGTATTATTGCAGAGCTCCAACAGAGCACACTGTTGCCCAAGCAGTTCATGCCCTATTGCACTGTTGTAGAGCAGCTGGCTCTGCAATAGACAGTCACAACCTACTAATCCCTAGTAGCCTGTCTTTCTGCAGCCCCTCTAATAAGCAGATTTCCTCACCAGGGAACACCTAGCTGTTTCTCTTTAAAGTAACAGGGAGCCTCTGGCTGTTACCAGAGGTTTTGGGGTGGGACCTATTTCCCCCTTTTAATTGCTAAAAAATGTACCTACTTACAGTATAGATGCTGTTCTTGAGGCAAAGTTTAAGATACAACATAGTCTGAAGGAAGATCATAACGTGTTGCCTGGTCACTTTCCTTACTCTCTCTTGGTTTGTTGTCTCTTGCTCTAAAATAAGACTAATATTGAAAATATGATCATTCTTTCTGTCTCAGGAAGGTTTTAATAAACATAGATTGATTTTTGTGAAGTACCATTCTATAGGGGAAAAGTGGTTTAAGTCCACATATTTCTAAATGGAATCTGTGGCAGAAGTTCACCTCTGTTTCTCCCCAAAAACTCTGCTCTGTGACAGTTTGGTTAAGATAGTCCCTACAGAGGGTACACACCTTTACCCTATCTCTTTAAGTAATCTGAGCTGGATACATTCCTGAGGGAAGGGGGGAAACCTGCTCCCTCTGTCTATGTGACTGGCATCACATTGCTGGGTGAGGGGCTCGGGCTACCTGGGGAGCTAGGAACTGCCAGTCTGCCCAGCAACTAGTGATGCATTTCAAATTGGTTGGCTGACAGCCAACAGGTGCTGGCCTCCATTGGACCAGGTAAATGAGGTCATAAGGGCTATATAAGTTAAGGACTTCCCAGGAGGAGGGAGCAGCAGCCATGAGGAAGACTTAGAGAGAAAGAGAAGAGCTAGACCATCTGAAATTTGCTCTCTCTCTAAACTCACGATCAAGGAACTGCCTACCTCCAGAGTGAATCTCCACCTGCCTCTGGATGATACCTGTGAGTAAGCTACCTGAGATTTAACTAGATATATAGCTTGCAGTAACTCAGATGTGTGATCAAAGGCTACCCCAGCCACTCAGTTTGCTGTATGGGATTTTTCTGATATTGCTCTAACCTGTACCCTATTCCAACCCTACCCCTTGTAACCAATAAAATTCTCCTTTGTAACTAGCATAGGAAATTTCTTGGGAGTGGGTCTAGATTATGGCTTGGGGTTCCCTTGGTTCAGCTAACTAAGGGAGACCACTACTTGTGTTTCTGACTGAGAGAAGCATTGCAAGTTCTTGAAGTGAATCCAGTACCCTCAAGGGCTACTAGGCCTATGTTTCCTGGGGGAGCGCAGTGCCAGAATCAAGCCTGTCCCTGGGTGATGGCAGTGTTACCCCCAGGCTACCAGGTGTGCTCCAGGAAGGGGGTTGTCCAGACGTGAGGCATCCCCAGGGAGACACTCAGAGCCTGGAAGGTGGTTGGGCGCAGTGAGGTGGGTGGCTTAAAGCAGGAGTGCCCCCTACTGGCCCACCACAGAATCATCATAAGGTCTATCCTTCTAAAAGCATAAATTCACATGAAAGAGCTTAAAACCCTCTAGCAAAATGCATTCAGTACTTCTTCTGGGAGCTATGTTGTATATTTTGAAATCTTCAATGACCCTTTAAAACTAGAATTTAAATAAATACAAATTAACAACATTTGAGGGAAAAGACCTAGGACCTAAAATTTAATGAAGACATGCCATATGTTCACCACGTCTACCATTACAAATTCACTATTTGTTAACTATTAACAAAATTTTCTTAGAACAGATGATACCTGTAACAGCTATGAAAAATATTGACTCTTTATTGGCTTCCTCTGCCAAAAATGTCAGTTTAACTCTAAACTCCACAAATTATTTCCAGCCAATGCCTGATGAAATCAAAGGCCCAACCATCTGGCCACTCTTTTGTCACACATACTCCTTCAATCAATGAAAAGAGGGAGGAAAAAATCACCCATGGCCAACAAAACAAGGGGACTAATCATAGAATGGCATTAACAAACCTACAGAGTGAATGCAATTAACAAGACAACTATAGGCTGAAATTGTTCATTTAGCTTCAAATAAAAAGCACTTGTAAAAATCAAACTCTGTTTCTGAACAGAAAATAGTAAAATTTATCAATTATATTCTGTGTGAATAGCATGCCCAATTCTAAATGAAAACATTTAATTAACACCAGCTTTCAAGTTTCTGCAGCTTTAATTCATCTAAAGCCAATATAATCTATTTGTTAACAAAACTGGAGTATACTTGTGACAATGAACCTCACTGTGATAGCTATGCTTGTTCAACAAAGACCTAACCTTATTCCTGCCCTTACTAAAAGCTCTGAGACCATCAAGAGATCTTCTAATCACAAATGACCGCTATGAAAGTGTAGTAAATGTACTACTGGCAGTACTGTAAGTCAAAGGGTTAGTCTTTACTTTTTATCTGGATTAATTCATACAAAAAGATAAAATGAAAGAGGCTGAACAGCTACTATTGAACTAGAGATGAACTCAATATGAGAAAAAGCAAACTTCTAAAATGTTAAAACACTACATACTCTAGCAGAGTGATTCCAAACTGCTGGTACTGAACATATACAACACTGATACCACAAGGGATGGAGGCCAGGTACAGAAGTTGCCTTTCTTCAGCAGGCACAGAGAAAGCACTGTACCTTACCGCTGTAACCAAACAGTGGGTCAGGGACAATAAAGTTCTGTAAAATGGTGGATCCCAGTCTAGGGGCACATCTACATGAGATGTTTACTGCAGAATTGACTAATTAGCTCCGCAGTAAAATGTCACCATCTACTCATGCAGTGCTATTAGGATGGAGTAAACTAATTAACTCTGCCATAGGCTAATACTACCACACACGAGTACTGTACTGTACTATCCTATGGTGGGGTGATTTACTCCACCACAACACACATGTGGATGCTGGCAGGCTGGCTGAGGCACAAGGATGCTTTAGTACCTGGGCTGCTTGCCAGCTAGCCCCACACTCAAGCATCCTCGTGCTCCAATCAACCCCTCCCAACCCAAACTGTAATAGTTTGATATTAACTCCCCCTGCCCTCACTTGTTCCCCCTGCCAGCTATAAGCCACTGTCTGGTATTGTTGCTCAGTATGCAGATTCCATCTATCACATCTGGACACTTGTAAATATTACAGCTTTCAATTAAGTGCTGGGTTATCATATTCACATGGGGCTGTCCAAGATGTTTATCTTGTACAGCGTTGTCTTGAAGCATCTGTATCCAGATCTTGGTCTGTTCAATTTGACCCATGCTTCTCTGTCAAGGTCATTCCCAATAGGGGACTTGTTTGGTGTTTGTATAATTTTCCATGTGTAGAATCTAAGTGTTGGAGTACTGGAGAATTTAATTCATCCCCCCCACATGACTGCAGGGGTGCAGGCAGTGGGGAGGCACATGGTGTGGAGAGATCAAGCAACATGCCCCCTATTTGTACCTACCACCTCTTTCCCCATCTTCCTGTCTCCCAAAGACTTGCCCTCCCTTTCCCCTCTGCCGCTGTCCTCCTTTCTCCTACCCTTTCCCTTGGTCCACAACAGCAGGCTCCATCCAACTTCTAACCTGGGGCACTGAGCATGACCCTAGCCTAGCCCCTGTACCAGCTGTGATACCTGTGTGCTGCTGCAATGGAGCTGTCCCCCTACTGGGGCTGGGGCTTAGAACACATTCAGTGCCCCAGGCTGCACCATGGACAGATTTTGCCAGCAGGAAAGAAAAAATAAGGTGGTAGGAAGAAGGAGCAAAGGTTGCATGAGTGGGGAATGGGAGAAGAAGCTTCAGGGAATGATGTGATGTGCAGAGGATGGAGAGAGAGAACAGGCAACAGCTGTGGCTATGGCCCTGATCCTGGGTAGAGGCTGGAGCCTGAGCCACAGCAGCTGCATCTCCCCTCACCCCACCTTCCTCATACTTGATTCGAAGAGACTTCCTCCTATGTTAAGTGGAGAAAAAAGAAACCACATCTTAGAGTTTACAATCAAGTAAATATGGTATTAGAGTGAATGTTCTACCTAATTTACAGCAAAGATAAGCCAGCTATAAAGTGATCTTGTTAGGGTAGAAAAGTCTTCTCCAAACTTCAAAATGTCAAACCTACTGTAATTTAGTTCACCATACATAATGAAATTTAGGAAGCCTTACAAAACACTGAAACATATTATCAGAGGAACATAGCTGTGTATCTAAGCTGGTAAAAGATGGTGAAAAATTGTGCTCACAACTAGCAGCACTCCTTGTCAAGTCCTAATTCACAGTAGAAAAATCTGCTTACCTTCTGAAAAGCACAATGATTTGCCAAAATTGTCTAAAAAAACCCAAAGGCTGTAGCAAACTATTATTTTGCCTTCATTCTTCTATTCCCCCAATGACATGACAGAAAATGTGGAGAAAACTAAATTCAAACTTTGTTTACCTTTTAGATGCTCCCAACCACGATATGAAATGGAGGCAGACTTTGTAGCATTAACAAAGGCTGACCTTCAAATGACAAGAAACTGTATCTCAGTGGCCAAAGCACTTAACTGCTGATAAGCACAGTGGGAAGCTCAACATTTTCTGACTTGCTTGCCCTACATACAAATAAATAGAGTGGACAGTACTCTACGACAGTATCTTTAACTTTCCCTCCCTCACAATAAAAATAAACAAGTATTTCTCTTCCTGAATAGCTCTTGTTTGTAAAGCCCCATAGAGAGTTATTCTTTCTATCCTGCTTCTATTTCAATATTCTTTTAGGCCACTTGGACAGTTCGTAAGATGTTGCCGCATCCATTGTGAACAATAACAGCCAAATGCACAGTTTTTTCTCAAATACAACCAACATGAAATTGGACTTTGAGATAACCTCTAGACTAGAGTGATGTATCTGACTAAGAAGGGACAAAGAGTAGTAAAAATTAATTTGGACATTAATTAAACTTCTCTGCCACACAGACATTTATCCCTTGTTTGTCCTGCTGCAAACCATACAGTTTGACTCACTGACCATATTGGATTGCTGGAATTCAATGTGCCTAACCCAAAAGGTTGAGTCAAAGCAGTAGGGGTGCACCAACAGAGATTTTTGTGGCCGATATCAATAACCAGTTTTTAAGGAGGCATATCAGCAGATACAGATCCGATTTCTGATACCCCGCCTGACAACTTGGAGAGCTGCCTCCAGCTGGTAAGTCTGGTGTGGTAGAAGGAGATGGGGGGGGAAGGGGTTGGGGGGGCAGCTCAAGGCCCCCGTGGTGTAGGGCTGGGGCAGGGGCTGGGACAAGCACTGCCCAGCTGGGGCGGGGTG
>NW_017729028.1:14429228-14429449 GCF_001723915.1 Gavialis gangeticus
GGGGTGGGGCTGCACTGAGAAGGTGCTACAGGGGAGCAGCTACAGTCACAAATTCCTTATAGCTCATTCCCAATGCAGCCCCACCCTGCTGGAAAGAGCTTGGCGTGGCCCTTGGCCCAGCCCACCCTGCTCAGATCCTGGGGCAGACTTTGCCCCCTGCCCTCCTGGATGAGTGGCGGGAGCAGCAGCAGGAGCTACCACATAAGCAGGCAAGCACCAGA
>NW_017729028.1:14429563-14452043 GCF_001723915.1 Gavialis gangeticus
AAGTCACAGCTCCATGCCACACCTGCCCTGCCCCAGCTGGGCAGCGCTTATCCTAGCTGCTGCCCCAGCCCCACACCCTCCCTCACCATGGGGCCCTTGATCTGCCCCTCCAGCCCCTTCCCTCCCCTCTCCCCTTCCACCACACCAGACTTACCAACTGGAGGTAGCTCCTCCAAGCTGTGAGGCTGTGTTCCTCACTACCTGTGCTGCGGAGTGGCTACATCCATGCACAGGCCATTTATCAGATAAATTATTGGCTTGATATGGCCAATTTCCAATATAGTAAATTTTCTTTATATCCATGTTGATCCAATATCAGACTGATGTATCAGTGCACCTCTACAAAGAAGTGTCCCCATAAATGTTGATTATATTGAACAATGTCTTTAGCATAACTGATCACCATAAATATGTTTGTGGCAAAGTGGAAACTACCTGATCAGTCACAGTGCTAGTCTCCCACCTGCTTCTGGGTATGCCTCCTGCCTCTCATCTGCCATGCCTTGTTGTTAAATAATTAGGGTCTTAATTATGTGGGAAGCTTCCCTTTGAATGCCCTGTTCTTCTGGGCCTATGTATGAAGCTCCAACCACCCCTGTACTGCATCCCAAGCCTCACAGATGTTCCTAAGAGCTGTGTTTGGCTCCAGCCTGAAGCTGGGTCCAGCACAGAACAGTGTTGGGCTTCTCGCATTCTGCCCTATTATGTGCTGCACTAGCACTGCCTCCCTCTCACTGAGGCCTCTCTCACTCCACCGTCTCTCACGTTATCTCTTTCATATGGCCCCTTGCAGGGCCACACTCATACTGCCCCTCCTTTTCCACAGGGTCTCACTCACCCTGTCCTCACCTGGAGGGTCCTTGTGTTTGTTTCCCTGCACTCCCTGGCCAGCAAGTGTGCAGTCTCTTGGGCCGCTCCTGCAGCCCTCATCCAAGAGAGTTCTGGCCAGTTTGCAGAACACTGGATGGACTCTGCCTCTGGTCTCTCACCAGGTCACTCACCCAGCTGCTCTCAATCAGGGGCTCCTGACTCACCCCATTGTTTACTTGCTGCTCTTCCTCAGCCATCCCACCCAATTGGCCTTCAACCCACCTCTGGCCTCAGGCACCCAAAGGCTTACCTGGACCTAACTCAGCCCCCATGTTAGCAGGGCCTACCTTCACTCATTGGGCCCCACTTCACACCCCTTCCTCTCAGGCCCCTGTGTTCACAGGGCCTCACTAGTACCCCTCGCTACTTCACCCTCTCTCCGGGCCTACCAACTGCCACTGTTGTGCAGGCTGCTAGATGCACCTCTGCACCCCGCCCTACACCCCACCTCCACTGAGGCACATACTCCACCCGTATGCTGACATCTAGGGTTGAATACTCCTGCAGGCTCAGGTGCCACTCACTGGCATGCCTGGCCCACCATTCTCACTCTACAGGGTTCTGTCCCCCACATAGGCTCAGGTGGCCAGAGCTGTGCCTGGCCCCACTATCCACTCTCCAGGGCCTTGCACTCCATTCAGGCCAGGGTGTGCCTGGCCCTCAACTGCCTCCAATGATAAATAACCCACCCAAAGGCGAGGGCTGGGGTTAAGGTGCCCCTTCTCACCTTTCAACAGGGTAGTAACTGGCCTACATTTCCTGGGGGCTCCTAGGACACCAGGAGCCCTGCCAGGCCACACATCCCAGGCAGGGTGTAATTTTAGGTCATGCACAGGACTAAGAGCCTCCTAGCCATCCCCATAAGCTCTTACCCTTACCTCCTAGTGTTATCAGAGCAGCAGCTCCACCAGGAGATGTTGTTTCCTCAGTGCCAGGCAGCAGACTGCTGCCTCCAGCTCTGCTACCCTGAATCTTAAAATAGCTGCTCATCAGAGCTGGGGCCATACCTGCCGGGTGCCTCTTCATGCTTTTAAAATGGCAGACACCAAAGGTGCTCTGCCACACACCTTCCCCCTTAAAATAGTTCCTCCACCACAAAGTTATTCAAATAGCTGCTTATCTGTTTCCATTGCCAGCTTAAGGCCTTGGTTCTGACTTTCAAAGTTGTGCACAGAAAAACACAGCTACATCAACAACCATATTCCCATTTCTCCAAAACACAGAAAGACAGATTTTTTTCCTCTGAGACAAGGCAGTTGCCAAAAAATCAGCACCCAGGCTCTAATGCAGCAGATAATTATATTGAACTGGTGACCAAATGCATTTTAAAAAACACTGAGATTACGTGATCACACTGAAGGTTCTAAGCCTGTGAAATTAGCAGCTGAAGTTTTGGGAATTCAAAATCTGACAATTTTAAAAATTAATACTATATCATTTTTAATATAGTTTTTTCTCTGTTTCTTGAATGAAAAAAGGAAAAGTGTGGACAGAGAAAGGGTTAATTCTCTTAGAACTCAAAAGGGGAATGGGATAGAATATACCTCTATGGACCACACAATGGAGATCTGATTATAGGAAAGTTATGACAAAAATAAGCATGACAGAAAATGGATTGATCCTGCAGATAGATATTAACTTTGATGTCATTTAATATTAAAGATAACAGAAATTACTACATTTGCTGCTGCTGCTGCATTCAACTGTTGACAGTTTTGCATGGGATCATGACCACCTTGACGTCAGTGAAGTAACATCAGGAATAGTTTGGGGGTATGGTATTCAGGTCTGTATGAGGATACTTGTAGTAAGATGGATAAGTCTGCAAAAAACACTTTGTGGCATATGGCTCAAAAAAGAATTCAGTGAAGCTTTGCTCTAATTGTATTTTAGCCAAGACATAACCCATCAGGGTTCAAAATTATAGTTTTAATTTATTTTTCATATTTGTATTTAGAACATCAAGGAAATAAACACTCAGGTAAATGTATTTATGTTTGTACTTAGCATATACTTGCAGGTCTGCATTAGTGTTTTCAGTCTCACTACAAATATTGCGAGGCACAATGCATAGGAAAAGCACAAGCTAGTAACAAGCTCTCTAGTACTTGCATAGATACTTTACTTGAACTCTTGATTCACCTATATCCAAACACATAAGCATTTAAAGTCTCACTATCCCCCTAGACAGCAGTCTAAGTTGGTGGGGTGGGAGGTGCACAAGCCCCCTGCCAGCAGAATGGCAGGGAAGATGCTACTGCTTCTTGAGGAGGTATCAAGGTGGCCAGTGGCTAGGAGGCTAACAGTATCCCCTGCTTACTGTAGCTGCTGTTTTTTGCCCCAAATATATCTTTCCCACAATTCAGTAACAGCTGCCATAGAAGTTCCATTTACTCCCTAGCTACTTGGTGGACCAACACCTCCACCAGCAGGAATGTCTGCCCTTGCATTGGGATTGGTGGGCTTGAGACTCACTCCCCCAAACTCACCCCAGCAACAGGTTTGACCCAGGATGTAAACAGTTGCACCTCCGCTTCTAAACCAAGAGTTCCCAAAGTTCTGTCCCTGAATGGCCTCTGAAAGGCCATTTCAAAGAGGTATTCATGGATGGTGGGCCACATCATCTTTAGATTAGACATCCGTAAGAACTACTTCACAGTTGGGGCGGCTAGGATCTGGAACCAACTTCCAAGGGAAGTGGTGCTGGCTCCTACCCTGGGGGTCTTTAAGAGGAGGCTTGATGCCTACCTAGCTGGGATCATTTGAGCCCAGTTTTTTTTTCTCCTGCCCTGGCAGGGGGTTGGACTTGAAGATCTATAAGGTCCCTTCTGGCCCTACTTCTATGATTCTATGATCAAATGACTCTCAGGCTATTTTTGGCCCATGGGCCACACTTTGGAAACCCCTGCCCTAGAATCACTATAGGAATGTAATGACTGACTGGGACTGCGGTGTTTAGGCTCTCCTTTACTATTGCACCCTTCCTTTCCCTTCTCGTTTCCCCTTCGGTGACTCCCTGTGCTTACCCCTCACATAAGCACTTATCTCCCTCCCCCTCTCTCTCTCTCTCTCTCTCTCTCTCTCTTCATACACATGCACCCTCTTACCATTTCCATGGGGCATGGGTTTTATGACAGCTCACCGCTAGGCTGACAGGACAGAAACAAGAAGGCCACCAGGCACAGGTGCAGGTAGCTCTGGAAGCCCCAGTGTAGAAATCCAAGGGTCTCTTTTTCTGGCAGCAGTAATCTTCACACAGCATAGTCATACAAGGCTCCTAGCAGGAAAATATGCTATGAGACCTGTAAGTGGGTGGGATATGTGAGTTTACAGTATGTGAGCCTGGCCCAAAATCAGAGAGCAAGGGGGACACAGGAGTGCTGGAGGAAGGTACCTCCCTGCTGAGAAGATGAGCAACTGGAAGCAGAACCAGAGCAAGCAGGCTTACAAAGCAGTCAGATGCCAGATGCCGGCAGTGCTGCACTGAGGAGCCAGATACATTTCAGGACTTATTTTCTCTCTTCTCCTTCTCTTTTTTGGACTTGAAGAGAGCGCCCCAGGTGGAGGCCAACCCATGGCAAGGTATCCTTGGTTTTGAGTCAAGCTGATGTCCAGGGCGGGCAGTCCTCAACCCAATGGACTGGGCTGTGGCTAAGGGTGGAGGAGATGATGGAAAGGGGGAGTACAAGTGGTACCCTAAACCTTCAGCGCATGTGACAGGTGGAGGACAGAGACTGAGGGATTGACTGTGAGCTTGGCTGGAAAAAGCCAGTTGAGATGGAGGAGAAATGAGATATTGTCTGTAAGCTTGACAGAGAGGGGCTGACTGAGGCGGAGAGGGGATGGCCCAACTTAGAGCTGACAGCCTCGAGACAGGGCAGATCCCACTGTGGTGGAAGCTTGTATCCCTGAATAGTGGTCTCAGAAAAAACCAGGTCCAGCTACAAGACATTTAGACAGGTCTGCAATGACCCCCACCAGACATGGATTCCATGCCCAATAATCCTTTCCCCTTTGTGAGACCTGTCAATTTATCCCATCAAGGTGTGGCAGGTAAGGTCACTGTGAGGACAGCCCAGGAGAAAGGGTTGACTGACGGAGGGAAAAATTCAAGAAGACAAGTATACTATGCCTCATCCCAGAAAGGTGTGCACTGACACAGATCTATGAGATTACCTGAGGCATAACAAGATTCCCCTACAGATGCTGATCATCTTCTATTGTTGCCTTTTTTTTTCCCCGGGCCTTTTTCTTTGGCAGTAGTAATCTTCACATAGCATAACCATGCAGGGCTACTGGCAAGGAAATATCCTATGTGACCTGTAAGTGGGCAGGGGTATGTGAGAGTCAGTAGGCTAAATATGGTTCAGGGAAAATAAAAGACAGAGAGCACATCAACATCAGACATTTAATGCTCATGGGACTAATTCTACTGCGCATTAGTACAGCTGGCAATAACTGTGCTAATAGACTAATGTGCAGTAGCTTCAATCCAATGCACATTTAGCATCACACACCAACAGTTAATCTGTGCTAATGTGCTGATTATGGCACATTAAGTTTTAGTACCTGTTACTGTTTCACAAACTGTTTCACTGTCTGTGAAATAGTGAGGTTTCCTTGGTGACAAAAGGATAAAGAAAAGCCAATGACCATAGGCATCACTTGTATACGCATACAGAGAGAGCGAGGTCCTTAAAATCTAAAGAAGTAGGCACTTCATTGCTTGAGAAAAAGCAAACCCTCCTTTGTGAAACTGCAATACTAGGTCCCAATAGGCTCTTCATGGTTTCACATGCACAACTAGTGTGTTAATCAGGCATAGAAAAGCAGGGAGTGCTGGGCTCTGGAAGAAAAACAGAGGGAAATTCCAAACTGAGGGATGATTCTAAATGTTGTGCTGGTAAGTAGCCCGCAAGCAATGTCCAGAATATGGGAAAATATGTATAAAACCAAGGAGGTAAGAGGGGTGGGTTGGGGTAGTTGTCAAGGGACAGTAAATGGGCTTATCTACCAGAAGGGTCAGATACTTTTAAAATAAACTAAAACCTATTATTTATCTATCAGAGAGAGCCTTGCAGGCTTGTGACTATAGTGAATGACTATAGCGAGTGACTATAGAAGTCACTGACCACACGTACATGAGACACTCACTGCACAGTTGTTACTTACTGCACAGTCATTTAGTAGTTGTATATACAAGTACTGCACAGTAAACAGAGTTTATGCACAGTAGCATCTCCGCACAGCTTCGTGGTGACACTAACTGCTCAGTAGCTCATCATTACTATTGCGCAGTAGCATCACATCATACTTCGTGCCCTATGACACTGCAGCACATAGTAACGAGCTACTGTCCAGTAAGCGTCTCATGTCAACATGGCCTCTGTAACCAAATAAAAGCTTGGAACTACTTAGAGAGGACTGAGAGACAGAAAATCTAATGCCATGAAATTTCAAAACTATGGAACTTACGGGGGGTGGGGCTTAGAATGAATAGGTTTAAGGAAAATAGACAAAAATATGTATACAGGAGTGAGGAAATAAATAGACAAATAGAAAGTTTTTTCTCTTTCCACAGTCTTCTCTGTAAAGGGAAATGGTGAATGAAGTATGCCATTAACTTTATCAAGCATACAATTTGTGTTAGAAAGTGGGTTATTCATTCTGAAGACTCTGTGTGGAAATGCTTAAATAATTTTCCTAGTAAAATATGTTCCTGTATTAATTTTGGAACTGTAATTCCTTCGTTCCTTCAAACACTTTTCTGTATGAAACAGGAAAAAAAATGTAAGCCCAGAATGGAAAAAAAATCTTTCTGCTTCCTATTAAGTTATCTGGCTCAGAAGTTAGTCCTTTGTAGTGATGACAAGGAATTGGGTACTCGAGTCTGATGCATCTTCCTAAACTTCATTACTCTCCAGTTCTAAGAGCATCCCAAATTGACAAGTCCCTAGTGTTTCACTGAACCTCAAAATCTGTTCCACTTTAATGAAATGACCCTTAATAGCAAAGTTAATTCTTTTTTTTTTTTTAAGAAATGAAATTTTGCAGGTCATTAGTTCATAATTTCAGTGCAGAGCATTATAGTTTAATTAGAGATTAATGTGGCAAGAGAAAACTTTTAATGATGGGTATAGGTTTTCAGTGAATGGAGAAGCTCATGTTTTACCAACCTTCCAATATCAACTCTCTGTAAGCTACATTTCCTGGTATTTATGGCTTCTCCAGCATATTACTTCAGACCCAGAATCCAATATTCTTCAGTTCATAAAGATTTGTTGTAGCTTAATAAAGACTTTAGAAAACAGTACATCCCCTATAAGAATGGTCTATGCTTCTCTAAAAGTAAAACTTGGCCCTTGATTCTTAACTAAAAGCATCCAGGTCCTTAGCAATATCCCAATGAATTTAACAGAAAGTCTTCTTCTGAGAAGAGGCCTGGGAAACCTAACTGAAAGGCTGAATAATTTATTATTATTTAGTAATTTAGTCTGAAAAAGACTTGAAGGGCAATTATAAACATAATAGAGATAGACTTTTCTCTGTGGATGTAGGGAACAGGACTAGAAGCAATCACCTCAGAATGCAGGAGGTGAAATTTAGGTTGGAGATTAGGAAGAATTTTCTGACTATAAAAGTGGTGGAGCAGTGAAATAGACTGCCCGGAGAAGCTATGGAATCTCTGTTCCTGGACATTTTCAAGAGCAAGTTAAACAGACACGTGGCTGGGATTGTTTAGTCAGGGGTGATCCTACCGTGACCAGGGGGCTAGACTAAATGACCTCGTGAGGTGCCTTCCAGTCCTACTTCCCTACGATTCTATGACTTCAGCATGAGTTGGGTAGAACCTTAGCTTTCTCTGTTTAGAAAAGTGAAGTTTAAGGGAATTATACATGAAGGTTTGGTATCAATGGCCTGAATATGTTGCCCATATTGGGAAAATAATATCATTTGTTGATAACTAGTTAGCTATTGCCTCAAGTATTTAGTGTTCCAATGGGAAGAAATCAATAATATGAACGGAATCAGGCTGGGAAAATTACTTAGGAGCTTTCTGTTGTTTTTGGCTATAATGGAAGCAAGATTAGAACCCAGAATAGTGTACTTCCCTTCCATGAGACAGTCACAGTGAAACCATGATGAGTTCAAGGTATGAAGACAATCAGTCAAGATACAGAAGTTAAAATCTTTTCATGAACTAATTTCAGATTTCAGGTTACAAAAGAAGCCAAAAATATTCTTCGCTATTTGCTAGGGACTGGCACTGTTTAGACATGGTGCAAAACAGAGGCAGGCTTAGTCTATAGACTTTTAGTCTAAATGGAACAGACAAAAGGATATATATAAAAAGTGTTACGAATTCTCAGAAAGAATATCACAGAAGATTGTAGTTTTGTCCTGTCTTTTCTGCACTCTGTGGCCATGTCTACATGAAATTCTGACTACGTAGTAGCTCATTACAACTGCACAGTGGCATTGCATGGCATAAAGTGTGACATGACACAATGCTACTGCACAGAAGTAATGAGCTACTGCACAGCCAGTGTCACCAAAAAGCCGTTCAAGGGACGCTACTACGCAGTAACTCCAGTTACCGCACAGTAATTTAGTTCTTGTGTATGCATGTACTAAATGACTGCACTGTAACAACTGCACAATCAGTGTCTCATGTACATGTGGCCAGAGTCCATTAAAGCTGAATGCAAAATTCTCATGAGTTTCAACATCAGGAAAATTCAGCCCTTTATAGGTTTGTTACAGAAGAAATGTTCTGTTCTTCAGGCTGAACTTGAAAAAAGAGGGGATGACAACTTTTGCTATCCATATACTCAAATGCCAGTGTAATTTGATGAGAAAATACGGCAGATCTGAGACCCATTGTTCTTCCCATAAAACAACAGAAAGTTCATCTTTGGTACCAAAAATGGGAAAAAGCCTGTTTTGGGCCAGAAGTTTAAGCTTTTATTATAAGACTCACTCTGCTTCCTTAAAGCTCTCAGTTCTTTAGGCTTCTCACTGAAGAACATAAATGATATAAAACAAGCTGAGATGTTCCTTCCCAGTGAACCCAGAACAGTTTTTACTCCATTAAGAAGTAGCTGCAGCAATAGCACCTCTGTTACCACAATGGCTTTTTCATCTGTCTCCAGTAAATTGTGAGCACCTGCCCTGTCTTCCTCTTTACTCTCCTGAGGGGATTCCTCTGCATCCAGGCTTCCTGTCTTTTCAGTTGTTGCCTTACTTTGTCAGGGAAAATATTTCTTGGGTGTAACCAGAATCATAAAGATGCCTCACCTAGGTCCCAGGAGGTATGTACTGCTGGTCATGAGGCACATGAGTGGATTTCTGAATATCACTTATCCTATCAACATAACTTCAGTAGAAAGTTATAATGGAAGAAATATATCCTAAGGTGAACTCTGAATAAAATCTGTTTCCTAAATTTAGTTACCACTATTCATCAGAACCCCCTCTACTCATATAAAGATTCATTTACCTAAGCATCCCAGAATTGTGGTTAGCAGCTGTGAAAACTATTCTCTTTATACAAGTCTCCCATTCTCTGAGCCTCCTCTCAGAAACAATACAAAGAAATTAAATCTGACTTCCACCAAGCAAGTCAAACCATTTAATGCTTATTTAGGAGATTTCCACCTAGATTTAACATGGGAGCAAGAGACTTAAGCACGCTAAATCTCTTTTCATGTGCATCTACCATGTCTACTACATGAACAGCACACTTCAGTACTGTACATGCCAATCCATTAAGTTCTCTCCTTGTAGTCTCATAGATAAGACATACATTATATGTGTTTAGAAAACTTGTAATTTTGCCTCTTTATTCCAGATATTAACTTATTCAAGCAAGTGACAAAGCTATAGCATAGCATAGTAAACCATGAAAAGTCCATTCTGTCTTGCTAATCCCTTGAAGAATACATATCATAGTACTAATGTAACACTCCTAGAAATATGAATTAGAAATTAACCTGAATCAAAAAAATTCCATGGTTGATAAGATCATGTTTTGTCGGAGTGACTACTATGTTCTATAATGTGATCTCATAATTGTTATTTTCACCTTACTAGATCCCTGATTACGTGTACTCTAAATAGTGCAATAAACACTCCTGCAGAGATGTCTGTTATTATCATGAATGACTCGTGAAGATGAGAGTCTGAAACCATCCATAAGTAGGGAATGATGTGGTGGTTTTATAAATACTATTCAGAGCACAGTGTGGCATGTTGCAGAGAGACAAGTCTTTCATTTTCTGCCTGCAAAAGTGAAGGCAGCAGTCATGGTAAATGCAAATTTCAGCAGAGTTTGATTGATTTTGCACTGAATTGAAAGCACCTAATTTTAAGACTTACTTTGAATGACCTGTTTTAAAACCTATTTTGAATTTTAATTTAAATTGATTTTTCTAAAATTGAGAATACCTGAAATTAAAATCTACTTTGAATGAGAGTTTTCATTCATTGTAACAAAGCCAAGAATACAAAAGAGCAATTTAAATCACCAGCTTAAGACAAAAATAATGAAGCTCTCTAATTAATTCATGGAGTCTAAATCAATTTTTAAATGTTTGCAGAAGTTGAAGGCCTGTACGATGCAGAAACCTGACATTTTACTTTTATTTCCTATTATACTTTAGGCAAACAAAAATGCCTTAAAAAAATACCTTGCATTTTAGGTATTGTATCTGTGACAGACCTGGAGATTGAAGAATCCTGTTTCCTACAGATCACTAAATATGAACTAGACAGTAGAAGGCTTGCTATATCTGCATTGTCAGTGTACCCTTAAATCTGTCCCATATTTGCATATGGAAGAGATAAGGAGTGGAAACTTGGGCAAAACTGATTTCAGTGGAACCAGGTCACATCGTCATAGCCATTCAGTTGTCAGCTCTTTTGGAACTCCATATAAGGATTTATTTTGTAATGTCCTCATCCATTCCATGAGGACAAATGGATCCTACACTCTTTATTCAGGAAAGCATCATGGCTAGGGACAGAAGTTGCACACAAACCAGTTTAAGTGATCAGAAACTGTTTTAAATCTGTAACAGAACAGAAGTTCAGTGCACATAAACGAGTTTCAAAATGGTTGAAACTGGTTTAAGATAAACCTGGTTGAATGTGGTATTGGACTTAACTGATTTGCTTCAAAACAGTTTATGAAACTGCTGTTCCAGACCCTTTCCTGGTTCAAGTTAAATCACAATTTCCCAGCATGCTTTCCAGCCCTGGGTTGGGCTGTGCTGTCTGCTCCAGCGAGCAGTGCTGGTCCCATCCCTGTGCTCCCTAGCTGAAGCAGTGAGGCCTGGATGACAAGCGGGTAGAGTGGGGAGGACAAGCCCATCTGGGGATGCAGCTCAGTCTGCAGGGAAGGAGGGATCCTGCCCCCACAGGCAAACCCCAGCTGGGGTCTGGCCCCAGGGAGGGGGGTTAAATACCAATTCCCCCATGCAAACTTAGTGCAGGCTGCAACTGTGGATTACAAATCTCAGAGGCACCTGGAAACACCACCCAGCTTCTGGCCTGAGCCAGCATTTCTATAATCAAAGGTAAATGTCTGTTCACTTCTGTTTCAATTTAGTCTGTGCAGCTTGGACTTACCTGCAAAGACTAAATTGATTCAGCCTTGGGCTTTTTGACTGTCTGTATCTAGCCCATGGCAAATAGTTTGGACACTGACATTGAACTGAGCTGAATTTGAACAGTGAATTAAATAAAGATGAAGAGCGAAATCTACAAATAAGCTTACACTTAGCATTGAAAGCTAACAGCTACATGCATTAATGATCCCTAGTTTACTTGTAATATATGTGAGCAGAGTTACATTAAATGCAAGGATGTTTTGGTGATAACTTTATTTGACCAATGAGAGTTAGGCATCTGGGATAGGGACAGGCATTACACATAAACTGGTTTGAGTGATCAGAAACTGGTTTAAACCTGTAACAGAACAGATGTTCAGTGACCATAAACCAGTTTGAAAATGGCTGAAACCAGTTAGAGATAAACCTACTTGAATGTAGTATCAGACTTAACCCATTTGGATCAAACTGGTTCATGCAATGACTTGCAGGCACAGTAATGTCTGCCTGGCTTGTTCCTTCTCTTCCCCTCCCCACACCACTCCATACTAAACAGGGATTATCCCCCCACCACCCACCTGCCCTACACAAACACCTCTGCATTAGCTAGCAGACCACATGCTTGCTACAGTCTGTGCTGTGGGAGATGACAAAGACAGGCAGGCTTTCTGGAGCTAATCAACAAGTAGCTTAATTTTCTTCCTTGGAAAAGCTGTTTAGGAAAAGCTTGGAGAGCGGCTTTATTTTCTTAATGGATTGATAAACACTGAGTTAGAGGTGATAAACATGCCCTGCTGGGCTGCTCAGGAGAGGAGGAATAATAAGCGCATCCTGCAAGGGTCTGACCACAGCCCCCTCAGCTCGGCATTGTGGAAGGGAAGAGAAGGCTGTTCTAGCACCTACAGTTTCTAGCCTGAGCCACTGTAGGCATGTGCCTGCATTTCTGGAATGACAAGGGAATGTCTATCCACCTCCAAAATGGCACAAGCTTTGCAGGTTAGACTAACCTGCAAAGATTGAATCAATTCAGGCTCAGGCTTTTTGAATGTCTGTCCCTAGCCCTGGTAATGTGATTTAGAAATAACCATACTCAACAGAGATCCACTCCTCCCCCCACAAGGTATTAGACACCTAACTTCATGATTTATAGATACAGACTAGTCCTGCATTTAGGCATCTAGGCCAAGTCAATTTTTTCTGCAAAAAAAATTGTGAAGGAGGTTCTCACTGCCACTTATGCCCCATAACTCAATGGTTAGAACATTCAATGGAAGATGGAGACTCATGTTCAAATCATTCCTCTACTTCCTAATTTTTAACAGTCCAGACAAGTGTCTAACTGCTCTTAGTTTCAAGTATGGAAATTCCTAAACCTCCTTGAGTATTCTGTTCTGTCCCCAGGGAGTCAGGGCTGACCAAAGGGGAAGCCTCAGCCAGAGGCAGACTCCAGAGGGAAGAAAAAATAGAAAGAAGCCTACTTGTTGCAGAAGTCCAGGGTGGCAAGGAGGCGCACCAGAGAAAACCGCCCACGCGGTTTATCAGCCGCGCTTATCTTCAGCTGGAGCCGGGTGACATCAGGAAGAGAAGTCACCTGGCAAAGATAAAAACCAGCCCCATAAGTGGGAGCAGGGGCATGAGGAGTGTAGGAGAAGTGGCGGGGAACTGCTGTGCGGAGCATGTTTCGCCCCCCCCATGCAACAGCTGCAGTGGTGGCAGGAAGAGCCACGGAGGATCTTTGTGCTGGGGAAGATCAAAGGAGCCAGCAGGGAGGCCAGCAGCAGCAGCAGCAGAGGGAGCCGCGGAGGATCTTCATGCTGGGGAAGACCAGCAAAGATTAAAGGAGCTGGTAGCAAAACCAGCAGCAGCCGTAGACGTGGGGGGAAATCCCCGCGCCGGGAGGGCCCAGTGGGGAACAGGTTAGCCAGCAGAGGAGCAGCAGGTGCCACAGTTTAGGGAAGAGGTGGATCCTGGAGGGGATCAGACAGATCCCAGCCAGGGCAAAGGCATGGACCCCAGCCCAGGGGACGCGTTGGCCTAGGGTTGAAGGGGGCATGGGGCTTCCCCCCCGTGGGTTTCCCCCTTGCTTTTCCTTTTTGCCTCTCACTCATAGCATTCCTTTTTTTTCATAGTTTTCTTTTGTGTTTTATTACACCGGGGCTTCCACAGTGCAGGGCTTCTCTAGGGTGAGCAGTCAGCTCATGCTTTTCTTTCACAGTCGGATTTAATTTCGGTCTGGGGCTAGAGCAGGGCAGCTTGGCATCCTATACCAGGCTTGGGGAATTAGGGTCACCACTCAGAGTTGGGAGACTACACGAGAATGTGGCAACAGCCAACAACGCCCGCCATGGAGAGCGTGGGACATCGAGAGGGACAGTGCCAAAGACCAAGTGTCACCAGGCCCTTTGGCCTTGGGCTAGAGTCCAGGGGCTGGCCTGTAGAGCAGGATGAGGGAACCAGGGAAGACATCCAAAGGGGCCAGTCAAAAAGATCCTAAGGCCCATCTCACTAGGTGGTGCATGGCCAGGGTGTAGGTGAGGTTGGAGCCCCGTAGGCATCTGCCGAGACCTGTGACAACTCTGGAGGCATCCTCTGAAGGGACCCCCTCCACTGAAGATCCACCCAAAGTCATGGCAGGCGAGTTTGGGGGCCACCCTGAGAGTCAATGAGGAATCCTCCGGGGTCTACACGAGAGTCCCAAGCTGGTTAGCCCAGTGGCCCGGGCAAAGGCAGCATGGGATCATGTCATCGAACGGAGGCAGGCACATGTTCCAATGTTTAACTACCCAAACCATTAGAAAGTTCTTCCTACCAATAATACTATTCAACTTAAATTTCCCTCATTACAGTTTATGATAATTATTTCTTGTCCTATCTTCTGCAGCTACAGAGACTACCCTTTCACCAGTTCTACTACAACCCTTCAGGAATTTGAAAATTGTTATCAAATACCCCTCAGTCTTCCCTTCTCCAAATTAATGAATACTAGTTTGTTTAGCATTTTTTTATAATCCATGTTTCTAAGATTTCTAGCCATTTTTGTTGCTCTCATAGATTTCATAGATTTAGGGTCAGAAGGGACCCAGTAGATCTTCTAGCCCGACCCCCCGCCAGGGCGGGAGAACAACAAAACCCCAACAAGAAACAGGACTCAAATGAGTCCAGCCAGGTAGGCATCCAGCCTCTTCTTAAAGACCCCCAGGGTAGGGGCCAGCACCACTTCCCTTGGAAGTTGGTTCCAGCTCCTAGCCGCCCTAACTGTGAAGTAGTTTTTGCGGATGTCCAATCTATACCTCCTCTCCATCAACTTGTGCCCATTACTCCTTGTTATGCCAGCAGGCGCTAGGGGAAACAGCGTCTCCCCCAAACCCTTCTGGTCCCCCCTAGTGAGCTTATAGACAGTCTCTACTAGACTCTTCCTAATTGCCCATGTCCTTCCTGAAGTGCAGTACCCAAACTTGTACTCCATGGTACTTGAAGTGGTTACACCAGCACTGAACAGAGGAATCACTTCATTTATTTACATTCAGTGTTCAATACAGCCCAGTATGCTGTTCCGCCAACCCTCTTTTTGGCAACAAGAACACACTACTGACTCATTTCAAGATAACCTCCAGGTGCCTCACTGAAGGACTGTAGTCTAGCCCATCGTCCTCTGGTCTATATTTATGCATGTGAATATTCTGCCTCAAATGTTAGATGTTGTCTTTTTCCTACTGAATTTAATTTAATTCCAGACTATTTCTCCAGTTTTTCAAGGTCATTCTAAATCCTAATTCTGTCCTCCAAAATATCTACAGCTCCACCCAGATTGGTATCAAATTTGCTAACTGTACGCTCAGTCCCATCCTCCCAAAAATTGCTAATGAAGAAAATTAAAAGTACTTAACCAAAGACAAGCCATGGGGAACACCATTTGATACCTATTCTAAATTAGACATTGAGCCGTTGATGTGTACTCTTTGAGCATGATGATCCAACCAATTAGGCACCCAGTTTACAGTACTTTCATCTAGACTTCTTTTCCTTAGTTTATTAATAAGAATGTCATAGAAGACAGTGGTAAAATTGAGGTTCATCATACCTACTGCTCTTCCCCATGCAGAGAGCCCATCATCTTGTTATAGATAGAAATCATGCTGGTCAAGCATAATTTGGTTTTAGCAAATCCATGTTAGCTGTTCTTAGCATCTGTTATCCTCTATTTAGAAATAAATTTCATGATAACATACCCATAATGTTTGCAGGAGTTAAGGTCAGATTGGCTGAACTTTAATTCCTCAGATACTCCCTCTTCCTTTTGTATAAAGATAAGCACTATTGCCTCCTTTCATGGGTTCTTAAAGATAATAGCTACTGGCTCTGCAATTACCTCTTGGATGAATCTCCTCTGGCCCCATGGACCTAAAACCATCCAGCTTCTCTAAGTAATCCTTAACCTGTTCTTTCTCTACTTCAGGCTGATTATCTCTTCCCCTATTCAATTATGCTGAACATCTTATAGCTATTGTATTTGTGAAGATTGACGTTAAATGGGCATTTAGTACCTCAGTCATCCCTACATCATTTATTATTAGATTGCCTTTCCTGTTAAAAAGTGACTTATATTCATCTTACTTCTAGCAGAGGCCAGGTACAGAAGATACACTTATTGTGTGGTAAGCACAAAGAAAGTGTTCTACAGCCATAACAGAACAGATGGTTAGGGCACTGAGAGCCCTGTAAAAATCGTGGATCCCATTCTAAGGTAGCCCTGTATGGATGTTGTTTCAGACTTAAATGCTATAGGTTAGAACACTGTAATGAACATCTGTACCAAATCCCATCATGATTCACATTAGGTCACATTCCACTGACTACCCATGGGGACTTTACAGCACCCCACTCACCCCCCCCAACACACACACGGGGCAGCATTCTAGCTGTGGCCAGAGCATGTGTGGCCTGCCCAAGCACTGGGCCAGCCCTGCCCCCAGACACTCAGTGACCCAAGGCAGCAAAGCCCCTGTTTCCAAACTTATCCCCATCCCACATTCCCTCCAGTCAGCTATAAGCCACTGTCTAGTGTTATTACTCAGTGTGCAGATTCCATCTACACCATCTGGGCATTTGTAAATATTGCAGCTTTTGATTAAATGTTGCACTGATTGTGGACACTACATTCACACATGGGGGGTGTCCAGGACGCTCATCTTGTACAGTGTTGTTTTGAAGTATATGTATCTGGATCTCAATCTGTTCAGCTTCAGCCATGTTTCTCTGTCAAAGTCATCCCCAAGAGGGGCCTCTTTCATGTTAGTATAAAACACCATAGGAATAAATTTCAGACCAAATTATTCCAAACAATCATTTCATTATGATTCACCTCACCCCTTATCTAAACTTAGTGCAATGCACAAAGCCATGGTACCTGGCCTGCTGGGCTCTCCATGGGCCCAGAAACCTGGCAGCAAGGGAGCATTTAGGGTCTGTCATATGTCACTTGGTCTAATGCCCTAGAGTGCAGGGAATACATCTCTATGTGGGTAGGTTGTGCAGCCTATTTATGAGTCTGGTCACTGTTAAGTACAGTGTTGAGCTTCTTAGTGTGACAAGTTCTGGACCATACAGGAGCACAGTAATCTGCTAGGGCATATACCATTGCAAGTGCCATGGTTCTGTACACTTTGAAGTTGGCACACCATGTCATGCTGCCTAGACATCTTAAGACAGCTACCCATGCAGAGACTTTACTGCTGACCTTCTGAGTGTGATGTTTATAGGTCAGGGAACAATCTAATGTGACTCCTTGGTAAGTGGGGGTATGCTCATGGGGAAGGATGTGGTGTTTTTCCTCTAATATTCAGTATACTCTTTGCTCAATGGTTGTGCTGGTGCAAAACTAATACTGTTTTATTGGTGCTCCACACTGACCTTGTGCCTCTCAAACACCTCCCCCCCCAGCCTCTGCGCTATTGCCTTGGAATGAAGCAGGAGCACCATGGTCATTACCCCCTACTTGTGTTGGGGACTTATCAGTCTGTTACACTGAGTAGGACCATCAATCTGGTTAACTGAGAATTTGTCACCCCATCCCTCAAGGTTCTGTTGCTTTCCTGAGAGAGGCTAGCATATTTACATGGATCCACTTAATGAAAACCCAAACACACCCTGAAAGACACTGAAAGCTTTTTTTGAGCCCCACAGCTGAGGTGTTACAATGGTTGCAACTCTGGGTTTCACTGGCACAGCTCTGGCTGCTGTTTGGCAGAGTACCTACTTATGATCACTGCTCATACTTAAGAGTACAATTATGAGCCAAGGCCAATTCACAACCCCTGGCTGCTGGTGGTCACCGGTGTAGGCGCGGGGCCCTAAAGAGGTTCCAGATCAGTCCTAGAAGGGCACAGGACCACTCAAAATGGGGGGTGGGGAACCACCAGCCCACTAAACCAGGCCACTCCAGGTCCAGCTCCCTCTGTGGGGGAGCAAAGCAGCCTGTGAGGCTAAGCAGCCCCCTGCACTTGGGTCCAAGTTCCAGCACAGGCAATGTTCCACAGTTTTTCTTTAGTTTTCACATGAAGTTTAGCAGCTGCAACATTTAATTAAACCAAGGGGCATCAGTTTCATGCACGGCTGTGGCAGGCCTCCACGCTGCCATGTAGGGGTTGGATTGCACCAAGACAACTCTCCTGCCACAATTTATGTGAGATGTACTCAGCTCCCTTGAAGATCTTTCTGCTGGCTCAGGGTCCTCTCTGGCATTTTCTGTGGGGCTCCTCCTCTCCTACACCCGAACTTTTTCCTCTCGGGTGTTACAATGAATCGCAAACTGTGTTTGAGGGCTTGATGTGATCGATTGGAATGCAGCTGTGTGACATCCCTTCTGTAGCTGCTGACTGTGGAGTACTGTAGTCAGGATGAAAAAGGCTAACACAAATGAAAATGAGCAAATAAAACATTCCTCAGCATGGGTGGGGCAGGGTTCTGTCGCCCCATGCTGAGCTGTTCACTCCTGAGCATTGGAGTTTTGGGGGGATTTGTGATTTCACTCCCTTTTCTCTTCTGTTCTTTGGCGCCCCTCAAACCCTGCCAACCACTCACCCTGGCCTGTCATGGTGTCCATGGCAATGGCAACATAAGCGGTGGCAATAGTGGTGGCGGTGGCATCAGTGGCAGTAGCAGCAGTGGTGGTGTCTGCATCAGTGGTGATGACAGCAGCAGTGGCCACAGGAAGCCTCAAGTGCTGTGAGCTGTGTCCAGTCCCAGCTTGGGTGCCCAGCATCCTCTGCACTGGTCCTGACTCTGGGGTGTTCTTTTATGTTTTGGTTGTAGTGTCATGCTCCAATCCTGGCCCAGCTTGTTAGCTGACATGGTGGCAACTGTGCCGCACACAGCCCAGTCACCTGTGCCACGGTGATCAGGTAAGTCAGGCAGAGGCTGACATTCCCCACAATGGCATTCCCCAAGGTTTCATATTTGATAAACTGAGCCCCCATGGATTCCCACCTTCCTGTTTCCTCAATGTCATAACCACCCAGTGCAGCCAGGGTCTTTTCCCCACTCTATAAATGTTAACTGAGAAGAAGGTTTCAAGTTCTTGAGCAGGCAACATTCCCCAGTTTTGGTTTAATAAACAAACTAAAAGTTTAGCTGCT
Organism: Gavialis gangeticus; assembly: GCF_001723915.1. NCBI lineage: Eukaryota > Metazoa > Chordata > Crocodylia > Gavialidae > Gavialis > Gavialis gangeticus. The sequence continues at coordinate 14,448,678 of NW_017729028.1, forward strand.
TCAACATTTAAAATGAGACAAATCTCTTCCTGGGGCTGCATTCCTGGTGTATGACCCTGGGGGGTGTTCAGGAGGGAGAAGGAAGGGGGATGTTTCTCATGCAGCTGGGTTGTTGATAGTGTGCCCATGATGCAGGGCCAGAGGAGCCTGGGGCTGGAGACCCATGGCCTGGTGCTACAGCAGGGGCACTCAATGCCCTCAAGCCCTATTCATCCAGGGGGGGCTCCTGGTCAGCATGGGTAAAGAGCTACTCAACCAGGGTTTCATGATCTGGAGAGCCTGCCACTGTGCAGGGCTGGGGCCACCAGCATTGGTGGGGGGGGGGGCAGGGGGGAGGGAATACAGGCATCCAGGTCACATGCACACACATGGAATACAAGCATCTGGGACACATACATGTGCGTGCACACACACACAAAATACAGGCATCTGCAACACACACACACACAAAGAACCCAGGCATTTGAAACACACACACTTGGTGGGCTCAGGGTGAGCATAGACAGAACAGCCATTTGATGGTTCATGGCCATGACAAGTCACTGTTGCAACAAGTCCCGGTCTCTACCAGCCAATAACAGATGGCTTAGCTGTTCAGCTCTGCTTGGGTGTCTGCAGCAGCTCAGGGAGCCCAGGGGCATGCTGAGAGGCATGAGAGACCCTTCCCCCCTAGCCTGCTGGGCTCAGGCCATACAGGCAGGCTCAGAGGCCCTCCCACCAGCACCATCACAATGGCTAGTGTGTGTTTTGCTTGCTTCCAAATTAACCTGGGTGGTTTGAGTAAAGCTCAAAAGTTAGAGCACTTCTGCCTCAGGATTCTTGAACGCCTGTACTTAGCCAGAATATTTTTGTCGTTTAAATCCCTTGCTAGCTTCCTTTCAATCCATGACTTAATCTTCCTGACTTTCTCCCTTCATGACTGTATTATACAATATACTCATCCCTAGGAATATGGTCAAGTTTCCATTTTTTTAAGACTCTTTTTTGGAATATCAACTTGCTGAAGAGTTCACTGCTCTGCTATGCCAGCCTCTTACTGCACTTCCTGTTGTCCCTTCATATTGCTATAGCCTGCTGTTAAGCCCTGACAGTTATATGCTCCAGAAAGAAGATTCACAGCTACAAATCCAGTGTGGGAGTCTTTGGCAGCCCAGGGAGCCCACGATGCAAGTCTCCAAGCCCTTCTTCCTCCCCATACCAGCACCACCACAGTGTGAAAGAAGGACCTAAGTCTCTGAAGGATGAGAAATAATCCTTACTCTTCACCTCTATTTCTTACTAGCTAGCTCAGGGGCCTTTCCTCTCAGCTTGTTGACATTTATATGTCACATTCTTGGGTGCCTAACTCTTCTAATACATTGAATAAGGAAGTTTGGCCAAAAAACAGCCTGCAGGTTCTACTAGGCAGTAATGCACCTAAAAAGTAGGTGCTGCAATGCTGCAGAACCTTGCAAAACTTCCATTTGCACATCAAGGCTCTACTCACTTGTGCTTCCATTCAGACACCTCCACTCAGTGCAACATGTAAATCTATGCTTGTCCCATTAGCTTGAAGGCTTAATGATGTGCTTCAGCACTAATCTGAGTTGGGACACTTTTCTGAATGGGGCCCTTTGGACACAGTCCTGTAAGTCCCTAAACACTCTTGTGAGGTACTGAACACCTTCAAAAACTGTTGTTTCTAATAGGAGTTGTGGGTACATCATCATTCTGTAGGAACAGGCTGCTATGGCTTACTACAGATCTTACTGAAATCAACAGAGAACATCTGATTGACCATGAAGGACCTGACTAGTCAGATCCTTTAAAATGACTGAGGAAGGGACTTTATACTTGTGAGCAGTCTCATTTTGAAACACTGACTGAAATACTGAAATACTGACTGACAGAGTTGAGTGAGCTTTAGATAAAGAGCCCCCACCACTGTTTTAAAGCATGAGAACACAAGACACTCCTGCAGACTCCATTAATTGAGCTTATTATCTTTACCTGCACATGAAAGAGAGATTTTGATTTTATTTTTCAAGTCAGTAGTGGAATGTAAAATATTTACTGTAGGGCACACAGAGGTCTGCAGCACAGGGTAAGGCTATTTTAACTGTAATCTGAGAAGTTACTTTTAGCAGGAGTCATAACATGGCCATTATTACTGATGCTACTCATAAAATTAAGCTTGAGCTGGGGTCAGATTAAGGTCATAAAAACAATAATGTAGAATTATGATCATGGAAGGCAATAGTTGTTGGCTGTGGACCGGAAAACACTACAAAATTGTTGTAATCTAAACTTTCAAGGAATGCTCTGGCAAATGACCAGGAAAAAGTCATGATGTATTTGTGTTTTCTTAGAAATTTCTCTTGAGTCATAGGAACAGATTAAAACCTAGTTTATCTGTGACATGAGATCATTAACTCCAGGAAGAAACAAATGATTCTTCTTCTTGGTGAGTCCTTTAAATACTATTTCTTATCATTTGCTGGCTTCAGAACAGTCACAGGATTCTCATATTTACTGTTTCCAAAGCACTAATGGCTTTCCATTGGGTCATTTCAGGGCCAGCTATCTTGATTCATATCGTGTTTAATGTGATATGTCAGTCCTATACAAGGAGTATTTTTAAGCTATAATTTTCCTCTGAATGTTCACTGCTCTGAGAAGTGTCATATAAAGATGATTATACGTCCATTTTAGACGGGTTCTAATTGATTGTACCACTGTTAGCAGGCCTAGTAAAGGCAATATTGCCTAAACAAGATAAAGCCTCAGTGACCCTTTCATGCAGATGGATAATATTGTCAGAACAGAGGCAAGGCAAATGGGTGAAGAAGTTTGCACTGATCTCATTTCTGCAGACACAGGGGTTTAGTTTTCAGTAGTACTAACTGGGTATTTTCCTAAAATGATATAATAAGCAAACACATAAACCTTATTTTTCTTTCTTATCTGGGGGGAGGGAGGGATGTTGCTTTGATTTTAAGGAAATTGTAAGTTGTAGCCCTGATTGTGGCTTTATTACAACTTTATAAAGGCTGGAGGAAGAGCACTGTATCTACAGCAATGGTGCAGGAAGTGGTCACCACTTCACAAGCAGTGATCACATTCCATGCCCTGGCCCAAAGAGGACTTTAGGTGGACTGTAAGCACCTAAGTCCAAAACTGCCATTCAAGCCCCCTCCTTCTTCAACCCATCATTGGAGGCCTATTACTAGGGGGGTCCACACTTGATAGGTCCCTCCTTTTACACCTGGTAGCTTCCTAGGAGACTGCAGCTCTGCCAGAACTGCTTGAGTCTGAGCAGCTCCTGCCTAAGTCATTCAGAAATGCAGACACTAGGCAGAGCACCCCTAAGTAAAAAAAAAAAAAAAA